>NC_047125.1:13772773-14113089 GCF_902500255.1 Thalassophryne amazonica | reverse complement strand
GAAGAGTTTTGTTTTCATCCTCACTGTCTTCCTTTTTGACAGTAGTCTTGAGTTGCTTGTTATCCTGCAGTTTGCTTTTTGATCTCAGTCACATTGGGTTTGAGATTTCTGAACATTTTTGTCTTTTGGAGTCTGTCCTGTTTTTTCTAGTTTTTGGATGTCTTTTGGATTTGATGTTCATTATTATTCTGGAGTTCAATAAATAACTGTATATTTGCCATCATCTCTTGTGTCTTTTGGCTACCTGCATTTGGGGTCCAAACCTGCCTTCTTTGGGGACTAAACCATGACACATACTTGGTTTGTACTCTGACATACACTGTCAACTGTGGGACCTTACGAGGTCTGTTAGAAAAGTATCGGACCTTTTTATTTTTTGCAATAACCTTATGGATTTGAATCACGTGTGATTGCATCAGCCAAGCTTGAACCTTCGTGCGCATGGGTGAGTTTTTCACGCCTGTCGGTTGCGTCATTCGCCTGTGAGCACGCTTTGTGGGAGGAGTGGTCCAGCCCCCTTGGCGGATTTTCATTGTCAGGAAAATGGCCGAGCAACTGCCGCTTTGCTGCATCAAAATTTTTTTCAGAAACTGTTAGAGACAGCCACGTGGAAACCATTCGGAAACTTCAGATGGCTTTCGGTGAAGATCCTATGGGCATCACACAGATTAAGGAGCATTACAACCGGATTAAAGATGGCCCACAGCGGCTGAGGGTGCGCCGCGCTTCAAGCGGCCATCGACAGGCTGAAACGACCAGATTATTTCCAAAGTGAAGGCTGTGTTGATTCGGGACGTCGTCTGACTACCAGAGAAATGGCACGAGAGGTGGACATAGCACTTTTTCGGCACATTACACTGTTACAGGAGATTTTGTAATGAAAGACGTGCGACGGAATTCGCGCATCAGGACGGAGTCACTAATGGCGCAGAACATAAAGCACCTCCGTGTTGGAAGTCTCACTTGACATGCCCAGCTCATCCACCATTCGGAAGATTCAGACGGCTTTGGGAGGCTTTTCAGTCGAGTGAGTATCTGAGAAATTGTCAAAGAGTTGAGCATGTCACAACATGTCCTGTGAGACCAACACGGAGGTGCTTTCGTTCCGCACCATTAGCGGCTCCGTGGCGAATTCCTCTGCTCCTATTTTCATGACAAAATCTCCTTTAACAGTGGAATGTGCCGGGAAAGTGCTATGCCCACCTTTTCTGCCATTTCTCTGGAAGTCAGACGACGTCCCGGAACAACACAGCATTCAGTTTGGAAATGATCTGGTCGTTTCAGCCTGTCGATCGCCGCTCGGAGCGTGGCGCGCCCTCCGCCATTGTGCGCCGTCTTTAAACCGGCTGTACAACTCCTTAATCTTTGTGATGCCCATAAAATCGTTCCTGAAAGCCACCTGAAATTTTCTGAATGGTGTCCACCTGGCTGTCTCTCACAGTTTCTGGAAAAATTTGATGCAGTGCTGCTCCAGCCGTTCAGACATTTTCCTCACAATGAAAATCCGACGAGGGGGGAGGACCAGTGCTCACTCAAAGCGTGCTCACAGGCGAATGACGCAACCGACAGGCGTGAAAAAACTCACGCATGCGCAAGAAGGTTCAAGCTTGGCTGATGCAATCACACGTGATTCAAATCCATATGGTTATTGCAAAAAATAAAAAGGTCCGATACTTTTCTAACAGACCTCGTATATATAGCTAGGGGTGTGCCTTTCCAAATCATGTCCAATCAACTGAATTTACCCCGGGTGGCCTCCAATTAAGATGTAGAAACATCTCAAGGATGATCAGTGGAAACAGGATGCATCTGCTCAATTTTGCGCTTCATGGCAAATGCTGTGAATACTTGTGTACATGTGATTTCTAGTTTTTTATTTTTAATAAATTTGCAAAAAGAAAATGTTTTACATTATCATTATGGGGTGTTGTGTGTAGAATTTTGAGAATTCTGTTTTTATTTCATGCATTTTGTAATAAGGTTGTAACATAAACATGTGGAAAAAGTTAAGCACAATGAAATGTTTCTGGATGCAATGTACACTAACCAATTTGATCTCATCTGTTATCTTTGAGAACTCAATGCTCATGCAGTCGTGAGAGTCTATAATCCATTGTTGTCTTTGTAAGTCATTCGACATGTTCAGTCTTCGTTCCACTCTAACTTTTTGTCAATCTTCTGTGTCTTTGTTGTTTCTCTAGGCGTGGAGGAAAGAACAGATACAAACTCCTACACAAAATCACCTGTTGACAGAACCGACACTGCCCACACGGTTCAGGAGGTGATGGATGTGGCGGGAGTACATCTAGAAGAAGGAACACTGGAATTGTCCCACGGAGAGGAATCTGAGCTCAGCCTGAGTTTCCAGGGTTACATTGCTGAGCTGCGCCAGTGCCAGAGCAAGATGCGAAACACCCAGATGCCCCACAATGGCCGCAACCCAGCAGACGGCAAAGACTCCAAGACCGAGCTTTATAAGGCAACGATTGTCTGAGGGGAACCCCTGTCACTGCTGCACTTTGGAAGCCTGGCACTGTTTTGTTTTCTCTCTCTCTCTTTTTTTTTTTTTTTTTTAAAGAATGGGCTGCATGTACAAAAATGTTGACATCCACTTAAAAAAAAAAAATTCTGGTAATAGATATTGTATATTTGTTAGGAATTCTTGCATTGTGTTGTTAATTTTTAGTATTGTATTAATGTTTGGACTGTGGTCACTTTTTGTTCGGACATAATTAAGTATAAGTTATAATGTAAGCCATGTTAGACTTGGGATAAGCACAGATGAACCTTGAAATTCACTTTTTGCTACACCTTTCAAATAATGTATGACAGTTATTGTACGAGTTTCTTTCAAACCCTTCAGTAACATTAATTGAAGTTGCCAAAGCAGTGGTATATTTTCAAAGGCTAATGCTGTCAAATTCAATAAAAGTGTATTTTAATATGACTTACTTTGTCCTTCCAATACAGTGATGATGATAATAATTAATAATAATACATTTATATTAACATTTCAAACATGCAAAGCCATTCAAAATTACTTGTATCATATTTTTTTTTTTTTTTTTTTTTTTTTTAAATTTGAGGAAATTTACTAGTTACCTGTTTAAAGAAAATATTAAGTAATCTAATCCATGTATCACAAAGATAAAGTAACAAAAATTGATTGTGTTCACTTTTGGTTAGAGGTATGTTCTGAAAAACAATCAAGAGAAATCAAAAGTAAATGAATGTTCCCATTTACTGCATAAAAGACAAAACAGTATGTTCTAAACCTTCATTCTTGAGCTGATAAAGCTTTAATAACCACAAGTACTTTAATAAATGTACTAGAAAAGCTACTACTTTAGTAGCTTTAATAACTACAATAGCTACATACCTTTGTTGAAGTGCAGACTATGAAAGTCAGTTCATATTTAAACACTTTCTCTTTAAAAATTTCTTAAATTGAGTTCTATTCACCATAATGAGAAATATTTCTTTCCCCAAATACCCCATAAACTATTACTTACAGCATAGTATACCTTATAAGAAAGTGGTAGCTATTTTTGGTGGAAATGAAGTAGGAAATGATGAAGGGACAGGACTCTGGTTTTAGGATTATAAGGGACGCAATTCTCTTGCATATTTCACTACTTGCTCTTTTATCTTCTAAGTTACTACATGATGGTACTTCTATTGTCTGTACTTACTGTTTTTTGTGGTTTTGAAGTTGTTCACCTGTTGAATGATTAAAAAGCTTTGATGGCTTTTAAAAAAAAGAAATCTTTTTGGTTTGACTTTATGTAATTCATGTGTCGGTAGTGTTGTAATTTGTGTTACCACTGAAGCCTCTCACTATCCCACCTAAAAATGACCAAAATACTTCTGTACTGTAGTCCGAAAACCAAACTCATAAAAAAAAATGACATAACCCTGAATTCTCCAGCTTGCCATATTTATTAAGCTAATGTGTTATCTCTATCAGTTGGAACTGTCAATAATTAATGGCGTAGTTATCACAGTTCAACTATTTTCACTTTAGAAGCCCACAAACCTCTACAATGGCCTCATAACCCATAGGTACTTTGGTTGTCCAGCCTCCTGTTTCTATTTTTAGCTCAGCATCTGGAGTAAGATTTTTACAGATGGTGAAAATTAGATGTTCCATTAAAGTGCTGGGGAGTTTGTCTTGACACACAGCATGTCATTGGAGGAATGCTGACAGAATACTGTGGGTATAATTGGACTCTATATTCATACCTCATCCTTTTCAAAGTAGGTTGTTAATGATTTCTCCAGGTCCTTTTATCTTTCAAATTCTATTCATATAAACTCAAATTGCACTTGGTCTTAAGTATTTCAATTTTGTATTTATGAATGATTTATGGTGTCCAAAGTTTTATATATTAAGGTTTAAATTTTTAAAAGGGAACATCATCAAAAATCAATGTGCTTCTCTAAATATTTATTTTTATTTAATTTACAAAGGATCAGACATGCCTATTTTATTCTGAGCAAGGGGTAAATTCAACAGTACAACACGTTTTGTTTTGTAATATAACAAAAGTGAGCAATCTTCAATGTTACAGTTCTTGTAAGTTTAAAAATTCTAAAACTTAACTGCTTATTCTTGTCTGAGTGGGCTATCCTCTGTTGATACCTCAAAATGTGCAAAATTATATTTCCTTAAACTTGCGCATACACCTTATTTTATGAGAGGATGTTTGTTGAAATAAACTTAGAAATGACTTTCTTTTGGGAATTTGTTAGTATTTTATTGGAACAAATTATTGGTCTGTTTTATCTCAAGAAAGTACTGCACTGTAAAAAAGAATAGTTGAGAATACTTCAAATTGGCAGGCAACAGTCTGCACTAAGACTTTTATGTTTTGCCAATAAACTATATAGTATAGTATATAGGTCATCATCGGCAAAACATAAAAGTCTTAGTGCAGACTGTTGGCTGCCAATTTGAAGTATTCTCAACTATACTGTTGCCTGCCAATTTGAAGTATTCTCAACTATTATTTTTTTACTGTGTGTGGTATGTCATCTTATAGAGACAAGTTATCTTTTATCATGTTACACTGTGAAAGTTCTGATCTTGTGGGAACAAGTGGTTGTTTTGTATTACCAAGATTTATTGGCTTTTGGGAAGAAGCCATCTTCAGGGAACAAGCTCAAGACTTGTGTGCACAAGTTATAATAGAAAAACTTCAGTTAGAGGCAACAAGAATTCAAGCGGGAACTATGTTTTTCTTGTGGAAACGTAATTGTATAGTGAGTGACAACAGTAATCTTGTGGAAACAAGTTGCAATCTTTTTGGAACAACTGCTTGTTTTTGGTATCAAGATAGACTGTCTTTCGGAACAAATAATTGTATTATAGTAACAATATTGGAGGATCTAGCTGAGACATCTACGCACATCATTTAGGGAAGGATAACTAAGCTGTTCTAGACTAATAGAACCCCAATGAACAACTTGGGATATGTGCCAAAATCTCTATCCAGGACAAACAGACAAAAAATGACCACACCTTTTTTCGTCCCGAGTGTTACTTCAAATACAGCTGTATTTTCTAAACTGCAGCAGCTATAGATTTTACAAGGTATTCAAAATGTTCAGAATGACCAATACATGTTTGGGAGGGTCATAGAAAAGTATAAAATTTCTATTTTAATATTTTAAGACAAAAGGAAAAAAAAAAAAAGGTGGATCAACTTATTACCGTACATCAAAAGAAAATGAACATTTGGCAAATATAATTAAATTTTATTTTTTCAGTCATACTGTTTCAATGGAATATTGATTTCAAGTGAAAAATACAAAACAAAACTGTTTCTTTTGCAGGACAGCATTATCTAGAGATCTTAAATGTTTTAAAATTTAGCATGGAAATTTCCCAACATGTGGGCACATAATTTAAGCCCAGAAAGTTTAAATTACTAAGTGGTGATTCTGGACTGTGTGCAGTTGGTTGACCTAATGTTTTGTAACGGCTTTCTCTTAAAACATCAAAATTAGAAATTTTATACTCTTCTGTGATCCTTCTAAACATGTACTGGTCATTCTGAACATATTGAGTACCTTGGAAAATCTGTAGCTGCTGCAGTTTACAAAATACAGCTGTATTTGAAGTAACAGTCTGGATGAACAAAAGGTGTGGTCATTTTCAGGCAGTTTGTCTCTGATAGAGATTTTGGCACATATCCCAAGTTGTTCAATGAGGTCATATTAGTCGAGAACAGTTGCGTTATCTTCTCCTCAATGATGTGTATACATGTCACAGCTCAGTCCTAGACTACAAACAGTCAACTTGTGTGCACAAGTTATGTTATAGAAACAAATCATTTGGTAACAGGAACTAGTTATAAAATGGGAAGTAATTTTCTTGTGGAAATATAACTTTTTGTAACTGACAAGTATAATCTTGTGAGCACAAGTAACTGTTTTTTGGTAACAAGATATCGAATTGCAGACAGCATGGTGGCTTGGATAGCACTGTTGCCTCATAGCAAGAAGGTCCCAGGTTTGCTTCCACCCTGGTGCTTTCTGTGTGGAGTTTGCATGTTCTCCCCATGCTTGATTCCCTCCAGGTATTTCAGCTTCTTCCCACTTCCAAAGCCATGCAGGCTTGGTGAATTGGTGGCTCTAAATTGAATGTGGTTATGAGTTGGAGTGTGGGTGCGTTTGTCTATGCGATAGACTGGTGACCTATCCAGGGTGTACCCTGTCTCTTGCCCAATGGCCGCTTGGATAGGCTGCTATTTAAATCTTATGCAATTGGAACTAGGGTAAAATTTGTTTTGTGATTTGTACCATTTTATTGTGTAATTTACTGTGGTCCCAAAACATCTACGAGGTACTTGAAACCACGTATCTCTTTATTATGATTCAGAATGTCATGATTATGATTTAGTGCCTAATAATAATGACTCTGCATTTTGTCATTGACTCAACATGTGGCAAATTTTGCTCCATGTTTTGAAATTATTAATTAGCCTATAATAATTTTGACTCATGACTCCACATTTTGAAATTACAAATTAGCATCTAATGACTATGACTTGGGCAGCACAGTGGATTAGTGGTTAGCACTGTTGCCTCACAGCGAGAAGGTCGTGGGTTCAATTCCCGTGGCCTTGTGGCATGTTCTCCTCGTGTTTGCGTGGGTTTCCTCCGGGTGCTCCGGTTTCCTCCCACATTCAAAGACATGCGGGTTAGGTGGATTGGGATCTTGTCTGATTATCCGTAGGTGTGTGTGTGTGTGTGTGTGTGTGTGTGTGTGTGTGTGTGTGTGTGTGTGTGTGTGTGTGTGTGTGTGTGTGTGTGTGTGTGTGTGTGTGTGTTTGTGGCCCTGCGACAGACTGGTGTCCTGTCCTGGGTATACCCCTGCCTCGCACTCTGATTGCTGGGATAGGCTCCAGCCCACCCGCAACCTTTAATTGGACTAAGAGGTAGAAGATGAATGATTCTGACTTACGAGGTCTATTAGATAATAAACCGACCCTTTTATTTATTTTTTTTTTAAACTATATGGATTTGAATGACATGCGATTACACCAATCATGCTTGAACCCTCGTGTGCATGTGTGAGTTTTTTTCACGCGTGTCAGTGACGTCATTTCCCTGTGGGCAGGCCTTGAGTGAGATGTGGTCCCGCCCTCTCGGCTGAATTCCTTTGTTTCACACGCTGCTCGAGACGGCGCGCGTTGCTTTATCAAAATTTTTTCTGGACCTGTGGGGAATATCCGAGTGGACACTATTCGAGAAATTAAGATGGTTTTCAGTGAAAAGTTTAACGGCTGATGAGAGATTATGGGGTGTTTCTGTCGGTGTAAGGACTTCCCACGCAGCGGGACGTCCTGCAGCGCTTCCAGGTGCCGTCGTCGGCCTGTTTCGACCTGAAAACATCCTAATTTAAAGCTTACTTCACCCAGGACGTCGTGAGAGAACAGAGAAGATTCAGAAGAGGCCGGCATGAGGACTTTATGCGGCCATTCCACTGTTTAAGGACATTTTGTAATGAAAGACGTGCTCGCAAATTCGCCGAGTCGTTTCCGTGACGACTCGGCAAATCTGTGTGCGCCGCGACAGGAAAAACACCTCCGTGTTGAAAACCATTTGTAAAATTCAGGCGGCTTTTGATGGCTTTCAACAAGTGAGTAACTGAGAAATTGTTTAACAGCTTGGGCATGTTCCAACTTGCCCGTTAAGGTTTCCAACGGAGGTGTTTTTCCTGTCGCGACCCCCCGCGGTCGGGTCCGGCCCGACATGCGACTCTGCCCGCACGTTCTTTCATTACAAAATGTCCGTTAACAATGGAATGTCCGAATAAACTCCTCATGCCGACTTCTTCTGAAAGTTCTCTGTTCTCTGATGACTTACTGGGTCAACAGAGCCTGAAATGTGGAAGTTTTCAACTTGAAACGGTGAGACGCTGCCGCCTCAGAGTGCAGATCACCGTCAGGCGCCGTGGCCCGTCCTTACGGCGACACTACCAGACCAAAATCTCTCATCAGCCGTTAAAATTTTTTTTACCAAAAACCAGCTGAATTTATCGAATGGTGTCCACTCAGTTGTGCCTTACAGTTTTTGAAAAAATTTTTGATCAAACAAAGCAGCAGTCTCTGAGCCATTCCTAAACAATGAAAAAAAAAAAAAAAAAAAAAAAAATCGAGGAGAGGATGGGCGACTCCTCACTCAAAGACTGCCCACAGACAAATGACGTAACCGACAGGCGTGAAAAAACTCTTGCATGCCCACAAGGGTTCAAGCATGTCTGATGTAATCACACGTGATTCAAATCCATATGGTTTTTGAAAAAAATAATAAGGTCGGATACTTTTCTAATAGACCTCGTAGTTTGTAATGACTTAGTATGTTACAAAGGTTCCACCCTTTGTAAATTAGCATCTAATAAGTCAGTACATGTCACAAACACAGCTCCAAATTTTGTAACTGTTAGTTAGAATCTAATTTTGAGTCCACATTTTGTAATCGACTTCTTCAGCATGCCACTTGTATGGCTCAAAGTTTAGTAAATTGTTAAACTGGTGATAATAATCATGACTCAGCATTTTGTAATAGCATAGCTTCACTTTTTTTTGCAATTATTAGTTAATGGCTAATGATTCTGACTCAGCATTTTGTAGTAGACAGTAGCTTACAATGATGGCTTTACATTTCATTTATTAATTACAGTCGTTACGCGTTTTCTAATTGTGATTGGCATGTCATAATTGTGACTTATGGCGGGGGGAAACTGGGCAGTAACGTTTGGAAAAGTAATATTATGCGAGTTATTTCGCAGTCTGGGTTCTCAAACGCTTTAAAAAGTTCGGGTTTTTTTTTTTGCGGTGACTTTACAAGTGGAAGCGGGTTGTGGAAGTTTTTGGGAACCGTGGGCGCTGCTCCTGTTGTGATATAAGATGCCTCCTCAGACGAACCTCATGACGCAACCAGTTTACTCAACACAACTTGACGTCGTGAGGAGAAGAAACACACTCAAAAGGTTTCCCACGTTTGTGTTGAGCGAAGGTGCAAGGATGGAATACTGTCTTCTGCTTTTTATCTCTTGTGTTTTCACTGCACAGACGGTAAAGCTTTTACACGTTCCTGCTTATTAGTGAGCAAAAAGCAAACGTGTAGAGTGACTTCTCTTCCATTCCAGCACATTACTCTCCCTGGACATGAAGGAATCATCTTTAAAGAGCCAAGAAGGAGCAGTCCGAGAGGTAAGGCTTTAATTCATCACCAGCAAACAGAGATATCTGTCTAATTTAACAGACAAATGAGAACGGAATGTTGCATGTGTCGGCTGTATTGCGCTGTGGTGTTTCGTTGATTGAAATGGGTGTGAAACTGGCGGCCCGCGGGCTGGTTGAGGCCCATGGGTCAGCAGTTTACAGATTGTTGCACACACTACAGTACGGGCGATTTCGAGCAAAACTAAAAGCTTATTAGTCTTGAATACATGATCAAGGAGTCACTTACTTTGTACAAACTAAACTGCTATTATTTTTGTATTATCAGCTCCTTAATTTGTAAACTTTTTTTGCATTGCTGGAGTGTACTTTTAGCATTATTAGCATTTTTTTTTAATTACACTATGTAACACAATTTTTGTTCCTGGCTTGTAAGTGTTATATTTCAACGGCTTATGTCTAAAGTCTATGGAAAAATGACTACATTCAGCACAAACTTTGATTTTATTTATTTTTTTTACGTTCTAGAAAGTTCTAAAAAGTTTCTTGAAATTTCTAGATAATTTTGGAAACTTTTAGAAAATTCTGTACAGTTCTAGCAGTTAAAGAATATTCTAGAAGACTACTCAGTAGTAGTGAAGGCGAATCGAGAATATTCTTGAAAACAGACAAATTTCAAATGGAACAGCAGCTATTTTCTATTTGTTTAATGCATAACAGGTTAGGAAAACACACTGTGTACCCAGGAACAAAACAAAAATAAAAACTTGTGACAGTGTTAAAGTTTATTTTGTTGAGTGCTTTGATTCCAGAGAAAGTCCCATATAAACAAACAGTCATTATCCGGTTGTTAAGTGTGACGTAACGCATCATGTGATTTTCAACTTGTGGCTCCAAACAAAAAAGGCGCGCTGTCATTAACATTGAGAACTGCACTGAGACCATCTGATCAGGCTGCACTTACACCGTTGCACACGGACAACAGCATTAACATCGCAACGTAACACTCTTTGTATATTGTGCCTAAAACTCTCCTGGATATATTAACTGGGTTTTTAGACGTTGTTACGGCGTTTGTTTTATGTAAAAATGTCAGACGCTCAGGTTGTTTCTCCATTATTTTCAATGGGAGTTGCTGCGAGCTGCGATCGCTTCCTGTTCATGTCGTTTGGGGAGAAAGTGAAGTTTGCACTTTAACGTCCTGTTTATTCTAATAAATTATTTTTTATTAACAAACAGGCATGTATATTTTACCTGTGCATAATAAAATAAAAGTAAAAGAAAAAAAAAGTTTTATTAAGTGTTCTGACCTTAGAAACAGACGAATGCGGTTAACGGAGGTGGAGGCGGAGAAGGGAGGGACGGAGGTTTGCGCGCAATGTAAACACAAACTAAACTTAAACTGTAAATCCTTAAAAGGATCAAACAGACGTAACTAATTAAACTTGGAGGTCTTTGGGCCCGGAAACAGATTTATCACGTGATGCGTTACGTCAGTGCTTAACAACCAGATAACTATTGTTAATAATAGGGAGGGGTGTTATTTAAAAAAAATTGGAAATCTATAAATGTTTGCATGGAATATGGAAATATACATGGAATAAACCATAGCAGGATAAATTTTGGGTCATTTGGTTCCAAAAACCCATATAGATGGAGCCAGTGAAGATATCGGGTTCAAAAATCGCCAAAAATATCAATGAAAATGTCATATCTTGAGAACTGCTGCACCTAGAGACTTGAAATTTGACTCCAAATGTTGCTTGACCCCAAGTTTATATTCAACTTCTATAGTAACAATAAGCCTATCTGGTTTTTTTTTAAAATTTTTTTTTTTTATAAAGAGCTTTATAAAGGGGTCCTTTAAACAGCTTTAAGGACCCCTTTAAGGACGCTCGGGGTGCCGCGCTCCGAGCTGCGACGACGCGGCAGAAGCCACCGGACCATTTCTAAACTGATGGCTCTGTGGATACGAGACCGTCGTGTGCTCTTTCTCTGGTTATCACAAGAGCTGGACATCAGCCATTTTCCGGCAGATTTCACTTTTAACAAGAGATTTTGTCATGGAAAGCCGCGCGGAGGCTTCGCGCGTAAAGACCGATTCCCTTTGGAAGCGAGACAAAGGAACACCTCCGTTTCGGCGTGTCAGAGGACAAGTTTGGACATGTCTATCTCGGCTTTCAATGCTTACCAGTCCAGTAAGTATCAGTGAAATTGTGGAGAGCTGGACATGTCCAAACTTGTCCTCTGACACGCCGAAACTGAGGTGTTCCTTTGTCTCGCTTCCAAAGCAAATCAGCCTTTAAGTGCGAAGCCTCCGCGCGGCTTTCCATGACAAAATCTCTTGTTAAAAGTGAAATCTGCCAGAAAATGGCTGATGTCCAGCTCTTGTGATAACCAGAGAAAAAGCACACGACGGTCTCGTATCCACAGAGCCATCCGTTTAGAAATGGTCCGGTGGCTTGTGCCGCGTCATCGCAGCTCGGAGCGTGGCGCACCGAGCGTCAAAGGGGTCCTTAAAGCTGTAGTAACAGTCCTTATTCTCTGTGAAGCCCGTAAAATTTTCACCGAAAGCCGGATACATTTTTTGAATGGTTTCCAGGTGCCAGTCTCTAACAGCTTCTGAAAAAATTCTGATGGAAAAAAGTCCTTTTCATTCCGCCATTTCCAGACAATGAAAATCCGACGAGGGGGCGGGACCACTCCTTCCCAAGGCGTGCTCACAGGCGAATGACGTCACCGACAGGCGTGGAAAAACTCACGCATGCGCACGAGGGTTCAAGCATGTCTGACGTAAAAACATATGAATGAAATCCATATAGTTTTTGAAAAAAATAAAAAGGACCTATACTTTATTGACAGACCTCGTATGTTATGATCAATTGTAACAAACAAAATCTATGTAGTTTTTATTCCAGAAACATCAGTTGAGTATAATCATCACATATAAAGAATGACATGGCCACAATGAGCTAATTATAAGCAACAGAGTGGTTTTCTACGTCAACAGCACATATACGACACACGCGTTACTTGAAATTTTCAAACGCTCCATCCATATGGGTTTTTGGAACCAAATGACCCAAAATTTATCCTGCTATGGTTTATTCCATGTATATTTCCATATTCCATGCAAACATTTATAGATTTCCAAATTTTTTGAAATAACACCCCTCCCTATTAATTAATAATTAATGTGATTTTTTTTTTTTTTTTGGTATACAAGTCATGTCACAGATCCTCTTAAATTAGTAAAAAAAAAAAAAAAAAAAAAAAAAAAAAAAAAAAAAAAAAAAAGGGACTTATTCTCTGCATGACCACATAAATTGAACTATGTGGCACACACACTATAACTGTTATAGTGCTTGTGCTATACATCATAAAGGTACATGATGAAAATATCAATCAATCAATCAATTTTTTTATATAGCACCAAATCACAACAAACAGTTGCCCCAAGGCGCTTTATATTGTAAGGCAAGGCCATACAATAATTATGTAAAACCCCAACGGTCAAAATGACCCCCTGTGAGCAAGCACTTGGCTACAGTGGGAAGGAAAAACTCCCTTTTAACAGGAAGAAACCTCCAGCAGAACCAGGCTCAGGGAGGGGCAGTCTTCTGCTGGGACTGGTTGGGGCTGAGGGAGAGAACCAGGAAAAAGACATGCTGTGGAGGGGAGCAGAGATCGATCACTAATGATTAAATGCAGAGTGGTGCATACAGAGCAAAAAGAGAAAGAAACAGTGCATCATGGGAACCCCCCAGCAGTCTACGTGTATAGCAGCATAACTAAGGGATGGTTCAGGGTCACCTGATCCAGCCCTAACTATAAGCTTTAGCAAAAAGGAAAGTTTTAAGCCTAATCTTAAAAGTAGAGAGGGTGTCTGTCTCCCTGATCTGAATTGGGAGCTGGTTCCACAGGAGAGGAGCCTGAAAGCTGAAGGCTCTGCCTCCCATTCTACTCTTACAAACCCTAGGAACTACAAGTAAGCCTGCAGTCTGAGAGCGAAGCGCTCTATTGGGGTGATATGGTACTACAAGGTCCCTAAGATAAGATGGGACCTGATTATTCAAAACCTTATAAGTAAGAAGAAGAATTTTAAATTCTATTCTAGAATTAACAGGAAGCCAATGAAGAGAGGCCAATATGGGTGAGATATGCTCTCTCCTTCTAGTCCCCGTCAGTACTCTAGCTGCAGCATTTTGAATTAACTGAAGGCTTTTTAGGGAACTTTTAGGACAACCTGATAATGAATTACAATAGTCCAGCCTAGAGGAAATAAATGCATGAATTAGTTTTTCAGCATCACTCTGAGACAAGACCTTTCTGATTTTAGAGATATTGCGTAAATGCAAAAAAGCAGACCTACATATTTGTTTAATATGCACTTTGAATGACATATCCTGATCAAAAATGACTCCAAGATTTCTCACAGTATTACTAGAGGTCAGGGTAATGCCATCCAGAGTAAGGATCTGGTTAGACACCGTGTTTCTAAGATTTGTGGGGCCAAGTACAATAACTTCAGTTTTATCTGAGTTTAAAAGCAGGAAATTAGAGGTCATCCATGTCTTTATGTCTGTAAGACAATCCTGCAGTTTAGCTAATTGGTGTGTGTCCTCTGGCTTCATGGATAGATAAAGCTGGGTATCATCTGCGTAACAATGAAAATTTAAGCAATACCGTCTAATAATACTGCCTAAGGGAAGCATGTATAAAGTGAATAAAATTGGTCCTAGCACAGAACCTTGTGGAACTCCATAATTAACTTTAGTCTGTGAAGAAGATTCCCCATTTACATGAACAAATTGTAATCTATTAGACAAATATGATTCAAACCACCGCAGCGCAGTGCCTTTAATACCTATGGCATGCTCTAATCTCTGTAATAAAATTTTATGGTCAACAGTATCAAAAGCAGCACTGAGGTCTAACAGAACAAGCACAGAGATGAGTCCACTGTCCGAGGCCATAAGAAGATCATTTGTAACCTTCACTAATGCTGTTTCTGTACTATGATGAATTCTAAAACCTGACTGAAACTCTTCAAATAGACCATTCCTCTGCAGATGATCAGTTAGCTGTTTACAACTACCCTTTCAAGAATTTTTGAGAGAAAAGGAAGGTTGGAGATTGGCCTATAATTAGCTAAGATAGCAGGGTCAAGTGATGGCTTTTTAAGTAATGGTTTAATTACTGCCACCTTAAAAGCCTGTGGTACATAGCCAACTAACAAAGATAGATTGATCATATTTAAGATCGAAGCATTAAATAATGGTAGGGCTTCCTTGAGCAGCCTGGTAGGAATGGGGTCTAATAAACATGTTGATGGTTTGGATGAAGTAACTAATGAAAATAACTCAGACAGAACAATCGGAGAGAAAGAGTCTAACCAAATACCGGCATCACTGAAAGCAGCCAAAGATAACGATATGTCTTTGGGATGGTTATGAGTAATTTTTTCTCTAATAGTTAAAATTTTGTTAGCAAAGAAAGTCATGAAGTCATTACTAGTTAAAGTTAATGGAATACTCAGCTCAATAGAGCTCTGACTCTGTCAGCCTGGCTACAGTGCTGAAAAGAAACCTGGGGTTGTTCTTATTTTCTTCAATTAGTGATGAGTAGAAAGATGTCCTAGCTTTACGGAGGGCTTTTTTATAGAGCAACAGACTCTTTTTCCAGGCTAAGTGAAGATCTTCTAAATTAGTGAGACGCCATTTCCTCTCCAACGTACGGGTTATCTGCTTTAAGCTACGAGTTTGTGAGTTATACCACGGAGTCAGACACTTCTGATTTAAAGCTCTCTTTTCAGAGGAGCTACAGCATCCAAAGTTGTCTTCAATGAGGATATAAAACTATTGACGAGATACTCTATCTCCCTTACAGAGTTTAGGTAGCTACTCTGCACTGTGTTGGTATATGGCATTAGAGAACATAAAGAAGGAATCATATCCTTAAACCTAGTTACAGTGCTTTCTGAAAGACTTCTAGTGTAATGAAACTTATTCCCCACTGGTGGGTAGTCCATCAGAGTAAATGTAAATGTTATTAAGAAATGATCAGACAGAAGGGAGTTTTCAGGGAATACTGTTAAGTCTTCTATTTCCATACCATAAGTCAGAACAAGATCTAAGATATGATTAAAGTGGTGGGTGGACTCATTTACTTTTTGAGCAAAGCCAATAGAGTCTAATAATAGATTAAATGCAGTGTTGAGGCTGTCATTCTCAGCATCTGTGTGGATGTTAAAATCACCCACTATAATTATCTTATCTGAGCTAAGCACTAAGTCAGACAAAAGGTCTGAAAATTCACAGAGAAACTCACAGTAACGACCAGGTGGACGATAGATAATAACAAATAAAACTGGTTTTTGGGACTTCCAATTTGGATGGACAAGACTAAGAGACAAGCTTTCAAATGAATTAAAGCTCTGTCTGGGTTTTTGATTAATTAATAAGCTGGAATGGAAGATTGCTGCTAATCCTCCGCCCCGGCCCGTGCTACGAGCATTCTGACAGTTAGTGTGACTCGGGGGTGTTGACTCATTTAAACTAACATATTCATCCTGCTGTAACCAGGTTTCTGTTAGGCAGAATAAATCAATATGTTGATCAATTATTATATCATTTACCAACAGGGACTTAGAAGAGAGAGACCTAATGTTTAATAGACCACATTTAACTGTTTTAGTCTGTGGTGCAGTTGAAGGTGCTATATTATTATTTCTTTTTGAATTTTTATGCTTAAATAGATTTTTGCTGGTTATTGGTGGTCTGGGAGCAGGCACCGTCTCTACGGGGATGGGGTAATGAGGGGATGGCAGGGGGAGAGAAGCTGCAGAGAGGTGTGTGAGACTACAACTCTGCTTCCTGGTCCCAACCCTGGATAGTCATGGGTTGGAGGATTTAAGAAAATTGGCCAGATTTCTAGAAATGAGAGCTGCTCCATCCAAAGTGGGATGGATGCCGTCTCTCCTAACAAGACCAGGTTTTCCCCAGAAGCTTTGCCAATTATCTATGAAGCCCACCTAATTTTTTGGACACCACTCAGACAGCCAGCAATTCAAGGAGAACATGCGGCTAAACATGTCACTCCCGGTCCGATTGGGGAGGGGCCCAGAGAAAACTACAGAGTCCGACATTGTTTTTGCAAAGTTACACACCGATTTAATGTTAATTTTAGTGACCTCCGATTGGCGTAACCGGGTGTCATTACTGCCGACGTGAATTACAATCTTACCAAATTTACGCTTAGCCTTAGCCAGCAGTTTCAAATTTCCTTCAATGTCGCCTGCTCTGGCCCCCGGAAGACATTTGACTATGGTTGCTGGTGTCGCTAACTTCACATTTCTCAAAACAGAGTCGCCAATAACCAGAGTTTGATCCTCGGCGGGTGTGTCGCCGAGTGGGGAAAAACAGTTAGAGATGTGAACGGGTTGGCGGGGCTTCTGTTTAGGGCTACGCTTCCTCCTCACAGTCACCCAGTCGGCCTGCTTTCCCGGCTGCTCGGGATCTGCCAAGGGGGAACTAACGGCGGCTAAGCTACCTTGGTCCGCACCGACTACAGGGGCCTGGCTGGCTGTAGAATTTTCCACGGTGCGGAGCCGAGTCTCCAATTCGCCCAGCCTGGCCTCCAAAGCTACGAATAAGCTACACTTATTACAAGTACCGTTACTGCTAAAGGAGGCCGAGGAATAACTAAACATTTCACACCCAGAGCAGAAAAGTGCGGGAGAGAAAGGAGAAGCCGCCATGCTAAATCGGCTAAGAGCTAGTAGCTACGCTAACCTAGCGGATTCCTAAAAACACGCAAAGTGAATAATGTGTAAATAATTTAGAGGTGATTCAGCAGAAGGAGTGCTTTAGTTAAGGCACGTAAAGATTACACTGGGAAACAAATCGTAATCTAGATAACTAGATCAATCTAACTGCGCAGATTAAACAGCTAACAGATACAGAAAAACACCGCTGTGCTCTGGAACAGGAAGTGATACAGTACCGCAGTGAGAGCCAACCACCAGTAGAGGCAAGTTGCATCTTCCAATATGCTCTTAATTGTGCCTCAACTTCTCTTCACAGGCTTAACAAAATGTTTGTGTTCCTCTTTCACCAGTTCTCACGACAACAGGCAAAGAGTGTAAATTTCCATTCCGTCAGGGTGGAAGGATTCATCATCACTGCATCATCAGCCGTTCCTCAAGACCTTGGTGAGCCCTTGTGTGGTTCTAGATTCACTGTTTTAGTTGCACAAGCAAACACCGGATTTGTTTGTAGGTGTGTTGAGAAAAAAAAAAAAAAAACACTTTGCGTAATCGCCGTCTGGGTCAGACTGCAGGTATTACACTGGTGGTTTTAGGATGACGCTACCTTAAATTAACAAAAGTACACTTTTCTTTTTAGTTATTATACGTCATTGTAATGGCAGTGATTTGCTGAACTGACGAGACATGCATTCTGGGTGTGTAGTCACAGCAACAACAGTGTCCTCTGGGGGCGTAATCGAGACTGAGATTATAAGGTAATTGGAGTAAATAAATGTCTCAGTGCTGACTTGTTGGAGCATCATAGTGATTTTACTGCTTTTAAAGACAGTATAAAATGTATTTTGTACCATTTTCACGATCACTAGTGTTTTGCTGATTGTCCACAGAATATTTCGGAATGTTACGAGTGGGTTTTTATGAAATTTGGTGGATGCTGTAAGTCTGGTCTTAAGGAGGATTAGATTTTGAAGCGTGTCCTGTAAAAACAGTTCCCAGATCTTTTTTTTTTTGTCTTCTTTTCAAATCCCAGATCTGTTATTGATCCCTAGAACCTGAACTGATGTGGGATCTCAAATCATTTTCCATATCAGTTCTGGTATCTGCACTGACCTGAACCGTTCTGGGCTTCGACCTGAACAGGTATCATTTATTTTAGCTGCCATGGCATGTTATTTCTTAAACCAGAACTGATCCTAGATCAAAGTATTTTACCCAGAACCTACATGAAATGTATCTCAGATCATCTTTAAACTGATCCAAGATCATATTATCTCTGAAACCTGTAGAGCTAATTCCAGATCAATTTATCCCTGAAAGCAGTAAACCCATGTCAAAACTGCACTCTTTAAAAAAAAAAAAAAAAAAAAAAAAAATGTTCTATTTACTTATCAATAACACGGTTTTGTCAACCAGTTGTCCAAAACTTGTGCAAATTGTAACAATTTCTTTCACCATTTAAAGAACCAGGTTTTGTGGAAGTAGATGTAGCCTAACTTAAGTAAATATTACTTAGAATTTGTTTTACAGTGTATTTCCCCCAGATAATCCAGGTAATAATAAAAATAATCCAGATAATAATAAATGTATTATACATGAAAACTATAAGAATGAATCACAATTTATTACAGCCAAAACCTGTAAAAATGTATCATTATCATAAATTTATACTTGAAACCACTAAGAACTGACTGTAGATTAATTTTATATATATATATATATATATATATATATATATATATATATATATATATATATATACACACACACACACACACACACACACACAACCCCTGGCAATAATTATGGAATCACCGTCCTCGGAGGATGTTCATTCAGTTGTTTAATTTGGTAGAAAAAAAGCAGATCACAGACATGACACAAAACTAAAGTCATTTCAAATGGCAACTTTCTGGCTTTAAGAAACACTATAAGAAATCAGGAAAAAAAAAAAAATTGTGGCAGTCAGTAACGGTTACTTTTTTAGACCAAGCAGAGGGAAAAAAATATGGACTCACTCAATTCTGAGGAATAAATTATGGAATCACCCTGTACATTTTCATCCCCAAAACTAACACCTGCATCAAATCACATCTGCTCGTTAGTCTGCATCTAAAAAGGAGTGATCACACCTTGGAGAGCTGTTGCACCAAGTGGACTGACATGAATCATGGCTCCAACACGAGAGATGTCAATTGAAACAAAGGAGAGGATTATCAAACTCTTAAAAGAGGGTAAATCATCACGCAATGTTGCAAAAGATGTTGGTTGTTCACAGTCAGCTGTGTCTAAACTCTGGACCAAATACAAACATGGGAAGGTTGTTAAAGGCAAACATACTGGTAGACAAAGGAAGACATCAAAGCATCAAGACAGAAAACTTAAAGCAGTATGTCTCAAAAATCAAAAATGCACAACAAAACAAATGAGGAACGAATGGGAGGAAACTGGAGTCAATGTGTGTGACCGAACTGTAAGAAACCGCCTAAAGGAAATGGGATTTACATACAGAAAAGCTAAACGAAAGCCATCATTAACACCTAAACAGAAAAAAATTTTTTTACAATGGGCTAAGGAAAAGCAATCGTAGACTGTGGATGACTGGATGAAAGTCATATTCAGTGATGAATCTCGAATCTGCATTGGCAAGTTGATGATGCTGGAACTTTTGTTTAGTGCCGTTCCAATGAGATGAGATTTATAAAGATGACTGCCTGAAGAGAACATGTAAATTTCCACAGTCATTGATGATATGGGGTTGCATGTCAGGTAAAGGCACTGGGGAGATGGCTGTCATTACATCATCAATAAATGCACAAGTTTACATTGATATTTTGGACACTTTTCTTATCCCATCAATTGAAAGGATGTTTGGGGATGATGAAATCATTTTTCAAGATGATAATGCATCTTGCCATAGAGCAAAAACTGTGAAAACATTCCTTGCAAAAAGACACATAGGGTCAATGTCATGGCCTGCAAATAGTCCGGATCTTAATCCAATTGACAATCTTTGGTGGAATTTGAAGAAAATGGTCCATGATAAGGCTCCAACCTGCAAAGCTGATCTGGCAACAGCAATCAGAGAAAGTTGGAGCCAGATTGATGAAGAGTACTGTTTGTCACTCATTAAGTCCATGCCTCAGAGACTGCAAGCTGTTACAAAAGCCAGAGGTTGTGCAACAAAATACTAGTGATGTGTTGGAGCGTTCTTTTGTTTTTCATGATTCCAGAATTTTTTCCTCAGAATTGAGTGAGTCCATATTTTTTTTTCCCTCTGCTTGGTCTAAAAAAGTAACCGTTACTGACTACCACAATTTTTTTCCTGATTTCTTATAGAGTTTCTTAAAGCCAGAAAGTTGCCATTTGAAATGACTTTAGTTTTGTGTCATGTCTGTGATCTGCTTTTTTTCTAGAAAATTAAACAACTGAATGAACATCCTCCGAGGCCGGTGATTCCATAATTTTTAGAACAATCAAACTTTTCATGAGGACGTTTGATCTATATTCAGGTTTGGATTTTGAATCTTCATTTTGTTCAGAGATTGCAAATGTTTGGACTTGCCAAGTTCCCTTCTACTTCCAGCTGTCATTTTGTAAAAGGGCAAACATCAAACAGTTCATCGAAAGACTGTAAAAACAACTGTCACAATAAAACCATCAGTGACTTTTATTACCTGTGAATGTGACGCAGCATCAGAATCTTGCTTTTATTAGGTTATATTTAAAAAATAATAAACAGACTTGCTGTAGGGCTTCCCAACCGTCATTCCTCAGAGCTGAGGCAGGAAGGGTGGGCGTCAGCAAGTTGGAGCAGCGCGAGCACAGTTATATACTGTGTAACGTAATGTTTCAAAATCATCGGCATTTATTGTCTGCTGTCTGTCTGTTTATTTACTGTCTGCCTGTTAGCAGGATTACGTTAAAACTACTGCACAGATTAGCCAAAAATTGTCACCACAGATAGACATTAGGTCATGGAAGACTCCACTGAATTTTGAAGGTGATCCGGATCTGGAGTCTGGATCAGGATTTTAATTCGTACAATTTGTATGGCGGCTGATACAAACAGATTCAACAAGCTCATCAGGAGAGCTGGCTCTGTCTTGGGGGTTAAGCTAGAGTATGTGGTGGAGGTGTCAGAGAGGATGATGTTGAGGAAACTGCTCTGCATCCTGGACAGCACATCCCACCCCCCCGCATGCCACACTGACGTCCTATCACAGCACCTTCAGCCATAGATGGAGACCACTGAGGTGCAGCACAAAACACCACAGGAGGTCTTTCCTGCCTGTGGTAATCAGATTGTATAAGTCCTCCTCCCTCTGCAGGATGAATACATGATGAACAGAGTTATGGAGAGTTTTCTGTTACTCAGAGTTACAAGAGTCGAACATCTTGTGCAAAGGTCTTTAAAAAAAAAATTGTTCATGTCACTGTTTCGGTACTCTGGCAAAATAATTTCCTTCGGGATAAAGTTAATCTTATTCACTTTGTTGTATTTTGAGGATTATGTCAAAACTACTCCACGGATTTTCACCACACATTGGTGTTAGAGCTTGGAAGACTCCATTACATTTTGGAGGTGATCTGGATCCAAATATCATTTTGTAGACTTTTAAGGATTATGTCAAAACTACTTTACGGATACGACATCACAATGTAAAACCAAGATCAGGAAGACACTGTTTAGCTTGTGAATTAAATATCAGATTGCAACATTTTGTAATCTGATATTTAATCATTGTATGCAATTGTTGCATTATGTGGTGGAATCCAGATCCAGGTTAAGTCCGGGTCATGATGTGAATCACATATCTTTTGAGCCCTCGTCAACTCTTGGCAGATGTCAGAAATCTTGGATTGCTCTTGTTACAAAATGTTCCTATGTGCTTTGGTAGTGTTCTTAGGATCTTTTTAATGTTCTGCACTAGGGATTGAGTACTGTCACCTCACTTTAACTTGAGTGAGTGATCTGTGAAGTTATTCGATTTTAGCGGTTCTGAGTTTTTCATTTTTCACACTCACAGTATATCTTCGGTTCTTTAATTTAGCATGTCTACAAACACATATTACTGGCCACCAGAGTGAGATAAATCCTTCAAATCAGACCATTTCAGTCTGATTTCATCTTGATACAATTTAGTGCGTGAGATAGGAGCCAAAATATCTCTGTCACATAATCTCCATTTAAAAATCATTTATCCATATGACATGATGGTGCCATCTTACACTGTGAAACTATTTTAAACCATTTGGGGCTTTTCACCAAAATGTAAAAAGTTAATATAAATGTCACAGAAGCCTAAAACAATTACCTATATGGCCTTCTGTGACATATGTCATTTTTACATCAGAGCTGTCATTACACTGATTACTTGAACTTCAACACTCAATATAGATGTGCAATATTCTGATGTGCAACACTCTTTAATGTTAATTATATCGTTTTTAACTTTTTATTTTTAACTTAAACCCCTGTCACACCTTGACAATTTAGGCAACCTATGCTGAGCATATTAAAAATGCTGGCATACGCTGGTGTACGTCTGATAAGTTATGGGTAAGTTTTGTATAAGATAGGAGCATGTCGGAGAATTCCGATATACGTCGTAGTATCGTGAGGTAGTTGTAAAATTTTAGGCATACACAAAATTTTCGACGTATGCCAGCGTATGTCTCATATGTCCTGCATACGCGGAACAAAAGTTGTAGCTTGTAAATGACTCAAACTGAAATATGGAGAGATAATGTGTAGCGTACCCCAAACCTATTTATAACTATTAGTAACGCGCTGTGACACTTACTGAACGTGACAGCTACAGTATAATGGTATATCGACAGCGATTGGTATAAAAAATAGGTTTGGCAGGAGGAACCAGTCAGTATTCTTCAAACTCCACGGTGAACAGACATGCAGGATCCAGCAAAGCAATGAGAACACCTACTAGCTGTCCTCCAACATCAGCATGATCTCATGGATTTGACACTGCACCAGCTGTGTGCCAACCGAGCCAGAAGAAGAGATGAATGAAGGAGAAGGACCAGGTTACACCCACTTCTACAACCACGGCCTCGGCCAGGAGAGTTCTTGCCAACAGAAGTTCGTTTTGGCATGACAGCGTTGGTGACCCTTCAGGCACCTTGACACGCAATTTGTTGTGACAACGCGTCCTGCTTTATCCCGCTTGGCGCCACGCTATATAAAATAATCATTTTGTATCTGATGACGCATTTGCTCTCAGAACTCAACAGATGCCAGTGCGGGGATCAAATTTGCGCAAGTGTTGATTTGTAGTGCGATTGTCGCTCATCAGTGATACGCTGCATCACCCTTTGCGTAAGTGGAACTATAGTTGGGCGTAAGTTGCGTACGCCAACAACACGATATGAAGTTGTTGGTGTAAATTCATTGAAATGTTATAAGTGAAGAATATGACATGCTTGCGTTCAAATGGTCATGAATACGCTATGTGTGTGTCCAGCAGTGTATACCAGCGTTTTTAATATGGTGCATACCTGCTAAATCATCAAGGTGTGATATCTCTAGTATCTCTAAAGCAGCGCTGAAATGAGAGTTTCATTGTACTTTTTGTCTGATTCTGATGTCACAGAAGTCCATTGAGTCCATGCCCATTGAGCCATGTCTTCATGGTCAGCAGGATGATTGTTTTATATTTCCGTTTTCTGCTTCATAGGTGCTCCGTTACACATAATTTTGACCGGGACCTGAAGTGGGGCTACTGTGTCCCAGAGGAAAGGCAACCAAATGGTGAGTTTACTGAATACATTAATGGCTCTTCATGTCATAACTGTCAGCTCTCTCATTCTGATGTTCCTTACGTTTTAGTTTTCATCCACATGTCACGAAGAATCATCGACCCGTGTCAGATGAACCCCTGTCAGAATGGTGGTTCCTGCATGCTGGTCCCACTCAGGGACTCGTTTGAGTGCGTCTGCCCAGAGAGCTTCACCGGGATGCTGTGTGAGCACAGTAGGTTACCATGGTGACCATTAACCTCATGTTGTCTATGTTTGCATGTGGTTGTTGGATGTTTGTAGGATTAATTCAAAATAAAAGCACCCCCCCCCCCCCCCCCACACACACACACAAAATTTAGCTGGGTCTAACCTGGAATAGAAATCTTTTGAAAAACTATACAAAAAAATTACAATAATAATAATCTGTTGATGCCGTTTTGATTTTTATTTATAGTATTTGAAGTGTAATGTTTCAAAATAAATTTTTTATCTTACTGTTGTTAACCTTGCGGCTGCTCCAGTTTTCTTTGGAGTCACCACAGTGGATACAACCAGATCCACATTGGTATTTGGCACAAGTTTTACACCGGATGCCCTTCCTGACTCAACTCCAGTTTTACAGCTGGAGAAACACACACAGCCGCCGGTGTTCCAAAGAGGTCTCCCACCAGGTCCTGCACTACTTCGCTTCTGAGATCTGACGGGATCAGGCTGACACAGAGCAGACCGGCTGCTTAATTTTTATTTTAATATTTCATATTTATATTTTGTAATATTTTAATTTTTTATACAGCTGGCCTACTTTATTCTTTGCATTTGTCTGAGAAATTTTGGATTTATTTATTTATTACATCCGCCAAAGATGTAGTAAAATCATCATATTTGTCTGTCTGTTAGCAGGATTACGTGAAAACTACTGCACATATTTTGATGACATTTTGACCACAGAAAGATATTAGGACATGGAAGACTGCGACTACTTCACGGATTCTCACCAAATTTGCACCACAGATAGAAGACTCCACTGAATTTTGGAGATGTCAGAAATCTCAGATTGCTCTTGTTTATGTATTGTTGTTTGCTTTATAAAAAATGCTTTTATTCATCCAAGATTGGTTAAAATAATAATAATAATCATAATGCACAGACAAAGGAGTTAGCAAGGGTATCCGCTATTCAATTGGGAAAGTCCATTTTTTGCCCCAATTAAAAGAAGCCACATAAATGTAAAAAGCCATGACCGTTGAGTTCACGTCATGTGTAGTTGCCACTCAAAAGCAAATTCTGTTACACAAGCAAATAACGTGTCGTAAATCTGAGTGCGTGTTGCTTTTCAAAGCTTCACAGCACCTTACTCTGCTCAGATTTTTCTTCTCGCATTTCACCTCGTCGCCTTCAGTGTGTGTGTTGTCTCGGCTTTTCAGAGAAGTGCTATGAAACCGTACACCTGCGCTATTATGACATCGGAGAGTCTTGGGGACGAATTCACCTGCGTAATGTGGAACAGTGCACATGTGTATCAGGGGAAATCAAGTGTGAGAGAGTCCGCTACACAAGTAAGACACGCTTTCTTCTGTTGTTCTGCTACGAGTCAGTTTTCATGTTGGAGTTGTCTCGACTGAGCTGATCAGAATGAAAAGAAGTGACATTATTTACACTGATCTTAGATCTTTTACTTATCACCAGCTAACATATGTCCTCTTAGCTATTTTCCAAAATCACCTCATAACAGTGAGGGTTTGAAGGACGGGCCCCACCCGTTCTTTGATCACAGCTCCATAGTTACTGGAATAACCTTGTCATGGAAGAAAACACAGATTATATGGCTCACTGTGTCTCAGGAATTGTGTTTTAGGACACACCCCATGTGTCCACTAGGTACTTTCACCTCAATAGGGAGACATTCTTAGGTATTTAACTGATTCCCTGTGATAAAATAATAAGATAAAAATTCTATTCAGGGACTCCCCCCCCCCCCCTGAACAATCAGGTTAGGTATGGTGTGTGTGTGTGTGTGTGTGTGTGTGTGTGATACAGGTGCTAAATGGGTACTTTTAAAAACAGTGCTGGTGCCTAAACCAGTACTTTTTAAAAACTACAATGCAAAGGTTGACTTCATTAAATAATGCTATTTTTATTGGTAAGGCAAAGCTAAAGATCAAATGGAATAATGTATTAACATCTTAAATATGTAGATAGAAATAAATACACAATATTAATACAACACAATATGTAAAACCTAACCTAATTATAATAATTTTACACAATACATTTTGTCAAAATCATTGTGTTGAAAAGTAAAAACCATATGTAACCCAGTGAGCTGACCAATTACAATTTAAGATTTGAGGTATATGTATAATTTTTTATCTAGTGTGGTCCAGAGAAACAGTCAAAAGTAGGGTTGCGTATCGGGAACTGTTCTTTTTGGGTATTGTTAAAAACTGATTCGATCCACCGGCATCAATAGTCTTTTTGTTTAACGATTCCCTTATCGGTCCTTCCGAGCTGCCATTGTTTTTGAGGGTGTTTGTCGGGAAAATGATCATTTCTCTACGTTGATTACAGACCCTGCAGCTCTGTAATCAACCGCTTCTGCAGCGCGGCACCACTTTGAAATGTGAACCAATGAAGCAGCGCTTCGATGCGCTGGCTTGTTGGTTCTTTGATTCACTGCTTTTCAGAAGCGGCAAGTCCACTTCTTAACCCCTCTCAAAGCCATTAAATGTCAATCGTGAGTCACTTTTGTGTGGATTAAGTCACTAACTGGAACTCTTGTCTTGTTGCAGTCAAGAAAAGAGAATCATCCTCCATTCCGTTGGCACAGCTCAAACGCTGCGTGGCTCTCTGCTAAGACAGAATCCGGTCGGAATTAACTTCAAAACAAATTGCCACTTTAAATAAAATGACACCTCTTTCCAAACGTAGTAATACAGACAAACTACAATCGAATAAAATGTTTTTTTTTTCCTCCCAAAATGAGACGTCCTACATTCTTTATGAATTACATCCTGGCATGGAGCACAGCCAGCTGCATGAGCTCAGCTCAGATATATGTAAAGACATTCATGCCAATAACGTCAAAGGAAATGCTTTTGACACAAAGTACAGATTTTTTTTATTTCTATTTATGTCCAGAGATGAAGGATCCACCATGTTGAGTTTATTATGTCCAGACTTTAAGGATCCAGTGAGCAATTTCTTATTTATTTACTTTAAGACTCAATAAAATGTTGTTGACATAGAAAACCTGTAAAGCCTACTTTTTGTACACAGAAAATTCACAAGAGGTATCGACAAGGAATCAGATCGATAACGATATCGATATAGATAAAATCTTATCAATACCCATCCCTGGTCAACACCCACTTAGAACATCTCAAAGATATTTGATCAAGATGTGGAGTTGATAGTAAGCCCTTTTATGCCTCTGTGGCAGTGTGATTTAAATTCACAGACATCAAACATGGAGAAGGGAGAACATGTTAACCTAACCACTGTTCCTGCAACTCGCCATCATGGAGGTCCCCCCCCCACCCCCTCCTTTCTCATTCTCAAAAGATAGTTTCATCCCATCCTGGCATCAAAGTTTTCATCATTAAGGTACTGACATGTGATGATTTGAGGGGGAGACGGGGCTGTTCTCCATTTGCCCTATGTAACATGCATAGTAAGCCTAGAGGGAGGCCAAGCTCTGCTCAGGTGCTTTGAAGCCCCCTGAGCCAAAACTTTTTTTATTTGATTATCTTTTTTGGAAACAGGGTCGTGCAACAAGTGGATCTGTGTTTTTCCCCTGTAATTTTCAGCTAAAACAGTTATTTTCTCTTCTTAGCATATGTGATAATGCTATCTGTAGTTAGCTTATGCATGTGAAAGTTGGCGGTGAGTCATGTTGATCAAATCTGCCATGTTGATGTAATGTCATGCCTAAATAAGTGGATTGCCCCAATCATGAAATTTGGTAATATCCAGAAAACCTATTCATTCCAGTTTAATCAGCAACCATGAGTGATGAATCCAAGTGTAATAGTTTAAAGTTTTTCCTGCTCTACCACCATGTTATCATGAAAGCCAATAATGATGTAATAAGTAGTGTATTGTAGGTTAGGTTATACTAGGATGTTGACAGGTTCTAGATGTGGTCATTTGTACCTTATATGGAGGACAGCTGGCTTGTGGGGAAAAATCTGTTTACAATTATGTTACTTTTTTTTTTTTTTTTAAGTATTGACATAGAAAAATTTCTTGGCTCTTTTGAAACTCTTTATTGGATGTATTTTGTTGTCAATCAGCTTTTCTAAAGCTGCTTAACCAGTGCAATATTCCATGTAAAGAAATTGCAGATAACTGAAGGTTATATTTGCACTGACAGTGTTCACATTAGATAAGTTTCCTTTATTTATTTTCCCCATTTTTTGGGGCCTGATGCTGTTGAGACACACTTCTGCTCTTTTGTCTGGAGTGTGAACATGTTAATTCTGGGTTTGGTGTTACATGTTTCCAGAAAATGTCCAGATTTGAATCTGCTGTCTGAGATGTTAGAGGATGTACAAAGACTGATTAATTCTGTCAGGTCTGCAGCAAGCTCACTTGCTTTTATTTTGAATTACAGGCTGTTATTGTGAAAGTGCATATTGGTCCAATTACCTTGCTGTTTTCACGACTTGAATCCTCATGAAAAAAATACACAAGTACTCCAAATGACGAAAGTCAGCTCTTTCTGGATTTCGGTTGACGCTCCGGATACACAAACACACAGAGGCCACGCCCCTTTTATTATATGGATGCGCGTTTGATGTTTAACCTTCACCTTGACCTCTAAAATTGCAAAAATGTGCATGTGTTGCCAGAACCTTGATTCAGCTTGAGCACCTATTTTGTGTTAAACGAAAGGGAGATTACAAAGTTATTGAACTCATAACCCACCTCTGATTTCATGCATGCAAATTAATGCGTTGCAAGTTAGTTTGTGCCTCGGGGTTTGTGGTTTTAAGAACTTCTTCAATGAAAGAAGCCGTGACAAATCGTATCCTTTTTGTTAGTACGTACGTCACAGGCAAGTCCTTGAGGAAATGAAAGTCATGGTGTTGTGATGTGTGCAGTGTGCCGTACAAACCCTTGTGAGAACGATGGAACATGTCGACTGATCATAGCCACCGGCAAAGAAGTGTGTAACTGCAGGCGTGGCTACACCGGACCATATTGTAGCTACGGTGAGTAAAAGCTCACTGATCTTGAAATACATTGAAGAAGAAAAAAAAAAAAAAAAAGTGCTTTTGTAAGTAGGTTTGGTTGTTGTTGTTTTAACTAATTATTGATCAGATTTTTATTCATTATCAGTCTGTCTTTCTGTTGACAGATGTGAATATAAAGTCAGGTCCACAAGTATTTGGACAACATACTTTTTTTCATCTTATTTTATTTTTGTCATTTTACCCGACGACACAACCGCAGTGGAGTTGAAATTAAACCATCATGATGTGCTTGTAGTCCAGTCAAGTTATTTAATTTAAGGCTCCAAACTCGGCACTAATTGCAAAAAAACACAACAAAAAAGTTTCATGTGGGATTCTTCTCTGATATACCCCAGGAATAACATATTAAAATAGAGAAGAAAAGAAGAATATTTGATGGAAGACATGCAGAGAGTGATACTTTGCTACACGTGAAACTGGTGGGAAAATCTGTGCCTGAATCTCTTTGAACACCTGACAATCTTTTCTTTAAATCACTGGCATCTAATTTTGTCAAGGATATCATTTTTTCCTCCATTGTACAGGGACAACAGTTTTATTCTCTCCAGCTTCAATAATTCCATCATGTTCAGCATCTGGGCCAGTTAAAGATGAGCAGCATAATGAGCTAATTATCCAAAAAGACACTCAATTTCAGTTTGTAGTATTTCTAACCACACTACAGGTGAATTTAGATAGCATTTCAGTCCTCCTTTTGATGACAGATAAAGATTTCCAGTTGTTTGGCTGGTTCCTTTGATGTTAATACCTAATTAACATAAATTAGCATATCTTTGGCCCTTCCACCCCTTACATTGTTCTCTATTTTTAGTATGTAATTCCTGGGGTATATCAGAGGAGAATCCACATAAAACTTTTTTTTTTTTTTTTTTTGCAATTAGTGGTGTGTCAAGTCTCTTAAGTAATTGGGCCAACTGTATATATATATATATATATATATATATATATATATATATATATATTATATATATATTTAATATAAATTATCACTTTGCAGGCAGTTTTCTTTAGACAAGTGAGTGGATGGATACATGTACATTTCCAAGTCATCAAATATGTCTTGGATTTCATTTACATCATCATTAAGACATACAAGTAATAAAATATTGTATGGTAAATCTGCTTTGGAGTGACTGTGCAAGAAAGACATTGATGAGAGAAGCCACCAAGACATTCATAGCAACTCTGAAGGAGTTAAAGGCAATGTAGCAATATAGAAAATATGCAACTTTTGTCTGGTTGAGTCACCAGTTACACAGCTCTATCAGAGGAGTGAAATAGAGGATTTCTTAAAAAAAAAAAAAACCTTGGCCCTAGATTTGATCTGTTTTCTTGTATGAAATCATTGTCGATAACTCCTCAAATTATTAATTTTTTTTTTTTTTTGGACACATTTTATTTTATTCTGAAAGTGCAGAGCAGGTTAAAATCAGGTTGTAGAACAAGAATGTGAAACCTTTATGCTTCATGCCGGCAAATCTGAGAGTCACGATCTCTGTGTTCAAAGAAAGTTGTTTGTTCTGACTGATCACTGTTACATTATGTGTTTGTGTTGTGTTTTTTTTTTCCCCCGCGGGGGGTCACGTGGTGCAGAACGGAGACAGAGTGCTATAACGGCAGAGGTACAGGTTACCGAGGGTGGTGGGCACCACGGTGTCGGGTGCCCGGTGTCTGCCGTGGAACTCAGACCTGCTGTATGATGGAGATCCATGTGGGCACAGTGGTCGCCTCTGCCCTCAGGGGTCTCGGGGAACATGCCTACTGCAGGTGTGTTCAAGTCCATTTTAAATGAAACTGCTCAGGGTCGATCTCATGATGCTTTTCCATAAATGTACTTTAAAGCTGCAATAATGCAACTTTTTACCCTGGCAGTAGAGCTGTTTGCTCCATCTGCCCCTTATCTGCTCACTCACGTGGGTGACTCTGAACCAGCATCATTAAAGCTGGCAGGAGAGCTAAAAAAAAAAAAAAAAAAACCCCACTGTGAAGGCAGCACATCTGCAGCAGCCAAAACATTTTTTTTTCTGCTGCACATTGGCTTCTCTTTCCTTGACTACTGCTATCCACCTTTTGCCTTTTTTGTCTGTGTTACTATGACGACCCTCTGATGTGGTGGCACTCGTGCCATGGCCACAGCAAATGTCCCTAAATGGCAAAATATCAGTGAAAGGCAGGTTTGGGAAGAAAAAAAGTTGCATATTGAACCCTTCACATTGTGCCAGTGAAGGCGAGTTTATTGCCGTTTGCTTGGGATGACATGGCTCAGCCAGAGATGGAAAATGCTGTCCTCTGTGTTTCTGTGTGCACAGAAACCCAGATGCTGACAAGATGCCATGGTGTTACACAGTAAATCACGGCGCCATCTCCTGGGAATACTGCGACGTTCCCTCCTGTGTGATGCCTGTGTGTGAGTAAGGCAGGGGTGCTGTAGGTGGGAAATTGAGCTCAGAGTAGGAATCAGATATCATATACAGGGTGTAACGTCTAAAGCTAAATAGCTAATTGATTTAGTTGCACCCTTGAAATGTCGTGTTTATGTCCCATTAGCGAGTTGGTCTAAAGACAATTACAATTAATCCTTTCATTTACAAAAGTAGATCATTCCTAGTGATCAAATAACAAGCAAGAAAGCTTGGTGGATTTTTATTGTAATCCTCATACTTCACAAAATTACACCCCGGGCACCTCATTTTCTGATAATAATCAATCTGTAATCGATCAGGCGTTCCCGCACGCAGAAAATGTTATAGATTGTAATAAAAGAGTGAGAAAAAAAAAATCACATTATTAACTAGTCATCATTATTTCAAATGAACATATCTGTTCCAGAACATTAACTCTCGTCCTGCCTCTGTGTGCCAGGCTGTATTACATGTTGAAAATCATGTGGAGTAAAAAAAAAAAGAAAAGCCAATGCTCCTCTAAGACATAAGACCCATATAAAAGTCTTAATAAACAGACGGCAGAGACTGTAATGCATCGCGGTCTGCTATATATCGACGACCGGCAGGACTAGAGTCAAAATAATGTTTACGGTTTCATTTTTGTTACTTGAGCCAGTTCAGAGCCTTGGCATATAATACCCGTATACGTATAAATATGTAAAATGGGTGAACACTTTTAGAACCTCTGTAGTTTTTGCAAGTCGTCATATCCTCCAAATTTTATATGGATAGAAAAAAATTTAAAGTGTGTTTCATCAACTTTTTACAATTTCTTTATTTTTTAACTGATCAACTGATCATTAACAATTGTCTTTGCGTCATCATGTCCACAACTATACAAATAAATCAGTTTTTTTAATTTGATAACATTCGATTTGTATTGGAATACTGTTGGACATGTCAAGTTAGATTTCATTGTTGTGGTTGAATTTATGCACTGCCAAGACCTTGCTGTACTCCATACGCTAAAGGTCAGCAATTAAAAAATAAATAAATAAATAAATAAAAAGCAGGAGGAGAAGAATCAAAAAAGGTAAAAAGATGATATGAATCTTTGGCTATACTGTAGAAAACATGAAGTTCAATGTGGAAGCAGTCCAGGAGTTCGTAAAGCACTTCAGCACTCAGTAATTGAGGTTATGGTGCCGATTGCATTAAGTACAGTATTGTGTGTAACCTGAAAGGTGTAAGGCAGTGTCCAGCTCCACCATCTCATTTTATAGTTATCTTATTTGTTGCACAGTCCTGGATGTGGACAGTAATAGGAATGCTGAAGGTTCCTTGGGCCATCAAGAAACCTATGCAATAGTTTCTATCTAAACTGGTGAAAAATAACCTCACTTTAACAGCGGGCTTCGCTGTTGAAAACCTTTAACTACAATGGAGGGAAACATGACTGGCAGTAGCTCCTGCAAACACAGGACTAAACATCAAGACTAAACATCAAAGACAGAACCAAGGTTGTGCTCATCAGTGGATCATAAAACCAGCAGGAACATTTTACCTCTGGGGAGCAATGTTGGAATGAACTGTGGTATTTACAAGGACATCAAAACAAGAATCAGAAAAGCCAGAGCAGCCTTTCTTTCTCTAAAATCAATCAGGAATGCCAAAAGACATGAACCTAAAGGCCAGACATTATCTCCTTAACAGTAACGCCAACTCTGTACTCCTCGGTGGATCAAAAACCAACCAACCAAGCTGCCAAGAGCCTCCAAACCTTTATCAAATACTGGAGAACAATCCAGAAAATTTTTTGCCCAACATAATTCGGAATGAAGACCTGTGGGAAAGGACACAACAGAAATTAGGGAATCAAATTAGCCAAAGAAATGGACCTCAGTCAGCCACATACTAAACAAAAAAGAGAAATGTGGAGACGTATAACAAAATAGGAAGCCAAAGAGGCAGGATAAACCTAAGCTAACTGAACAAACGGGCAAAAACCAAGTGAGATGAAGGAACCTTATAAATCATAAAGGAAGGAAAAGGTTTGTCAAGTAATTCAAAGAAGTAACGCAAGGTGGACCAGCATGAAGGTGACTTGACAACCTCAAGGACTGAAGAGTTGTGGTTGTAATAGAATTTCCAACAACCAGTATCAATGGTATGCCCTTGTAGCCTTATATTCTGAGAAACTCCTTATTGATTGATTTTATTACTGTAATTTGTACAATATTGTACAAATCTACAACTCAAGAAAAAGCAGTTTCTCTTTTCTTATATCCCTTTTTCTCTTTTCAAGGCCTGCATATCGAGGTAGCTATAATTTGTACAGACCCCATCTGCTATTTATGAAGGCCTCCTGCAGCATTCTTTGACATCTTAATAATGCTACGCTTGATGAAATTACACACTCCTACAAAACCTGTCATCTGAGAAGAAAGTCATTAGATATAAATCATTTGTGGGGAAAATTCTGTTGCTAAGAAATGTTGAAGCAAGTTAACTGGATTTGTTTAATGCCCTTTTTTTTTTTAAACAATGATGAATCAAGGCGTGGCTCATCCTGACTCAACATGTCAGGTGGGTTTGGCTGTCTATCAAGATGCCAGTGGAATGCACACAATCCACAGACTAGTCTCATCACTGTAGCATGCTCAGTGTATAATTTTTAGATTGATTGAACAATGGCTTTCTGCTGCCTGGCCCATGACTCTGTTTCATGTAAATATGATAATTATCAAGAATTCCATCAAGAGTTCATTTGTATTTGATTAGTTAGAGTTCAGTCATGCGAGCATTTTGTTGGCAAATATCTCAGCCAACTTCCATTTTATGATGCTCAAGGATATTCCATATTAAGTTAACCTTTAATGTTAACTTTTTTACATAGAAATTTGTTGATGTCCAGTAACAGTCAGGCCCATAGTTAGAAATTATGGTCATTTGAGTACATAACGCCTCCATTTTAGACCCCATAAGTAACTGAACACAGTAACAGTCACTGACCAACTACTTGTGAACCGTCACCCTTTGACGCAATGCAATTAGGCTAAACAGTCCCCAGTATGAAGGTGCCGCTCACATTAACTCACCAAGTCATAAAAACGCGCTAAAACAGACCAGTGCAATTCCTATTAAGTAAAAAAAGTGTAAATAGTATCAATACATTACTTTCAAGTAAATAATTTTAGTATCTTAACAGCAACCACACCAGGTATTAAGCTAGCTAGCCCAGCTGTTACACTGCCAGGTGCCTTAGCTAGTTAGCATGTGGTTGCTAATAAGCTTCTTAAAGTGGTTTGGAGTAAATACAGCATTCTCCTGAGGTATTCGTCAGACAGTGTTGGGGAACAACCCAGTAGCAACCAAATATTAAGGCTTAATTGGCACCATCAGAAAATCAGTGCTAAGCTTCAAGTTCTGCGAATTCGAATAGATTAATTCATAACATAACATAACAAGGCTACTGGTTAAAAGAGAAAAGTTCCCATTATTTACCAAGAAAAACAAAAAACATGGGAGAAAAACCATACAACAAAGGTTTCAATTTGTGGAGAATAATTTTCTAATTATTTTCATTCTAAGATACTGAAACCACTGAACTCAAAGATGCTTTTTAAGTTTTTTTTTTTTTTTTAACCTTTATAATATCACTCCATAGAAAAGCTGTTTTCTCATTTTTTTTTTCCAGGGAAGGTTCAACCTGCTGCCAAATCCAAAATATTAAGAAGAGGTATACACTATTGTTGTAGAGATTTAGTTTATATTTTAGTATCATTATTGCAAATACATCTTCCTGTATGGAGACTGTAGATGGTGTAGAATCAGTTATTCCCATACTTTAACAACATTTTAAGTAATAGTGTTTTTGTTTTCTCATGCAGCTTCTTCTCGGAGGACAAACTCATCTAATGTCTCTGGGGGTATCAAAAAGCCAAACTCGAACAAACCAACCGAAAAGCCTGTCTGCGGGAAGAAGCACAAGAAGTCAATGGCTAGGGGCAGGATAATGGGTGGAAACACTCCTCTGCCGGGCACTCATCCCTGGGTGGCAGCTATTTACGTCAGAAAAAATGATTTTTGCGGTGGCACCTTGGTGTCCTCCTGTTGGATTGTTTCTGCGGCACACTGCTTCTCCGGCAGGTAACCATCAATGGAGATAATATGACACAATGCTGAAAAGAAATCATGTGTCCCTGGGGACATTTTTAGCATTGCTATAAAAAATATAACACAATGCTAAAATACCCTTGGCGTTATGAGCATGTAATAAATGAAAGTGTGTAGAAAAAATGTGACCCTTTGACTCCTTTGAATAGGTTAAGGTTAGCCATCATTGAACTTGTCCAAGGTCTGTGTCCCAAGAATGTTCCCTGTGAATTTGAAGACCCTGGCAGTAATAGGACTGGACTCATGCTGAGCACAGACAGACGGACGCAAAGTCTTCGCAATACCCGATGGCCATATTATGGTGTCGGGTGAAAATGAAATGTAATTAATGTGACCATTTTAAGTACTTTCCTTGATAAAATGTAATAATCAAAGTTGAGAAGTGAGCAGTATTACCTCCGCTTCATATATTGTTATGAAATTTTATTGTAGATATCCTAATAGGCAAGAACGGATTAAATTTTCAAGGTCATAGGACAAGGGTCAAAGTCAGGAAAAATCTTGGAAAAATCCCTATCCTTTAACAGTGAGGGAATATTCAAAAATTCTGTCAAAAAGATAAAATTACTTTCATATTTGAGAGGGTTATGTAGGGTGATATCCTTTATTGACTGGCAAAGTTTGATCTGAACCTGATCCAGATTACAGAGTTTGTGGCCATTTAAATTTAACATTGAAAACCCCATTTAATGTACATTTTACATTATATCGTAATCAACCATGCCTCAAGCACTCTCATATTTGAAAGTGATGTGCAGACTGGCACTCACTATTGCCTGATAAAATTTGATCCAAATCTGATCTGGATTGTGGACTTTGTGAATATTTGAATTTAATATTTAAAAGCCCATTTGGTGTACATTTTGCATTATATCTCAATCAAAAGTGCCTCAATCACTTATTTGTGAGAATGAGGTGTAAACTGGCACTCTCAATGAACAGACTAAGTTTGATCCGGATCTGATCCACATTGGATATTTAGAGGACTTTTGATTTTAACATTGAAAACCCCTTTTGATCTATATTTTGTATTATATTTTAGCTTATGAAAAGCCACTTCCAACAGGACTTTGACCTTGAAATTTTTTCCATGGTAAAATTTTGTGGAATTGGAAACTAGTGTCTAGGAGGTTTGTGCTCTATGAGTGCAGTGCTCTTGTTCTCTTTGAACTTGACTATTCCAGTTGAAGATGTTTCAGTTTTAATAAGCACAGTTATTCTTGTAGATGTTTTACATCTACATCTATGGTAAGACTTTCTGTTTACATCAGGGGGATTATGTTGTGACGATTTCCGTCTGACTGTCAGTCCAACCCAAAAAGCGTTCTGAATTCATCAACTCTCACACTTTTAGGAAGAATTTTGTGAAACTTGGTACAATTCCTTGTTATAGGTTGGTAATATGCATATTATCACATCATTCGAGTTGGGCCCATTTTACCTGAGTTATGCCACTTGATTAACAAATCTAGACTCTGTCAGTTTCATGAGTGGGTGCCTGCATTCTGAAATCAACTCTGCTCACAGTTGTAGGACGAATATTGTGAAACTTGGTACAAGTCTTTGCTATAGTTGGTAATACGCACATTATCATATTGTTCGAGTTGAGCGCATTTTCCTAGAGTTATGGACCTTAATTAACAAAACTCAACTCCTGTTTCATGCTTGGATGCCTACATTCTGAAATCAAGTCCTCTCACTCTTTTAGATAGAATTTCATGTAACATGGTACAATTACTTGTTATGGGTTGATAATACGGATATTGTGATATTGTACAAGATTGACACATTTTGGCAGAGTTATGTCCCTTGATTAACAAACCTAGATACTTGCCAGTTTCATGCGCTGGTGGCTGCATATTGAAATCAACTTCTCACATATGTAGGATGAATTTCATGAAAATTGGTACAAGTCCTTGAAATGTTATCAGAATCTAGAAATCACTTGTACCAAAGCAGCATTTGCCAGCGGGGATACTGTCCAGTTTGATGGTGTGTTGGCAGGATTACTGAAAAAGAAATTCACAGATTTTCTGAAAAATTTACAAAACCGCTACATAGGACTTCTTCATTTACTGATACAGACAGATGTGTCTCTCCACAGTCCCCTGAAGTCTCAGATCCGCGTGGTTCTCGGACAGCACAAGTTCAACGTCACCGATTCCAACACCAGAACATTCGGAGTAGAGGACTACATTTTTCCAAAGCAGTTCTCCGTGTTTAATCCAACACAGCATGATATTGGTAATCACTGAATGCACACACGTACAGAGGCAGGAATACCAGTGACTCACATAAGCTATTAGACCTCGTGGACAAACTGAAGACTGGAATCACTGAACAGCTGTGTCCTGCATACCAAGCATATAGCTGTGTGTGAGGATTTCACAGTTTGACTAAACTGTATGTTTTATTTCCTGCTTCTAGTTTTAGTCAAGCTGAAAAAAGAGGATGGGAAATGTGCAAGGAGAAGTCAGTTCATAAGGCCCATCTGCCTCCCAGAAAAAGGCATGACGTTCCCTGATGGCTACTGCTGCACTATTAGCGGCTGGGGATACCTTCATGAGAGTGAGTGATGAGAACATTATCCCAGTGCCGCATCATTATGACGACAGCTGCTTACGGTCATATATCAGTTCCTGACTACTTGTTTTGTTTTCCTCAACATCTCTCGATTACTGAATTTTTCAGAGTCAAAGGAGTACTCAACCTTGCAGGAGGCAGGAGTGAGGCTGATTCCCCACAGCACTTGCACAAAGCCAGAAGTGTACGGCAACCATGTCACTGAAGGCATGATTTGTGCAGGGCGTCGCTGTGTTGATGCATGCCAGGTGGGTTTGCAGTGAGACAAATTATTACGTCCACCTGCATTAACATATGTAGGAGTATTGTGTTCGGTCCCGCTTGTCCTTCCGCGTGTGAAGCAAAATACTGCAAATCAGTTTTGATCTGATTTGGAGCAAACTTGGTTAAACAACAGAGTCAGGCAAGGACAAAGTGATTTGAGAAAAATCACTTAACTCATCTTAGCATCAAAAAACTTCTCAGATGAACAGGCAGCCCATGAAGAGAAGCCTTCACTTGGTAATGTGATCAATCTTTAAAAGATCTTTAAAGCTACAGTGTGTAAAATACGTGATCTGTTGGGAAGTTGCAGATTACATTATGTCATTGGCGGTCACAATGTTTGATTCCATTCTCATTTACGCCTCTTTGTTTATGGGATTCCTTCTCGCTTGCCTTCTGAACGCTCTCTTCCATTCTGTCAAATAAACATCCTAAATCTTACACATTGTAGCTTTAAGTTGATATCCATTTGGGATAAACCACTCTAGTAATTGAAGCTGACAAACTGGGTGCAGAAATATTGATGAAAATGGTTTCTCTTTTAAACTCTGTGGGATATCAGTTTTTTTGTGAAAATGTATACGGATGATAAAGTGCTGGGGGAAAAAAGGGTAATTTAATTCCTTATCTATGGGAGTCAATATCAGGAAACTAACTGTACATAATCATGGCAGCAGGGATTCAGTGATGGCCTGAAGCAACACTGATGTCATCACGTCTCCGATTGAAGCAGCTGCCTGACACATTTCAGCTCTGTGCTCTTAGGTTAAATGTCACAGTTAACAGTTAGCAGTGTCAGGATGTAAATCGTGTCTTTGGAGTGCAAAGTGTGTGACTCAGATGTTAATGGACCTTTGATTTGTGCGTGTTTGTACCGCTTCATGTCCGCTTCTGTGCAGGGTGACTCTGGGGGCCCGCTGGCTTGTGCAAACAATGATGTCAGCTTCCTGTACGGGATCGTCAGCTGGGGAGAAGGCTGCGGCCGCTCTGGAAAACCTGGTGTTTACACTAAAGTGGTGAACTACCTCGACTGGATCAATTCAGTTATCAAACGCAAACCTTCTTGAATGGACAATAACCTGGACATTAACTTGAATACCTTGAATAATTTGGACCTTTTTTTATTATTATGGAAGTTAATATTTTTTTATACTGTGAAAGAGTTTTATACTGAATAAACCTTTACTGTCTTGATGATACTTTTAAGTGTGTTTGAGACTTTTCAGTGAAAATTAAAGGAGATCTGCATATATTTTTTTTTTAACATGAACTATTTTTTTTTTTAGATGTAATTGAGTTAATCTCTTCTCCCAGGAGAAATGCAAACTCAGTCATGGGTTAATTGGCTCGATCATGTAAAACTGATTATACTTGATGCTTACCTTACCGTCCAGTCCGTTTGGTGGAGCGGTCCTCCTTTTAGACCACAAAAAAGGGAAAGTGGTTATGAAATCTTGAAAAGTGGTCATGAGTTTAATCAAGGTCTATCACGCACTGGGAGAGCCTCCCTAATATGACATCTTTAAATTTCTGGAAGCCACCTGAAACTAGGTCAGACTAAATCTTCTTGCCATTTTTTTATTCTGCTGAAAACGGTGTAAAGCTTTTACAGCAAAAAATGTAGATAAGTGGGTGAGTGAGTGAGTTATTCCATTCCAGACAGCATGTATGGACAATAACTGAAAAACAATAAATGCAATCATCTTGTAACTCACCAAATTAAAAGTGTACATAATGAGGATGAAGTCATTAAACAGTGGTTAAATTTGGTATCTTGAATCAACTGAAAAAGCAACTTTGTTTTGCTGCTTATTGCCGTGGGTGGAGCCATACGTCATAGCCAAGTGGTCACATGACCACAAAGTGTGCAGGTGAAAACAAGCATCGCGTTCACCGGTGTCCGTGTTGGACTTACGAATTTTCATCGGCTTGTTGGAAGTTTTTGCAATTTATTTTAGCATGTACATAAAAACAGAAAAAAACCTGTGTGGTTGGTTTCACTGGCCCTTCAGGCCGCTAGGTTACAAAAGACCCAGATGTAGTAAAGTTCCTATTTTCCTGCCCCTGCCTGTATAATACTGTAAACATGTCTGCCACCATATGGCACCCACCTTCTTGGCAAAATCACAGCCCACTGTGGCCAAATATAACAGCTATATGTTATAACTTTTAATATCTGTGCTAATTCCTTAGTTAGTGATCAAGTATTAGCCAGTAACATATAGACTAAACCACACCCACTGTAACGCCCACATTGTATAAAAGTGTTGTGCGAGCCATCTTTGTAGTCTTTTCACAAGATGGATGCCGTCTGAAGACCCAGGCCTGTTTTCAAAGTGACCTTCATTAAATTCAAAATGAGGAATATATCAATGTGGTTCTTTGTAAGGGGCAGTGAATTATATAAAGAGCCAGGAGAACTTCTTAATCATATGTCTTATTTTCCAACAATCATATACCAATTCATTCTTTGCAGACAGCAGAGTTCAATGCTCCCATGACTAGCAGGAGGTGGTAATGGTAGAAAAATATATTTTTTTTCAAATATGCTTACATCCACTTCAGAGATTGTGCATTGTGTAATTTGGGAGATATTTCATAAAGGAAGTGGGTGTCTACCATGACAAAAAAAACCCACCCCATGCAAAAAAAAAACTGCAATATATATTGTAATTTTAACATCTTTCAAATATTAGAATGTAATTGTTTTGACTTCATGATTAGTTTTGATCAACCCTGCATGAACACAACATTCACGTTTATGGTATATAATGCTCCTGACTTGGTAGTACTTGTTTTAGAGAAGTCACAAAAGCTACATAAGTACTGATATTATTACAGTGATCATGCAATTACACATTTAATTTCAAGTCACAGCATGGGAAGTTGTAGTAAATCAAGTGTCATGGCCAAGCCAAAAAAAGATCTTAGGCTAAAGAATGATAAAACCTTTGACAATGGTTTTTGTTTTTAAAGTTTTTGAAGAGCATGGCCTCCTCCAAGTTCTGTTATTCACACAGTGTGACTGAAATAAAACCTTTGACAATGGTTTTTGTTTTTAAAGAGCATGGTCTCCTAAGTTCTGTTATTCACACAGTGTGACTGAAATAAAACCTTTGACAATGGTTTATGTTTTTAAAGTTTTTGAAGAGTATGGCCTCCAGCTAAGTTCTGTTATTCACAGTGTGACTGAAATAAAACCTTTGACAATGGTTTATGTTTTTAAAGTTTTTGAAGAGTATGGCCTCCAGCTAAGTTCTGTTATTCACAGTGTGACTGAAATAAAACCTTTGACAATGGTTTATGTTTTTAAAGTTTTTGAAGAGTATGGCCTCCAGCTAAGTTCTGTTATTCACAGTGTGACTGAAATAAAACCTTTGACAATGGTTTATGTTTTTAAAGTTTTTGAAGAGTATGGCCTCCAGCTAAGTTCTGTTATTCACAGTGTGACTGAAATAAAACCTTTGACAATGGTTTATTTTTTAAAGTTTTTGAAGAGTATGGCCTCCAGCTAAGTTCTGTTATTCACAGTGTGACTGAAATAAAACCTTTGACAATGGTTTATGTTTTTAAAGTTTTTGAAGAGTATGGCCTCTAAATGTAAATTTATTAAGAAATGATCAGACAGAAGGGAGTTTTCAGGGAATACTGTTAATCTTCTATTTCCATACCATAAGTCAGAACAAGATCTAAGATATATTAAAGTGGTGGGTGGACTCATTACTTTTTGAGCAAAGCCAATAGAGTCTAATAATAGATTAATGCAGTGTTGAGGCTGTCATTCTCAGCATCTGTGTGGATGTTAAAATCACCCACTATTTATCTTATCTGAGCTAAGCACTAAGTCAGACAAAAGGTCTGAAAATTCACAGAGAAACTCACAGTAACGACCAGGTGGACGATAGATAATAACAAATAAAACTGGTTTTTGGGACTTCCAATTTGGATGGACAAGACTAAGAGACAAGCTTTCAAATGAATTAAAGCTCTGTCTGGGTTTTTGATTAATTAATAAGCTGGAATGGAAGATTGCTGCTAATCCTCCGCCCCGGCCCGTGCTACGAGCATTCTGACGTTAGTGTGACTCGGGGTGTTGACTCATTTAAACTAACATATTCATCCTGCTGTAACCAGGTTTCTGTTAGGCAGAATAAATCAATATGTTGATCAATTATTATATCATTTACCAACAGGGACTTAGAAGAGAGAGACCTAATGTTTAATAACCACATTTAACTGTTTTAGTCTGTGGTGCAGTTGAAGGTGCTATATTATTATTTCTTTTTGAATTTTTATGCTTAAATAGATTTTTGCTGGTTATTGGTGGTCTGGGAGCAGGCACCGTCTCTACGGGGATGGGGTAATGAGGGGATGGGGGGGGGGAGAAGCTGCAGAGAGGTGTGTAAGACTACAACTCTGCTTCCTGGTCCCAACCCTGGATAGTCACGGGTTGGAGGATTTAAGAAAATTGGCCAGATTTCTAGAAATGAGAGCTGCTCCATCCAAAGTGGGATGGATGCCGTCTCTCCTAACAAGACCAGGTTTTCCCCAGAAGCTTTGCCAATTATCTATGAAGCCCACCTAATTTTTTGGACACCACTCAGACAGCCAGCAATTCAAGGAGAACATGCGGCTAAACATGTCACTCCCTTCCGATTGGGGAGGGGCCCAGAGAAAACTACAGAGTCCGACATTGTTTTTGCAAAGTTACACACCGATTTAATGTTAATTTTAGTGACCTCCGATTGGCGTAACCGGTGTCATTACTGCCGACGTGAATTACAATCTTACCAAATTTACGCTTAGCCTTAGCCAGCAGTTTCAAATTTCCTTCAATGTCGCCTGCTCTGGCCCCCGGAAGACATTTGACTATGGTTGCTGGTGTCGCTAACTTCACATTTCTCAAAACAGAGTCGCCAATAACCAGAGTTTGATCCTCGGCGGGTGTGTCGCCGAGTGGGGAAAAACAGAGATGTGAACGGGTTGGCGGGGCTTCTGTTTAGGGCTACGCTTCCTCCTCACAGTCACCCAGTCGGCCTGCTTTCCCGCTGCTCGGGATCTGCCAAGGGGGAACTAACGGCGGCTAAGCTACCTTGGTCCGCACCGACTACAGGGGCCTGGCTGGCTGTAGAATTTTCCGCGGTGCGGAGCCGAGTCTCCAATTCGCCCAGCCTGGCCTCCAAACACGCTACGAATACTACACTTATTACAAGTACCGTTACTGCTAAAGGAGGCCGAGGAATAACTAAACATTTCACACCCAGAGCAGAAAAGTGCGGAGAGAAAGGAGAAGCCGCCATGCTAAATCGGCTAAGAGCTAGTAGCTACGCTAACCTAGCGGATTCCTAAAAACACGCAAAGTGAATAATGTGTAAATAATTTAGAGGTGATTCAGCAGAAGGAGTGCTTTAGTTAAGGCACGTAAAGATTACACTGGGAAACAAATCGTAATCTAGATAACTAGATCAATCTAACTGCGCAGATTAAACAGCTAACAGATACAGAAAACACCGCTGTGCTCTGGAACAGGAAGTGATACAGTACCGCAGTGAGAGCCAACCACCAGTAGGCAAGTTGCATCTTCCAATATGCTCTTAATTGTGCCTCAACTTCTCTTCACAGGCTTAACAAAATGTTTGTGTTCCTCTTTCACCAGTTCTCACGACAACAGGCAAAGAGTGTAAATTTCCATTCCGTCAGGGTGGAAGGATTCATCATCACTGCATCATCAGCCGTTCCTCAAGACCTTGGTGAGCCCTTGTGTGGTTCTAGATTCACTGTTTTAGTTGCACAAGCAAACACCGGATTTGTTTGTAGGTGTGTTGAGAAAAAAAAAAAAAACACTTTGCGTAATCGCCGTCTGGGTCAGACTGCAGGTATTACACTGGTGGTTTTAGGATGACGCTACCTTAAATTAACAAAAGTACACTTTCTTTTTAGTTATTATACGTCATTGTAATGGCAGTGATTTGCTGAACTGACGAGACATGCATTCTGGGTGTGTAGTCACAGCAACAACAGTGTCCTCTGGGGGCGTAATCGAGACTGAGATTATAAGGTAATTGGAGTAAATAAATGTCTCAGTGCTGACTTGTTGGAGCATCATAGTGATTTTACTGCTTTTAAAGACAGTATAAAATGTATTTTGTACCATTTTCACTCACTAGTGTTTTGCTGATTGTCCACAGAATATTTCGGAATGTTACGAGTGGGTTTTTATGAAATTTGGTGGATGCTGTAAGTCTGGTCTTAAGGAGGATTAGATTTTGAAGCGTGTCCTGTAAAAACAGTTCCCAGATCTTTTTTTTTTTGTCTTCTTTTCAAATCCCAGATCTGTTATTGATCCCTAGAACCTGAACTGATGTGGGATCTCAAATCATTTTCCATATCAGTTCTGGTATCTGCACTGACCTGAACCGTTCTGGGCTTCGACCTGAACAGGTATCATTTATTTTAGCTGCCATGGCATGTTATTTCTTAAACCAGAACTGATCCTAGATCAAAGTATTTTACCCAGAACCTACATGAAATGTATCTCAGATCATCTTTAAACTGATCCAAGATCATATTATCTCTGAAACCTGTAGAGCTAATTCCAGATCAATTTATCCCTGAAAGCAGTAAACCCATGTCAAAACTGCACTCTTTAAAAAAAAAAAAAAAAAAAAAAAAATGTTCTATTTACTTATCAATAACACGGTTTTGTCAACCAGTTGTCCAAAACTTGTGCAAATTGTAACAATTTCTTTCACCATTTAAAGAACCAGGTTTTGTGGAAGTAGATGTAGCCTAACTTAAGTAAATATTACTTAGAATTTGTTTTACAGTGTATTTCCCCCAGATAATCCAGGTAATAATAAAAATAATCCAGATAATAAAATGTATTATACATGAAAACTATAAGAATGAATCACAATTTATTACAGCCAAAACCTGTAAAAATGTATCATTATCATAAATTTATACTTGAAACCACTAAGAACTGACTGTAGATTAATTTATATATATATATATATATATATATATATATATATACACACACACACACACACACACACACACACAACCCCTGGCAATAATTATGGAATCACCGTCCTCGGAGGATGTTCATTCAGTTGTTTAATTTGGTAGAAAAAAAGCAGATCACAGACATGACACAAAACTAAAGTCATTTCAAATGGCAACTTTCTGGCTTTAAGAAACACTATAAGAAATCAGGAAAAAAAAAAAATTGTGGCAGTCAGTAACGGTTACTTTTTTAGACCAAGCAGAGGGAAAAAAATATGGACTCACTCAATTCTGAGGAATAAATTATGGAATCACCCTGTACATTTTCATCCCCAAAACTAACACCTGCATCAAATCACATCTGCTCGTTAGTCTGCATCTAAAAAGGAGTGATCACACCTTGGAGAGCTGTTGCACCAAGTGGACTGACATGAATCATGGCTCCAACACGAGAGATGTCAATTGAAACAAAGGAGAGGATTATCAAACTCTTAAAAGAGGGTAAATCATCACGCAATGTTGCAAAAGATGTTGGTTGTTCACAGTCAGCTGTGTCTAAACTCTGGACCAAATACAAACATGGGAAGGTTGTTAAAGGCAAACATACTGGTAGACAAAGGAAGACATCAAAGCATCAAGACAGAAAACTTAAAGCAGTATGTCTCAAAAATCAAAAATGCACAACAAAACAAATGAGGAACGAATGGGAGGAAACTGGAGTCAATGTGTGTGACCGAACTGTAAGAAACCGCCTAAAGGAAATGGGATTTACATACAGAAAAGCTAAACGAAAGCCATCATTAACACCTAAACAGAAAAAAAATTTTTACAATGGGCTAAGGAAAAGCAATCGTAGACTGTGGATGACTGGATGAAAGTCATATTCAGTGATGAATCTCGAATCTGCATTGGCAAGTTGATGATGCTGGAACTTTTGTTTAGTGCCGTTCCAATGAGATGAGATTTATAAAGATGACTGCCTGAAGAGAACATGTAAATTTCCACAGTCATTGATGATATGGGGTTGCATGTCAGGTAAAGGCACTGGGGGATGGCTGTCATTACATCATCAATAAATGCACAAGTTTACATTGATATTTTGGACACTTTTCTTATCCCATCAATTGAAAGGATGTTTGGGGATGATGAAATCATTTTTCAAGATGATAATGCATCTTGCCATAGAGCAAAAACTGTGAAAACATTCCTTGCAAAAAGACACATAGGGTCAATGTCATGGCCTGCAAATAGTCCGGATCTTAATCCAATTGACAATCTTTGGTGGAATTTGAAGAAAATGGTCCATGATAAGGCTCCAACCTGCAAAGCTGATCTGGCAACAGCAATCAGAGAAAGTTGGAGCCAGATTGATGAAGAGTACTGTTTGTCACTCATTAAGTCCATGCCTCAGAGACTGCAAGCTGTTACAAAAGCCAGAGGTTGCAACAAAATACTAGTGATGTGTTGGAGCGTTCTTTTGTTTTTCATGATTCCAGAATTTTTTCCTCAGAATTGAGTGAGTCCATATTTTTTTTTCCCTCTGCTTGGTCTAAAAAAGTAACCGTTACTGACTACCACAATTTTTTTCCTGATTTCTTAGAGTTTCTTAAAGCCAGAAAGTTGCCATTTGAAATGACTTTAGTTTTGTGTCATGTCTGTGATCTGCTTTTTTTCTAGAAAATTAAACAACTGAATGAACATCCTCCGAGGCCGGTGATTCCATAATTTTTAGAACAATCAAACTTTTCATGAGGACGTTTGATCTATATTCAGGTTTGGATTTTGAATCTTCATTTTGTTCAGAGATTGCAAATGTTTGGACTTGCCAAGTTCCCTTCTACTTCCAGCTGTCATTTTGTAAAAGGGCAAACATCAAACAGTTCATCGAAAGACTGTAAAAACAACTGTCACAATAAAACCATCAGTGACTTTTTATTACCTGTGAATGTGACGCAGCATCAGAATCTTGCTTTTATTAGGTTATATTTAAAAAATAATAAACAGACTTGCTGTAGGGCTTCCCAACCGTCATTCCTCAGAGCTGAGGCAGGAAGGGTGGGCGTCAGCAAGTTGGAGCAGCGCGAGCACAGTTATATACTGTGTAACGTAATGTTTCAAAATCATCGGCATTTATTGTCTGCTGTCTGTCTGTTTATTTACTGTCTGCCTGTTAGCAGGATTACGTTAAAACTACTGCACAGATTAGCCAAAAATGTCACCACAGATAGACATTAGGTCATGGAAGACTCCACTGAATTTTGAAGGTGATCCGGATCTGGAGTCTGGATCAGGATTTTAATTCGTACAATTTGTATGGCGCTGATACAAACAGATTCAACAAGCTCATCAGGAGAGCTGGCTCTGTCTTGGGGGTTAAGCTAGAGTATGTGGTGGAGGTGTCAGAGAGGATGATGTTGAGGAAACTGCTCTGCATCCTGGACAGCACATCCCACCCCCCCGCATGCCACACTGACGTCCTATCACAGCACCTTCAGCCATAGATGGAGACCACTGAGGTGCAGCACAAAACACCACAGGAGGTCTTTCCTGCCTGTGGTAATCAGATTGTATAAGTCCTCCTCCCTCTGCAGGATGAATACATGATGAACAGAGTTATGGAGTTTTCTGTTACTCAGAGTTACAAGAGTCGAACATCTTGTGCAAAGGTCTTTAAAAAAAAAATTGTTCATGTCACTGTTTCGGTACTCTGGCAAAATAATTTCCTTCGGGATAAAGTTAATCTTATTCACTTTGTTGTATTTTGAGGATTATGTCAAAACTACTCCACGGATTTTCACCACACATTGGTGTTAGAGCTTGGAAGACTCCATTACATTTTGGAGGTGATCTGGATCCAAATATCATTTTGTAGACTTTTAAGGATTATGTCAAAACTACTTTACGGATACGACATCACAATGTAAAACCAAGATCAGGAAGACACTGTTTTAGCTTGTGAATTAAATATCAGATTGCAACATTTTGTAATCTGATATTTAATCATTGTATGCAATTGTTGCATTATGTGGTGGAATCCAGATCCAGGTTAAGTCCGGGTCATGATGTGAATCACATATCTTTTGAGCCCTCGTCAACTCTTGGCAGATGTCAGAAATCTTGGATTGCTCTTGTTACAAAATGTTCCTATGTGCTTTGGTAGTGTTCTTAGGATCTTTTTAATGTTCTGCACTAGGGATTGAGTACTGTCACCTCACTTTAACTTGAGTGAGTGATCTGTGAAGTTATTCGATTTTAGCGGTTCTGAGTTTTTCATTTTTCACACTCACAGTATATCTTCGGTTCTTTAATTTAGCATGTCTACACACATATTACTGGCCACCAGAGTGAGATAAATCCTTCAAATCAGACCATTTCAGTCTGATTTCATCTTGATACAATTTAGTGCGTGAGATAGGAGCCAAAATATCTCTGTCACATAATCTCCATTTAAAAATCATTTATCCATATGACATGATGGTGCCATCTTACACTGTGAAACTATTTTAAACCATTTGGGGCTTTTCACCAAAATGTAAAAGTTAATATAAATGTCACAGAAGCCTAAAACAATTACCTATATGGCCTTCTGTGACATATGTCATTTTACATCAGAGCTGTCATTACACTGATTACTTGAACTTCAACACTCAATATAGATGTGCAATATTCTGATGTGCAACACTCTTTAATGTTAATTATATCGTTTTTAACTTTTTATTTTTAACTTAAACCCCTGTCACACCTTGACAATTTAGGCAACCTATGCTGAGCATATTAAAAATGCTGGCATACGCTGGTGTACGTCTGATAAGTTATGGGTAAGTTTGTATAAGATAGGAGCATGTCGGAGAATTCCGATATACGTCGTAGTATCGTGAGGTAGTTGTAAAATTTTAGGCATACACAAAATTTTCGACGTATGCCAGCGTATGTCTCATATGTCCTGCATACGCGGAACAAAAGTTGTAGCTTGTAAATGACTCAAACTGAAATATGGAGAGATAATGTGTAGCGTACCCCAAACCTATTTATAACTATTAGTAACGCGCTGTGACACTTACTGAACGGACAGCTACAGTATAATGGTATATCGACAGCGATTGGTATAAAAAATAGGTTTGGCAGGAGGAAACCAGTCAGTATTCTTCAAACTCCACGGTGAACAGACATGCAGGATCCAGCAAAGCAATGAGAACACCTACTAGCTGTCCTCCAACATCAGCATGATCTCATGGATTGACACTGCACCAGCTGTGTGCAACCGAGCCAGAAGAAGAGATGAATGAAGGAGAAGGACCAGGTTACCACCCACTTCTACAACCACGGCCTCGGCCAGGAGAGTTCTTGCCAACAGAAGTTCGTTTTGGCATGACAGCGTTGGTGACCCTTCAGGCACCTTGACACGCAATTTGTTGTGACAACGCGTCCTGCTTTATCCCGCTTGGCGCCACGCTATATAAAATACTCATTTGTATCTGATGACGCATTTGCTCTCAGAACTCAACAGATGCCAGTGCGGGGATTCAAATTTGCGCAAGTGTTGATTTGTAGTGCGATTGTCGCTCATCAGTGATACGCTGGCATCACCCTTTGCGTAAGTGGAACTATAGTTGGGCGTAAGTTGCGTACGCCAACAACACGATATGAAGTTGTTGGTGTAAATTCATTGAAATGTTATAAGTGAAGAATATGACATGCTTGCGTTCAAATGGTCATGAATACGCTATGTGTGTGTCCAGCAGTGTATACCAGCGTTTTTAATATGGTGCATACCTGCTAAATCATCAAGGTGTGATATCTCTAGTATCTCTAAAGCAGCGCTGAAATGAGAGTTTCATTGTACTTTTTGTCTGATTCTGATGTCACAGAAGTCCATTGAGTCCATGCCCATTGAGCCATGTCTTCATGGTCAGCAGGATGATTGTTTTATATTTCCGTTTTCTGCTTCATAGGTGCTCCGTTAACATAATTTTGACCGGGACCTGAAGTGGGGCTACTGTGTCCCAGAGGAAAGGCAACCAAATGGTGAGTTTACTGAATACATTAATGGCTCTTCATGTCATAACTGTCAGCTCTCTCATTCTGATGTTCCTTACGTTTTAGTTTTCATCCACATGTCACGAAGAATCATCGACCCGTGTCAGATGAACCCCTGTCAGAATGGTGGTTCCTGCATGCTGGTCCCACTCAGGGACTCGTTTGAGTGCGTCTGCCAGAGAGCTTCACCGGGATGCTGTGTGAGCACAGTAGGTTACCATGGTGACCATTAACCTCATGTTGTCTATGTTTGCATGTGGTTGTTGGATGTTTGTAGGATTAATTCAAAATAAAAGCACCCCCCCCCCCCCCCCCACACACACACACAAATTTAGCTGGGTCTAACCTGGAATAGAAATCTTTTGAAAACTATACAAAAAAATACAATAATAATAATCTGTTGATGCCGTTTTGATTTTTATTTATAGTATTTGAAGTGTAATGTTTTCAAAATAAATTTTTTATCTTACTGTTGTTAACCTTGCGGCTGCTCCAGTTTTCTTTGGAGTCACCACAGTGGATACAACCAGATCCACATTGGTATTTGGCACAAGTTTTACCACCGGATGCCCTTCCTGACTCAACTCCAGTTTTACAGCTGGAGAACACACACAGCCGCCGGTGTTCCAAAGAGGTCTCCCACCAGGTCCTGCACTACTTCGCTTCTGAGATCTGACGGGATCAGGCTGACACGAGCAGACCGGCTGCTTAATTTTTATTTAATATTTCATATTTATATTTTGTAATATTTTAATTTTTTATACAGCTGGCCTACTTTATTCTTTGCATTTGTCTGAGAAATTTTGGATTTATTTATTTATTACATCAGCCAAAGATGTAGTAAAATCATCATATTTGTCTGTCTGTTAGCAGGATTACGTGAAAACTACTGCACATATTTGATGACATTTTGACCACAGAAAGATATTAGGACATGGAAGACTGCGACTACTTCACGGATTCTCACCAAATTTGCACCACAGATAGAAGACTCCACTGAATTTTGGAGATGTCAGAAATCTCAGCTTGCTCTTGTTTATGTATTGTTGTTTGCTTTATAAAAAATGCTTTTATTCATCCAAGATTGGTTTAAATAATAATAATAATCATAATGCAACAGACAAAGGAGTTAGCAAGGGTATCGCTCTATCAATTGGGAAGTCCATTTTTTGCCCCAATTAAAAGAAGCCACATAAATGTAAAAAGCCATGACCGTTGAGTTCACGTCATGTGTAGTTGCACTCAAAAGCAATTCTGTACACAAAGAAATAACGTGTCGTAAATCTGAGTGCGTGTGCTTTTCAAAGCTTCACAGCACCTTACTCTGCTCAGATTTTTCTTCTCGCATTCACCTCGTCGCCTTCAGTGTGGGTGTTGTCTCGGCTTTTCAGAGAAGTGCTATGAAACCGTACACCTGCGCTATTATGACATCGGAGAGTCTTGGGGACGAATTCACCTGCGTAATGTGGAACAGTGCCACATGTGTATCAGGGAAATCAAGTGTGAGAGAGTCCGCTACACAAGTAAGACACGCTTTCTTCTGTTGTTCTGCTACGAGTCAGTTTTCATGTTGGAGTTGTCTCGACTGAGCTGATCAGAATGAAAAGAAGTGACATTATTTACACTGATCTTAGATCTTTTACTTATCACCAGCTAACATATGTCCTCTTAGCTATTTTCCAAATCACCTCATAACAGTGAGGGTTTGAAGGACGGGCCCCACCCGTTCTTTGATCACAGCTCCATAGTTACTGGAATAACCTTGTCATGGAAGAAAACACAGATTATATGGGCTCACTGTGTCTCAGGAATTGTGTTTAGGACACACCCCATGTGTCCACTAGGTACTTTCACCTCAATAGGGAGACATTCTTAGGTATTAACTGATTCCCTGTGATAAAATAATAAGATAAAAATTCTATTCAGGGACTCCCCCCCCCCCCTGAACAATCAGGTTAGGTATGGTGTGTGTGTGTGTGTGTGTGTGTGTGTGTGATACAGGTGCTAAATGGGTACTTTTAAAAACAGTGCTGGTGCCTAAACCAGTACTTTTTAAAAACTACAATGCAAAGGTTGACTTCATTAAATAATGCTATTTTTATTGGTAAGGCAAAGCTAAAGATCAAATGGAATAATGTATTAACATCTTAAATATGTAGATAGAAATAAATACACAATATTAATACAACACAATATGTAAACCTAACCCTAATTATAATAATTTTACACAATACATTTTGTCAAAATCATTGTGTTGAAAAGTAAAAACCATATGTAACCCAGTGAGCTGACCAATTACAATTTAAGATTTGAGGTATATGTATAATTTTTATCTAGTGTGGTCCAGAGAAACGTCAAAAGTAGGGTTGCGTATCGGGAACTGTTCTTTTTGGGTATTGTTAAAAACTGATTCGATCCACCGGCATCAATAGTCTTTTTGTTTAACGATTCCCTTATCGGTCCTTCCGAGCTGCCATTGTTTTTGAGGGTGTTTGTCGGGAAAATGATCAATTTCTCTACGTTGATTACAGACCCTGCAGCTCTGTAATCAACGCTTCTGCAGCGCGGCACCACTTTGAAATGTGAACCAATGAAGCAGCGCTTCGATGCGCTGGCTTGTTGGTTCTTTGATTCACTGCTTTTCAGAAGCGGCAAGTCCACTTCTTAACCCCTCTCAAAGCCATTAAAATGTCAATCGTGAGTCACTTTTGTGTGGATTAAAGTCACTAACTGGAACTCTTGTCTTGTTGCAGTCAAGAAAAGAGAATCATCCTCCATTCCGTTGGCACAGCTCAAACGCTGCGTGGCTCTCTGCTAAGACAGAATCCGGTCGGAATTAACTTCAAAACAAATTGCCACTTTAAATAAAATGACACCTCTTTCCAAACGTAGTAATACAGACAAACTACAATCGAATAAAATGTTTTTTTTTTTCCTCCCAAAATGAGACGTCCTACATTCTTTATGAATTACATCCTGGCATGGAGCACAGCCAGCTGCATGAGCTCAGCTCGATATATGTAAAGACATTCATGCCAATAACGTCAAAGGAAATGCTTTTGACACAAAGTACAGATTTTTTTTATTTCTATTTATGTCCAGAGATGAAGGATCCACCATGTTGAGTTTATTATGTCCAGACTTTAAGGATCCAGTGAGCAATTTCTTATTTATTTACTTTAAGACTCAATAAAATGTTGTTGACATAGAAAACCTGTAAAGCCTACTTTTTGTACACAGAAAATTCACAAGAGGTATCGACAAGGAATCAGATCGATAACGATATCGATATAGATAAAATCTTATCAATACCCATCCCTGGTCAACACCCACTTAGAACATCTCAAAGATATTTGATCAAGATGTGGAGTTGATAGTAAGCCCTTTTATGCCTCTGTGGCAGTGTGATTTAAATTCACAGACATCAAACATGGAGAAGGGAGAACATGTTAACCTAACCACTGTTCCTGCAACTCGCCATCATGGAGGTCCCCCCCCACCCCCTCCTTTTCTCATTCTCAAAAGATAGTTTCATCCCATCCTGGCATCAAAGTTTTCATCATTAAGGTACTGACATGTGATGATTTGAGGGGGAGACGGGGCTGTTCTCCATTTGCCCTATGTAACATGCATAGTAAGCCTAGAGGGAGGCCAAGCTCTGCTCAGGTGCTTTGAAGCCCCCTGAGCCAAAACTTTTTTTATTTGATTATCTTTTTTGGAAACAGGGTCGTGCAACAAGTGGATCTGTGTTTTTCCCCTGTAATTTTCAGCTAAAACAGTTATTTTCTCTTCTTAGCATATGTGATAATGCTATCTGTAGTTAGCTTATGCATGTGAAAGTTGGCGGTGAGTCATGTGATCAAATCTGCCATGTTGATGTAATGTCATGCCTAAATAAGTGGATTGCCCCAATCATGAAATTTGGTAATATCCAGAAAACCTATTCATTCCAGTTTAATCAGCAACCATGAGTGATGAATCCAAGTGTAATAGTTTAAATTTTTCCTGCTCTACCACCATGTTATCATGAAAGCCAATAATGATGTAATAAGTAGTGTATTGTAGGTTAGGTTATACTAGGATGTTGACAGGTTCTAGATGTGGTCATTTGTACCTTATATGGAGGACAGCTGGCTTGTGGGGAAAAATCTGTTTACAATTATGTTACTTTTTTTTTTTTTTTTAAGTATTGACATAGAAAAATTTCTTGGCTCTTTTGAAACTCTTTATTGGATGTATTTTGTTGTCAATCAGCTTTTCTAAAGCTGCTTAACCAGTGCAATATTCCATGTAAAGAAATTGCAGATAACTGAAGTTTTATATTTGCACTGACAGTGTTCACATTAGATAAGTTTCCTTTTATTTATTTTCCCCATTTTTTGGGGCCTGATGCTGTTGAGACACACTTCTGCTCTTTTGTCTGGAGTGTGAACATGTTAATTCTGGGTTTGGTGTTACATGTTTCCAGAAAATGTCCAGATTTGAATCTGCTGTCTGAGATGTTAGAGGATGTACAAGACTGATTAATTCTGTCAGGTCTGCAGCAAGCTCACTTGCTTTTATTTTGAATTACAGGCTGTTATTGTGAAAGTGCATATTGGTCCAATTACCTTGCTGTTTTCACGACTTGAATCCTCATGAAAAAATACACAAGTACTCCAAATGACGAAAGTCAGCTCTTTCTGGATTTCGGTTGACGCTCCGGATACACAAACACACAGAGGCCACGCCCCTTTTATTATATGGATGCGCGTTTGATGTTAACCTTCACCTTGACCTCTAAAATTGCAAAAATGTGCATGTGTTGCCAGAACCTTGATTCAGCTTGAGCACCTATTTTGTGTTAAACGAAAGGGAGATTACAAAGTTATTGAACTCATAACCCACCTCTGATTTCATGCATGCAAATTAATGCGTTGCAAGTTAGTTTGTGCCTCGGGGTTTGTGGTTTTTAAGAACTTCTTCAATGAAAGAAGCCGTGACAAATCGTATCCTTTTTGTTAGTACGTACGTCACAGGCAAGTCCTTGAGGAAATGAAAGTCATGGTGTTGTGATGTGTGCAGTGTGCCGTACAAACCCTTGTGAGAACGATGGAACATGTCGACTGATCATAGCCACCGGCAAAGAAGTGTGTAACTGCAGGCGTGGCTACACCGGACATATTGTAGCTACGGTGAGTAAAAGCTCACTGATCTTGAAATACATTGAAGAAGAAAAAAAAAAAAAAAAAGTGCTTTTGTAAGTAGGTTTGGTTGTTGTTGTTTTAACTAATTATTGATCAGATTTTTATTCATTATCAGTCTGTCTTTCTGTTGACAGATGTGAATATAAAGTCAGGTCCACAAGTATTTGGACAACATACTTTTTTTCATCTTATTTTATTTTTGTCATTTTACCCGACGACACAACCGCAGTGGAGTTGAAATTAAACCATCATGATGTGCTTGTAGTCCAGTCAAGTTATTTAATTTAAGGCTCCAAACTCGGCACTAATTGCAAAAAAACACAACAAAAAAGTTTCATGTGGGATTCTTCTCTGATATACCCCAGGAATAACATATTAAAAATAGAGAAGAAAAGAAGAATATTTGATGGAAGACATGCAGAGAGTGATACTTTGCTACACGTGAAACTGGTGGGAAAATCTGTGCCTGAATCTCTTTTGAACACCTGACAATCTTTTCTTTAAATCACTGGCATCTAATTTTGTCAAGGATATCATTTTTTCCTCCATTGTACAGGGACACAGTTTTATTCTCTCCAGCTTCAATAATTCCATCATGTTCAGCATCTGGGCCAGTTAAAGATGAGCAGCATAATGAGCTAATTATCCAAAAAGACACTCAATTTCAGTTTGTAGTATTTCTAACCACACTACAGGTGAATTTAGATAGCATTTCAGTCCTCCTTTTGATGACAGATAAAAGATTTCCAGTTGTTTGGCTGGTTCCTTTGATGTTAATACCTAATTAACATAAATTAGCATATCTTTGGCCCTTCCACCCCTTACATTGTTCTCTATTTTTAGTATGTAATTCCTGGGGTATATCAGAGGAGAATCCACATAAAACTTTTTTTTTTTTTTTTTTTTGCAATTAGTGGTGGGTCAAGTCTCTTAAGTAATTGGGCCAACTGTATATATATATATATATATATATATATATATATATATATATATATATATATATATATATATTTAATATAAATTATCACTTTTGCAGGCAGTTTTCTTTAGACAAGTGAGTGGATGGATACATGTACATTTCCAAGTCATCAAATATGTCTTGGATTTCATTTACATCAATCATTAAGACATACAAGTAATAAAATATTGTATGGTAAATCTGCTTGGGAGTGACTGTGCAAGAAAGACATTGATGAGAGAAGCCACCAAGACATTCATAGCAACTCTGAAGGAGTTAAAGGCAATGTAGCAATATAGAAAATATGCAACTTTTGTCTGTTGCGTCACCAGTTACACAGCTCTATCAGAGGAGTGAAATAGAGGATTTTCTTAAAAAAAAAAAAAAACCTTGGCCCTAGATTTGATCTGTTTTCTTGTATGAAATCATTGTCGATAACTCCTCAAATTATTAATTTTTTTTTTTTTTTGGACACATTTTATTTTATTCTGAAAGTGCAGAGCAGGTTAAAATCAGGTTGTAGAACAAGAATGTGAAACCTTTATGCTTCATGCCGGCAAATCTGAGAGTCACGATCTCTGTGTTCAAAGAAAGTTGTTTGTTCTGACTGATCACTGTTACATTTATGTGTTTGTGTTGTGTTTTTTTTTCCCCCGCGGGGGGTCACGTGGTGCAGAACCGGAGACAGAGTGCTATAACGGCAGAGGTACAGGTTACCGAGGGGTGGTGGGCACCACGGTGTCGGGTGCCCGGTGTCTGCCGTGGAACTCAGACCTGCTGTATGATGAGATCCATGTGGGCACAGTGGTCGCCTCTGCCCTCAGGGGTCTCGGGGAACATGCCTACTGCAGGTGTGTTCAAGTCAATTTTAAATGAAAACTGCTCAGTCAGATCTCATGATGCTTTTCCCATAAAATGTACTTTAAAGCTGCAATATGCAACTTTTTACCCTGGCAGTAGAGCTGTTTGCTCCATCTGCCCCTTATCTGTCACTCACGTGGGTGGACTCTGAACCAGCATCATTAAAGCTGGCAGGAGAGCTAAAAAAAAAAAAAAAAAAACCCCCACTGTGAAGGCAGCACATCTGCAGCAGCAAAACATTTTTTTTTCTGCTGCACATTGGCTTCTCTTTCCTTGACTACTGCTATCCACCTTTTGCCTTTTTTGTCTGTGTTACTATGACGACCCTCTGATGTGGTGGCACTCGTGCCATGGCCACAGCAAATGTCCCTAAATGGGCAAAATATCAGTGAAAGGCAGGTTTGGGAAGAAAAAAGTTGCATATTGAACCCTTCACATTGTGCCAGTGAAGGCGAGTTTATTGCCGTTTGCTTGGGATGACATGGCTCAGCCAGAGATGGAAAATGCTGTCCTCTGTGTTTCTGTGTGCACAGAAACCCAGATGCTGACAAGATGCCATGGTGTTACACAGTAAATCACGGCGCCATCTCCTGGGAATACTGCGACGTTCCCTCCTGTGTGATGCCTGTGTGTGAGTAAGGCAGGGGTGCTGTAGGTGGGAAATTGAGCTCAGAGTAGGAATCAGATATCATATACAGGGTGTAACGTCTAAAGCTAAATAGCTAATTGATTTAGTTGCACCCTTGAAATGTCGTGTTTATGTCCCATTAGCGAGTTGGTCTAAAGACAATTACAATTAATCCTTTCATTTACAAAAGTAGATCATTCCTAGTGATCAAATAACAAGCAAGAAAGCTTGGTGGATTTTTATTGTAATCCTCATACTTCACAAAATTACACCCGGGCACCTCATTTTCTGATAATAATCAATCTGTAATCGATCAGGCGTTCCCGCACGCAGAAAATGTTATAGATTGTAATAAAAGAGTGAGAAAAAAAAATCACATTATTAACTAGTCATCATTATTTCAAATGAACATATCTGTTCCAGAACATTAACTCTCGTCCTGCCTCTGTGTGCCAGGCTGTATTACATGTTGAAAATCATGTGGAGTAAAAAAAAAAAGAAAAGCCAATGCTCCTCTAAGACATAAGACCCATATAAAAGTCTTAATAAACAGACGGCAGAGACTGTAATGCATCGCGGTCTGCTATATATCGACGACCGGCAGGACTAGAGTCAAAATAATGTTTACGGTTTCATTTTTGTTACTTGAGCCAGTTCAGAGCCTTGGCATATAATACCCGTATACGTATAAATATGTAAAATGGGTGAACACTTTTAGAACCTCTGTAGTTTTTGCAAGTCGTCATATCCTCCAAATTTTATATGGATAGAAAAAATTTAAAGTGTGTTTCATCAACTTTTTACAATTTCTTTATTTTTTAACTGATCAACTGATCATTAACAATTGTCTTTGCGTCATCATGTCCACAACTATACAAATAAATCAGTTTTTTTAATTTGATAACATTCGATTTGTATTGGAATACTGTTGGACATGTCAAGTTAGATTTCATTGTTGTGGTTGAATTTATGCACTGCCAAGACCTTGCTGTACTCCATACGCTAAAGGTCAGCAATTAAAAATAAATAAATAAATAAATAAAAAGCAGGAGGAGAAGAATCAAAAAAGGTAAAAAGATGATATGAATCTTTGGCTATACTGTAGAAAACATGAAGTTCAATGTGGAAGCAGTCCAGGAGTTCGTAAAGCACTTCAGCACTCAGTAATTGAGGTTATGGTGCCGATTGCATTAAGTACAGTATTGTGTGTAACCTGAAAGGTGTAAGGCAGTGTCCAGCTCCACCATCTCATTTTATAGTTATCTTATTTGTTGCACAGTCCTGGATGTGGACAGTAATAGGAATGCTGAAGGTTCCTTGGGCCATCAAGAAACCTATGCAATAGTTTCTATCTAAACTGGTGAAAAATAACCTCACTTTAACAGCGGGCTTCGCTGTTGAAAACCTTTAACTACAATGGAGGGAAACATGACTGGCAGTAGCTCCTGCAAACACAGGACTAAACATCAAGGACTAAACATCAAAGACAGAACCAAGGTTGTGCTCATCAGTGGATCATAAAACCAGCAGGAACATTTTACCTCTGGGGAGCAATGTTGGAATGAACTGTGGTATTTACAAGGACATCAAAACAAGAATCAGAAAGCCAGAGCAGCCTTTCTTTCTCTAAAATCAATCAGGAATGCCAAAAGACATGAACCTAAAGGCCAGACATTATCTCCTTAACAGTAACGCCAACTCTGTACTCCTCGGTGGATCAAAAACCAACCAACCAAGCTGCCAAGAGCCTCCAAACCTTTATCAAATACTGGAGAACAATCCAGAAAATTTTTTGCCCAACATAATTCGGAATGAAGACCTGTGGGAAAGGACACAACAGAAATTAGGGAATCAAATTAGCCAAAGAAATGGACCTCAGTCAGCCACATACTAAACAAAAAAGAGAAATGTGGAGACGTATAACAAAATAGGAAGCCAAAGAGGCAGGATAAACCTAAGCTAACTGAACAAACGGGCAAAAACCAAGTGAGATGAAGGAACCTTATAAATCATAAAGGAAGGAAAAGGTTTGTCAAGTAATTCAAAGAAGTAACGCAAGGTGGACCAGCATGAAGGTGACTTGACAACCTCAAGGACTGAAGAGTTGTGGTTGTAATAGAATTTCCAACAACCAGTATCAATGGTATGCCCTTGTAGCCTTATATTCTGAGAAACTCCTTATTGATTGATTTTATTACTGTAATTTGTACAATATTGTACAAATCTACAACTCAAGAAAAAGCAGTTTCTCTTTTCTTATATCCCTTTTTCTCTTTTCAAGGCCTGCATATCGAGGTAGCTATAATTTGTACAGACCCCATCTGCTATTTATGAAGGCCTCCTGCAGCATTCTTTGACATCTTAATAATGCTACGCTTGATGAAATTACACACTCCTACAAAACCTGTCATCTGAGAAGAAAGTCATTAGATATAAATCATTTGTGGGGAAAATTCTGTTGCTAAGAAATGTTGAAGCAAGTTAACTGGATTTGTTTAATGCCCTTTTTTTTTTTAAACAATGATGAATCAAGGCGTGGCTCATCCTGACTCAACATGTCAGGTGGGTTTGGCTGTCTATCAAGATGCCAGTGGAATGCACACAATCCACAGACTAGTCTCATCACTGTAGCATGCTCAGTGTATAATTTTTAGATTGATTGAACAATGGCTTTCTGCTGCCTGGCCCATGACTCTGTTTCATGTAAATATGATAATTATCAAGAATTCCATCAAGAGTTCATTTGTATTTGATTAGTTAGAGTTCAGTCATGCGAGCATTTTGTTGGCAAATATCTCAGCCAACTTCCATTTATGATGCTCAAGGATATTCCATATTAAGTTAACCTTTAATGTTAACTTTTTTACATAGAAATTTGTTGATGTCCAGTAACAGTCAGGCCCATAGTTAGAAATTATGGTCATTTGAGTACATAACGCCTCCATTTTTAGACCCCATAAGTAACTGAACACAGTAACAGTCACTGACCAACTACTTGTGAACCGTCACCCTTTGACGCAATGCAATTAGGCTAAACAGTCCCCAGTATGAAGGTGCCGCTCACATTAACTCACCAAGTCATAAAAACGCGCTAAAACAGACCAGTGCAATTCCTATTAAGTAAAAAAAGTGTAAATAGTATCAATACATTACTTTCAAGTAAATAATTTTAGTATCTTAACAGCAACCACACCAGGTATTAAGCTAGCTAGCCCAGCTGTTACACTGCCAGGTGCCTTAGCTAGTTAGCATGTGGTTGCTAATAAGCTTCTTAAAGTGGTTTTGGAGTAAATACAGCATTCTCCTGAGGTATTCGTCAGACAGTGTTGGGGAACAACCCAGTAGCAACCAAATATTAAGAGCTTAATTGGCACCATCAGAAAATCAGTGCTAAGCTTCAAGTTCTGCGAATTCGAATAGATTAATTCATAACATAACATAACAAGGCTACTGGTTAAAAGAGAGAAAAGTTCCCATTATTTACCAAGAAAAACAAAAAACATGGGAGAAAAACCATACAACAAAGGTTTCAATTTGTGGAGAATAATTTTCTAATTATTTTCATTCTAAGATACTGAAACCACTGAACTCAAAGATGCTTTTTAAGTTTTTTTTTTTTTTTTTTAACCTTTATAATATCACTCCATAGAAAAGCTGTTTTCTCATTTTTTTTTTCCAGGGAAGGTTCAACCTGCTGCCAAATCCAAAATATTAAGAAGAGGTATACACTATTGTTGTAGAGATTTAGTTTATATTTTAGTATCATTATTGCAAATACATCTTCCTGTATGGAGACTGTAGATGGTGTAGAATCAGTTATTCCCATACTATAACAACATTTTAAGTAATAGTGTTTTTGTTTTCTCATGCAGCTTCTTCTCGGAGGACAAACTCATCTAATGTCTCTGGGGGTATCAAAAGCCAAACTCGAACAAACCAACCGAAAAGCCTGTCTGCGGGAAGAAGCACAAGAAGTCAATGGCTAGGGGCAGGATAATGGGTGGAAACACTCCTCTGCCGGGCACTCATCCCTGGGTGGCAGCTATTTACGTCAGAAAAAATGATTTTTGCGGTGGCACCTTGGTGTCCTCCTGTTGGATTGTTTCTGCGGCACACTGCTTCTCCGGCAGGTAACCATCAATGGAGATAATATGACACAATGCTGAAAAGAAATCATGTGTCCCTGGGGACATTTTTAGCATTGCTATAAAAAATATAACACAATGCTAAAATACCCTTGGCGTTATGAGCATGTAATAAATGAAAGTGTGTAGAAAAAATGTGACCCTTTGACTCCTTTGAATAGGTTAAGGTTAGCCATCATTGAACTTGTCCAAGGTCTGTGTCCCAAGAATGTTCCCTGTGAATTTGAAGACCCTGGCAGTAATAGGACTGGACTCATGCTGAGCACAGACAGACGGACGCAAAGTCTTCGCAATACCCGATGGCCATATTATGGTGTCGGGTGAAAATGAAATGTAATTAATGTGACCATTTTAAGTACTTTCCTTGATAAAATGTAATAATCAAAGTTGAGAAGTGAGCAGTATTACCTCCGCTTCATATATTGTTATGAAATTTTTATTGTAGATTCATATCCTAATAGGCAAGAACGGATTAAATTTTCAAGGTCATAGGACAAGGGTCAAAGTCAGGAAAAATCTTGGAAAAATCCCTATCCTTTAACAGTGAGGGAATATTCAAAAATTCTGTCAAAAAGATAAAATTACTTTCATATTTGAGAGGGTTATGTAGGGTGATATCCTTTATTGACTGGCAAAGTTTGATCTGAACCTGATCCAGATTACAGAGTTTGTGGCCATTTAAATTTAACATTGAAAACCCCATTTAATGTACATTTTACATTATATCGTAATCAACCATGCCTCAAGCACTCTCATATTTGAAAGTGATGTGCAGACTGGCACTCACTATTGCCTGATAAAATTTGATCCAAATCTGATCTGGATTGTGGACTTTGTGAATATTTGAATTTAATATTTAAAAGCCCATTTGGTGTACATTTTGCATTATATCTCAATCAAAAGTGCCTCAATCACTTATTTGTGAGAATGAGGTGTAAACTGGCACTCTCAATGAACAGACTAAGTTTGATCCGGATCTGATCCACATGGATATTTAGAGGACTTTTGATTTTAACATTGAAAACCCCTTTTGATCTATATTTTGTATTATATTTTAGCTTATGAAAAGCCACTTCCAACAGGACTTTGACCTTGAAATTTTTTCCATGGTAAAATTTTGTGGAATTGGAAACTAGTGTCTAGGAGGTTTGTGCTCTATGAGTGCAGTGCTCTTGTTCTCTTTGAACTTGACTATTCCAGTTGAAGATGTTTCAGTTTTAATAAGCACAGTTATTCTTGTAGATGTTTTTACATCTACATCTATGGTAAGACTTTCTGTTTACATCAGGGGGATTATGTTGTGACGATTTCCGTCTGACTGTCAGTCCAACCCAAAAAGCGTTCTGAATTCATCAACTCTCACACTTTTAGGAAGAATTTTGTGAAACTTGGTACAATTCCTTGTTATAGGTTGGTAATATGCATATTATCACATCATTCGAGTTGGGCCCATTTTACCTGAGTTATGCCACTTGATTAACAAATCTAGACTCTGTCAGTTTCATGAGTGGGTGCCTGCATTCTGAAATCAACTCTGCTCACAGTTGTAGGACGAATATTGTGAAACTTGGTACAAGTCTTTGCTATAGTTGGTAATACGCACATTATCATATTGTTCGAGTTGAGCGCATTTTCCTAGAGTTATGGACCTTAATTAACAAAACTCAACTCCTGTTTCATGCTTGGATGCCTACATTCTGAAATCAAGTCCTCTCACTCTTTTAGATAGAATTTCATGTAACATGGTACAATTACTTGTTATGGGTTGATAATACGGATATTGTGATATTGTACAAGATTGACACATTTTGGCAGAGTTATGTCCCTTGATTAACAAACCTAGATACTTGCCAGTTTCATGCGCTGGTGGCTGCATATTGAAATCAACTTCTCACATATGTAGGATGAATTTCATGAAAATTGGTACAAGTCCTTGAAATGTTATCAGAATCTAGAAATCACTTGTACCAAAGCAGCATTTGCCAGCGGGGATACTGTCCAGTTTGATGGTGTGTTGGCAGGATTACTGAAAAAGAAATTCACAGATTTTCTGAAAAATTTACAAAACCGCTACATAGGACTTCTTCATTTACTGATACAGACAGATGTGTCTCTCCACAGTCCCCTGAAGTCTCAGATCCGCGTGGTTCTCGGACAGCACAAGTTCAACGTCACCGATTCCAACACCAGAACATTCGGAGTAGAGGACTACATTTTTCCAAAGCAGTTCTCCGTGTTTAATCCAACACAGCATGATATTGGTAATCACTGAATGCACACACGTACAGAGCAGGAATACCAGTGACTCACATAAGCTATTAGACCTCGTGGACAAACTGAAGACTGGAATCACTGAACAGCTGTGTCCTGCATACCAAGCATATAGCTGTGTGTGAGGATTTCACAGTTTGACTAAACTGTATGTTTTATTTCCTGCTTCTAGTTTTAGTCAAGCTGAAAAAAGAGGATGGGAAATGTGCAAGGAGAAGTCAGTTCATAAGGCCCATCTGCCTCCCAGAAAAAGGCATGACGTTCCCTGATGGCTACTGCTGCACTATTAGCGGCTGGGGATACCTTCATGAGAGTGAGTGATGAGAACATTATCCCAGTGCCGCATCATTATGACGACAGCTGCTTACGGTCATATATCAGTTCCTGACTACTTGTTTTGTTTTCCTCAACATCTCTCGATTACTGAATTTTTCAGAGTCAAAGGAGTACTCAACCTTGCAGGAGGCAGGAGTGAGGCTGATTCCCCACAGCACTTGCACAAAGCCAGAAGTGTACGGCAACCATGTCACTGAAGGCATGATTTGTGCAGGGCGTCGCTGTGTTGATGCATGCCAGGTGGGTTTGCAGTGAGACAAATTATTACGTCCACCTGCATTAACATATGTAGGAGTATTGTGTTCGGTCCCGCTTGTCCTTCCGCGTGTGAAGCAAAATACTGCAAATCAGTTTTGATCTGATTTGGAGCAAACTTGGTTAAACAACAGAGTCAGGCAAGGACAAAGTGATTTGAGAAAAATCACTTAACTCATCTTAGCATCAAAAAACTTCTCAGATGAACAGGCAGCCCATGAAGAGAAGCCTTCACTTGGTAATGTGATCAATCTTTAAAAGATCTTTAAAGCTACAGTGTGTAAAATGTAGCGTGATCTGTTGGGAAGTTGCAGATTACATTATGTCATTGGCGGTCACAATTTTGATTCCATTCTCATTTACGCCTCTTTGTTTATGGGGATTCCTTCTCGCTTGCCTTCTGAACGCTCTCTTCCATTTCTGTCAATAAACAGTCCTAAATCTTACACATTGTAGCTTTAAGTTGATATCCATTTGGGATAAACCACTCTAGTAATTGAAGCTGACAAACTGGGTGCAGAAATATTGATGAAAATGGTTTCTCTTTTAAACTCTGTGGGATATCAGTTTTATTTGTGAAAATGTATACGGATGATAAAGTGCTGGGGGAAAAAAGGGTAATTTAATTCCTTATCTATGGGAGAGTCAATATCAGGAAACTAACTGTACATAATCATGGCAGCAGGGATTCAGTGATGGCCTGAAGCAACACTGATGTCATCACGTCTCCGATTGAAGCAGCTGCCTGACACATTTCAGCTCTGTGCTCTTAGGTTAAATGTCACAGTTAACAGTTAGCAGTGTCAGGATGTAAATCGTGTCTTTGGAGTGCAAAGTGTGTGACTCAGATGTTAATGGACCTTTGATTTGTGCGTGTTTGTACCGCTTCATGTCCGCTTCTGTGCAGGGTGACTCTGGGGGCCCGCTGGCTTGTGCAAACAATGATGTCAGCTTCCTGTACGGGATCGTCAGCTGGGGAGAAGGCTGCGGCCGCTCTGGAAACCTGGTGTTTACACTAAAGTGGTGAACTACCTCGACTGGATCAATTCAGTTATCAAACGCAAACCTTCTTGAATGGACAATAACCTGGACATTAACTTGAATACCTTGAATAATTTGGACCTTTTTTATTATTATGGAAGTTAATATTTTTTTATACTGTGAAAGAGTTTTATACTGAATAAACCTTTACTGTCTTGATGATACTTTTAAGTGTGTTTGAGACTTTTCAGTGAAAATTAAAGGAGATCTGCATATATTTTTTTTTTAACATGAACTATTTTTTTTTTTAGATGTAATTGAGTTAATCTCTTCTCCCAGGAGAAAATGCAAACTCAGTCATGGGTTAATTGGCTCGATCATGTAAAACTGATTATACTTGATGCTTACCTTACCGTCCAGTCCGTTTGGTGGAGCGGTCCTCCTTTTAGACCACAAAAAAGGGAAAGTGGTTATGAAATCTTGAAAAGTGGTCATGAGTTTAATCAAGGTCTATCACGCACTGGGAGAGCCTCCCATAATATGACATCTTTAAATTTCTGGAAGCCACCTGAAACTAGGTCAGACTAAATCTTCTTGCCATTTTTTTATTCTGCTGAAAACGGTGTAAAGCTTTTACAGCAAAAAATGTAGATAAGTGGGTGAGTGAGTGAGTTATTCCATTCCAGACAGCATGTATGGACAATAACTGAAAAACAATAAATGCAATCATCTTGTAACTCACCAAATTAAAAGTGTACATAATGAGGATGAAGTCATTAAACAGTGGTTAAATTTGGTATCTTGAATCAACTGAAAAAGCAACTTTGTTTTGCTTATTGCCGTGGGTGGAGCCATACGTCATAGCCAAGTGGTCACATGACCACAAAGTGTGCAGGTGAAAACAAGCATCGCGTTCACCGGTGTCCGTGTTGGACTTACGAATTTTCATCGGCTTGTTATGGAAGTTTTTGCAATTTATTTTAGCATGTACATAAAAAACAGAAAAAAACCTGTGTGGTTGGTTTCACTGGCCCTTCAGGCCGCTAGGTTACAAAAGACCCAGATGTAGTAAAGTTCCTATTTTCCTGCCCCTGCCTGTATAATATACTGTAAACATGTCTGCCACCATATGGCACCCACCTTCTTGGCAAAATCACAGCCCACTGTGGCCAAATATAACAGCTATATGTTATAACTTTTATAATATCTGTGCTAATTCCTTAGTTAGTGATCAAGTATTAGCCAGTAACATATAGACTAAACCACACCCACTGTAACGCCCACATTGTATAAAAGTGTTGTGCGAGCCATCTTTGTAGTCTTTTCACAAGATGGATGCCGTCTGAAGACCCAGGCCTGTTTTCAAAGTGACCTTCATTAAATTCAAAATGAGGAATATATCAATGTGGTTCTTTGTAAGGGGCAGTGAATTATATAAAGAGCCAGGAGAACTTCTTAATCATATGTCTTATTTTCCAACAATCATATACCAATTCATTCTTTGCAGACAGCAGAGTTCAATGCTCCCATGACTAGCAGGAGGTGGTAATGGTAGAAAATATATATATTTTTTTTCAAATATGCTTACATCCACTTCAGAGATTGTGCATTGTGTAATTTGGGAGATATTTCATAAAGGAAGTGGGTGTCTACCATGACAAAAAAAACCCACCCCATGCAAAAAAAAAACTGCAATATATATTGTAATTTTAACATCTTTCAAAATATTAGAATGTAATTGTTTTGACTTCATGATTAGTTTTGATCAACCCTGCACTGAACACAACATTCACGTTTATGGTATATAATGCTCCTGACTTGGTAGTACTTGTTTTAGAGAAGAGTCACAAAAGCTACATAAGTACTGATATTATTACAGTGATCATGCAATTACACATTTAATTTCAAGTCACAGCATGGGAAGTTGTAGTAAATCAAGTGTCATGGCCAAGCCAAAAAAAAGATCTTAGGCTAAAGAATGATAAAACCTTTGACAATGGTTTTTGTTTTTAAAGTTTTTGAAGAGCATGGCCTCCTCCCAAGTTCTGTTATTCACACAGTGTGACTGAAATAAAACCTTTGACAATGGTTTTTGTTTTTAAAGAGCATGGTCTCCTAAGTTCTGTTATTCACACAGTGTGACTGAAATAAAACCTTTGACAATGGTTTATGTTTTTAAAGTTTTTGAAGAGTATGGCCTCCAGCTAAGTTCTGTTATTCACAGTGTGACTGAAATAAAACCTTTGACAATGGTTTATGTTTTTAAAGTTTTTGAAGAGTATGGCCTCCAGCTAAGTTCTGTTATTCACAGTGTGACTGAAATAAAACCTTTGACAATGGTTTATGTTTTTAAAGTTTTTGAAGAGTATGGCCTCCAGCTAAGTTCTGTTATTCACAGTGTGACTGAAATAAAACCTTTGACAATGGTTTATGTTTTTAAAGTTTTTGAAGAGTATGGCCTCCAGCTAAGTTCTGTTATTCACAGTGTGACTGAAATAAAACCTTTGACAATGGTTTATGTTTTTAAAGTTTTTGAAGAGTATGGCCTCCAGCTAAGTTCTGTTATTCACAGTGTGACTGAAATAAAACCTTTGACAATGGTTTATGTTTTTAAAGTTTTTGAAGAGTATGGCCTCCAGCTAAGTTCTGTTATTCACAGTGTGACTGAAATAAAACCTTTGACAATGGTTTATGTTTTTAAAGTTTTTGAAGAGTATGGCCTCCAGCTAAGTTCTGTTATTCACAGTGTGACTGAAATAAAACCTTTGACAATGGTTTATGTTTTTAAAGTTTTTGAAGAGTATGGCCTCCAGCTAAGTTCTGTTATTCACAGTGTGACTGAAATAAAACCTTTGACAATGGTTTTTGTTTTCAAGATATAGGACTAATTTTGCTGCCAAAATGTTGGTATTAATATTGTGAATCATTTCCCAAGTGGATGTATTGAAATTCTGACTTGTGATTTTACCACCTCCTGCTACCATGACATCACTTTCCACCTTACCAGGTTTCCCGGCATATTGGATTTTATGAAATACACAAAAAGGCTTTCACAGGCCACAAATATTGTCAAAACTCCACGGAAAATGGCACAGTTGACCTCTAGACCAAGCCTAAAAATTCTATGTACATGTCGGTTTGATTTTTCAAATAATTTACACAGCAAGGCTAGCTGAAATCAGCTAGAAACCCGCCAACCAGACTTGGTAGGTGGTCTCAGGACCACATTATGAGGAAGTATAAAAAATAGGTGTCACTTAACCTGTAGGGGACGCTGCTTCCAGCAGTGGGTGCTTGGCCACGAGTTCCCTTTTTATTTTTACCTCGTGCTTTTATTTTAATTTTTTTTTTTTTTTTTTTTTGGTGGGCTAGCAGGTAGCACGTCGTGCTATCTTCCGGTTGAGTTCCGGGGGGGGGGTCGTCTTTGCGCCCCACAGACAGCAGCTATTTTGAAGTTTGAATGTGACCCTCGTTCAGACAGCGAGCCTGCAGCTGTCAGAAACCATGACTGAAGATGACTGATTCTGTCGTCGTGGAGGGATACGCCAGACTCAGGGATGGAAAAAAAGGTGTTTTATGTCGTTCCGGATATGACAGAAGTCATTCAGAGCGAACACCTGTGCCTAAAAAAAAGTTTGTGTCTCTCGCTTTTCTCCCGCAGTGGAAAACTCGGTGGCTCGTCCTCCGCAAGCCGTCGCCTGTAGCAGGTAAGTGAAATGCATAAAAAAGGAGGGGAAAAAAAAAACAAAACATTATGGCATTTTGGGAATTTTGTTGTGGCGCGTGCGCTGCGCATAAGCAGAGATACCGGATGTCAGTTTTTAAAAAAAGAAAACAAATAGGTTATGTTTTTATTCCATGACATCAAATTAAAAATGCTATTTCCGGCTTGTTTATAAAATACTAAACATGATATAAGGCTAGAATTGGCACGCTACGAACGGCTAAGTTTAATGGAAAAAAGTTTAGTTACTTTCCTTTAAAGATTGTAACATAAAAAACATTTGACTACTATTTGCATTTGGGGCCGTTTTTTAATTTTTTTTTTGTTTGTTTTATTATTTTTTTTGTTAATGTATAATAAATAAATAATTAAAATATAATAATATTTATCATGGTCAGCCATTTTTGGTGCCACTGCGCATGTGCAAGGTTAAGTTCCCCCCCCCCACTGATAACGTCTATCTTCTACCATAATTCATATTTCCTCTTCTGTCAGTCTACAGTGATGCCATTTGTATATTTGGAAGGAATCACCTGGCAGCCAAACCAGCTAATATCCCAGCATGAGCAATAAAAAAAAGAAGTTGTAACTAAATATTCTGGCTGTTCTGAGTATTTATTCACATACTGTAATTAAATAAATAAGACAGGTATGTTGCCAGGGAATAGCCTTTACAAAGCAAGGCATAATGGGTTGATAAAAGTTCATCTGCTTTTTTGAAATTGAACATGGATCATGTGTTGAAAACATTTAATTTTACATATCACAATGTTTCTCCACAGGATTTTATGGTGGGTGGGGTTCACACCCTGTTGTACATTTTAAAGTTAAATGAATCAGTCGTGCACTTGTGTATTGTGTTGTATTAACAGTTTTATGCTCTTGTGGTAATTTAATCATAAACACATTCCTTGTATTGACAGGAATCACAATGACATGGCACAAAAGTCACATCCATGATCAAAACACAGTGGAATAAAGCATCCATTTGAGCCAAATATGATAACTTGAAAATATTGCTTTATCCAGCCATAAATATCCAATATTTATAGCTGGATATCATGTAATCAAGTATTAACAGTAATTTATTGTTAAACGTCTCTCAGTTAAAGGGATCTCTGACAGAATAGGACTTTGGTTTATTTTCTATGCAACACACAATTTTAGGTGCGCCATAGCAAATCTGAATTACCTGAGATTGTATCCTCTTAAAATTTCTATGAATAAATTTATCTTCATGAATTTTAAACCTGTCAGGTTTCCAGTAAGATTGGAAATTGCCTTACAATTTAGGAAAGGTTTCTTTTAGATCTTAACACTGTCCACTGTGTGTATATATATATATATATCTTCCGTGTTGTCACAGCTGTCTGCGCTCATGCCTGCGTCTTCACGCACACACACCAAGCAGTCTTGTTTTTTCAGGTGTTTCAAGGTGCCAAAAGTCCAGAGGATATTGGAGGAAAATATAGAATTCTTCTCAACAGTGGCGCTTCAGAAATATGTTAAGGATTCCTACTGCAATTGTACAGCTGCATTCAGGGGACTGTACAATTAAAATTTGTTAAATCTGTAACAGATTTTAAGTTCGCTTAAAAAAAACATTGGTGTAATTGTTTATTTATTATGGTGTACTGTCTTTTAGCTATAGCAGTTTCTTCTAAGATTATCTGAATAAAATGGATTTTGCCACTTTTCATAACGGAAATACAGGCCTGTTTTACAGCTTGGTGAAGTAGTATTAATTACGTGAACAAACCCTCAGCAGCTGCCAAAATATAATATTAATGGTTTGCTTGTGCATGTAGGAGAAAACATGATTGTTCAGTAAATGCTTGTGGATGTTACAGTCCAGGTTCAGGAGTTGTCCAGGAGCCTGTGGCATAAGTAGTGGTCAGCAGGTGATGCGGCTGCATTGGTGCCAAGGGCATGAATGAACGAGGGCTCCCACAGTACTTTCAAACAGACTTGGATTGCATTGGACCCCGCCTCCCCCTTGTATCATAGCAAATGTCAGCAATTTAATGTTATCAACGTTAATGTTAGGATGAATTGAAACCATTCTTCAGGGAATGAAAAAAAGCAGTCAGGTAACTCGTTCTTTGTCCACATTTGGTGTGTGCAGACACAACAGCCTTGTGCTGGTCTCTGTTACTGTTAGAAAAGTTAAGCCACATCTCATCTCATTTCACTTCGTGTTCCTGAAGTCAGTTCACAGTAAAGAGTAAGAGTTTCATGCGATGGAGTAACATGACAGCACTGAAAAGAAGTTAACAAAAAAACAAAAAAAACATTATTTCCTTTAAAAAAGAAAGATAACCGCACTTATCTTTTACCTTGGAAAAAATTTCAAGGTGAAAATCTTGTTAGAAGTTGCTTTTCATGCGCTAAAATATAATACAAAATATAGATCAAAAGGGTTTTTTCAATGTGAAAATCAAATATCCACTAAATCCGCAATACAGGTCAAACTTTGTCTATTCATTGAGAGTGCCAGTTTGTACCTCTTTGTCACAAATGAGAGTGATTGAGGCACTTTTGATTGAGATATATGCAAAATGTACACCAAATGGGCTTTTCAATGTTAAATTCAAATGTCCACAAAATTCACAATCCACATCAGATCTGGATCAAACTTTGTCAGCCGACAGTGAGTGCCAGTCTGCACCTCACCTTCAAATATAAGAGTGATTGGGGCACGTTTGATTAAGATGTAAGATATACATTAAATGGGGTTTTCAAAGTTAAATTTAAACCGCCACAAAATCTGTAATCTGGATCAGATCCAGAGCAAACTTTGTCAGTTGACAAAGGACACCTTCCTACACAATGCTGTCAAATATGAAAGACATTTGCACTTTTATGACAGAGTTATGAATTTTTGGAAATTCATTCAGTGTTAAAAATAGAGATTTTTCCTGACTTTAACCTTTGACCTCAAAACTTGAATCAGTTCTTGCATATCAGGATATGAATCTGCAGTAAAAAAAATTCATAATGGTATATGAAAAATTGACTGTTCATAAACAAATAAAAACAAACAAAACAAAATGGGTGAAAACATAAAAAAAGGCCAGCAGTGAGTTAAGGTAGTTAAGCTATCTTCCAACTTGTGTGTGGAACAGCTACATGAACTGTGTTCAGTGGCGGCCCCACGGTGGTGTGTGTGTTCTATTTTAAAGCTGTTTGGCCTTTCAAATTTTGCAAAACTAACAAAATTTACTTTCTACTCAAATCCAAGCATTATGATGTAGGTTTATTTTTGAAATGTGTTGCAAAATTACAGCTCATATTAATGAACAGAACATACAGGTATTTACCAAGGGAGAATTCCATAACGAATATTTTATTTTCCCTTTAACGGCGTCTGCAGCAGGATTCATGTGTGTGCATGCATGAGGTTTTGAAATTATCGCAAATTACCTTTGACTTTGTGTGACGCATGCACACAGGGCGTGCGCGCCAACATCCATAAGGTGCCTTGGAAATCACTTCAGAGGTTTTATCTGCTTTCAAAAAAGTGTTCTTAGATTTAGAAGTGTTTATTTCTTGGTTTATTTCTTACAAAATATATAATTTTTATCAATTTTATTTGTTGGGGAGTCAATGTTCACCAGTGACATTATTTCACTATGCGCACTGATTAGGTGGGCACCATCTTGACAATCCGGCATTCGGGCCCGGATTTGTCTTGTTACGCCACTGGTAGGAGCTGTGCGCTCCTCATTCTGATTAGCTCTGCATTTGCCATTTTCTTTATTAAAAGGCCTGAATGATTTATTAATTACAAAGTTATTTACCTTTTCAGTAATAAATGGCACTTTAAAACTTTCATCATTGAATTGCAGATCTGTTTTTTGTCTGGGATATAAATGACAATTTGCACTTTAAGATACAAGTTTTCCACTTTCAAGGCAACACTGTGAGTTTTGACTGTCATTCAGACGGAACAAAAACACAATTCACCCTTTCGTAGCAGTAGCCTTGTCATCTGGTCTTGCTCTCCTCGGGCACAAGAACAAAGTGTTTTTCTGTCACATCTCATGCCCACACTTTTCCTCCTTCAGACTGCCTGGTGCTGCTGGTTTTTAAAGATAAGTCAGACAAATCTCAGGGCATCAAGGAGAGGGTCAGTGTCACCTTGGAGGAGATCTGCGGTGTGGAAACGGGACAGTGGTATGAGGGCGTGGCTTTAACTTTGGCCATCCTCTGCCTGAACCAGGTTGCTGTGTTGGGCTTCGACACCAGTGAGGCCCTGCAGGCGTGGGACGCCCGCCTACGATACAGCCTGGGAGAAGGTGAACACTTGTCTTTAGCTTCTCTACAGTTTGTTCTTCTAGTATTTACCTCCTGCTTTGCATAACGTTTATGCATAACTTTTTTTCCCTCTCCCCAAGGAACACAGATGCACACAAATGCTGTCAATTGAGCACTCATCAAATTTTGCTTTGGGATTAATGGCATCACTGTTTGCTGTTGCCTGTGTGTATATTTCACTGAAAAATGAAAAAGTGCCAAAGGATTTTGTGGAATTTAATTTAAGATTCAAAACTTTGAAAGACAATTAAATAATAGTTAAGAAATGTATGACTGCTTTTGATCTTTAAAAAATATTTCTGTTTGGTGGTGTCTTACAGTTTATAAGAAAATCAGGTTGTTTTTTTGGAGGGGTTACCGGTCAATAGGTTGCTAACCCTATGTCGTGCGGCGTTCGTCATCGTCTGCATTGTTTGCGTCGTCGTCTTTTATTGAGATATCTCACAAACTCTCTAACTTTTTTTTTTCTAATTTGACAAGAGCATAGTATGGGTCATTAACATATTTTATGTCAAAAATTATAGTCAGATTTGTTCATTTGGAAATGACAGCCATTTTTATGCCACAAATCACTAATTTGGGTTTTTGGACCCAATTTTCTCAAAAACTATTCGATAACTTTTCTTTGAATTGAACAAGGGCAAAATATTAGTCATTGACATTGTTTCTGTCCCAAAATTATTTGTGTAGATTCATTCGTTTGCAAATGGTGGCTATTTTTATGCCAAAAATGGCCATTTTGTCTTGGGCTTTAATTGAGCTGGTTACCCACAGGGCCACTGGCACTCTAGTTACACTCAGTGAGTGATAATTGAGAAGTCTCTTTTTATTGTCAATTAGCAAGCAAACCCACATATTGAAATCCACCCCCCCCCCAAAAAAAATCCAAATCAGATCTTCTGTTGACCCACGGATGAATGAATACTTATGAATGAACATCAGCACATATTAGGCTCTTCATCTTGACAGGCTGCAGAGTTCTGCCAGTTTTTGTGATGATTAAAGCATGCCTGGTAACAGATACTGCCCTGGTCCTGGTCCTGGTGGAGGTAATGACTGTGTGATAGGACTTGACAGTGTGCAAGATGTGTGAGGCACACATTGTGCTGCAGTTATGCATGTGTGCGGAGAGCTAGATAGCCATGTGTGGGCCAGATTGTCATGTCAGGGCAGCAGAAATGTCACCTGCCAGCTTTTCGGTTGAGCACCACTGCGCGCAATTTGCGCCGTCAGACTTTTTCTCACCCTGAATTATGATGATGTGAAACTGCTGGCTGACTTTTCTTTCTCATTGCCTCCATCAGCCTCATGTGGGTTGCATGTCTTTTTTTAAATTCACCACGCTATCCAATTTTGACGAGTGTTGGTACTTTGCCTCTGAGGAATTCCATAACTCACTGGCAGACATACTCTCAATTAAAAAGTGTTTTCAATCCACAGATCCAGTTACACAGATGTTGGCATTTGATTTATTGTGCTGCAGTTTTACATCTGAGCCTGTTCAGAGATCGTTTTAGGTGATCTCATTCTCTGTGTGCAGCTGTTTTTCCTGCTCTTTTTTTTTTGGGTGAACATAATCAGACCCATGCAGTTGGAATTGTGTTGGGACATAATGTTTTCTAACCTCAGCTATTTTCAGTCTGACTTTTTTCTTCCTCTCTCCTTACCATTTGGTGCACATCTTGGATGCCTGATCACCAGACCAACAATACAATTTGACTTGTCTTGTGTTATAAATTTAAAATTATGCTTTTAAAATGTAGAATGACAGGAACATTGCTTTTACTTTTGTTTTTATTTCCCAAATATGTCATTGGTAATAATCTCGGTAAATAAAGCATGGGCCAACAATTTGTTTTATGCTTTGGGGACTTTGTGTCAAATGAGCGGTTACTTGGGAGACTTGTACAAAGAGTATTACTCTCATTGGGAGGGAATAGCAGCTATGCTATTTTGACCATGTGACGCAGTTCTCTGTGCCGATGCTTCAAGCAGCATGTTTCACCTGGCAGCGGCAGATAGATGGTTATTTCGGGAGGTGGGGAAGGACTGGTTGTCTGCCTGAATGGTTGCTATCCAGGACCTGAGGCAGTTCTCAGCATCAGCTCCTAGACTAGACCTGTGTTTATTTTTAAGTGTGGCACAACATTTTTGTCTGCTTGCTTGGTTTTCTTTTATTCCTTATGGGGTTTTTTTGTTTGTTTTACTTTTGTGTGTGTTTGGGGGGGGGGGGGGGGTGTTACCAGCCAATAGGCTGCGAACCCTATGTCGTGGCACGGCGTCCGTCATAGTTGTCATCTGTTTATTGCAATATATCGAAAACTTTCTAAGAATTTTTTTTCTAATTTGGCAAGGGTGTAATATGGCTCATTGACATTGTTCCCGTCTAAAAATCATATTTGTAGATTTGTTCGTTTGGAAATGGTGGCCATTTTTAATGCAGAAAATAGCCATTTTGAGGACATGAAGGCAATTTTCTCAAAAACTCTGTAGCCTAACGTTTTTCTAATTTGTTAAAGACGTAGTAAGGGTTACTGACATATTTCACATCAAAAAATTATAGTCACAGATTCATTTGGAAATGGAGGCCATTTTTATGCCGAAAACTGCCAATTCGGATATTTGGACCCAATTTTCTCAAAAACTGTCCAATAACTTTTATTTTACTTTAACAAGGTCACAATATTGGACATTGTTCCAGTCCCAAAATTATTTCTGTAGATTCGTTTGGAAATGGCGGCCATTTTGCCTTGGGCTTTAATTGAACCGGTGTCGCAGACCAAACAGTCCACCCTAAAAATCGGTCTCCCCTACCTTCACGGCGCATGCGTCATTTCGGAGCATCAGCAGCAATTCACAGATTAGCATCTTGTTTCTGCTTAAAACTGCCTCGTTTCTGCTTAAAACCGACTTTAGAATTATTTAAGAGGTTTTACTTTGTCATCTGATGGTTAATAATCACATTATTCCCTTTGATCGCTTTGGGTGTAGAGAGTTAGACGTGCTGCTATTGTGCTCTGATCGCTCCCCCCCTCTTTTATTGTGAAATAATGCTGAATTTATGTGGAAATGATTGTTGTACAAAAGCCTCATATCTGTCGCTGAGGTAGATGATGACTGGACTGAAGTTTGAAGCAGAAACAAGATGATATCAGTTAATTGCTGCTGACGCGCCGTAATAACGCATGCACAGTGAAGGCAGGGGGGACAGATTCTTAGGGGGGACCATTTGGTCGGCCACACCAGTAACCCACAGGGCCCTTGGCACTCTAGTTTATTTTTGTTTCCAAAATTAATAATTTGTTGTTGCACTTTGGCTAACCTGACTCTAAAACACCTTCATAAACAACGTTATGGAGAGTAAAACTAACAGTATTACAGTTTGAGACAATGTTTCTTGATCATATTTGTCAAGTTTCTGTTGTCATTTGTTCAAGTGCTTCAACACTTTCTTTGCTTAGTTCACAGATTCAGTGTTGGAGTTTTACCAGGGACCAGGTTGGAGAGCGGACCTGCAACACTTCATTTGTGCAACAACTTGTTGTCTCTCATCCGAGACATCCCTCCCGTTATTATCGGCCACTGGAACCTTCCAGACCTGCGCAGATATGGACCCATCCCAAACGGGTTTGTGTTTGAGGGAGGAACAAGATGTGGTTACTGTAAGTTAACGCTTGTTTTCACTTCAACATTTTAGGTGTGTCTAGATTAAATCTGTACTCAATATATTTTGTGGTTGCTAGATGAGTCAAGATAAAAACTAGTGCATCACGCTCGTAGAGTACAAACCTCTGCCAATGCTAGCTTCCAATTACACAGGTCAGTGTCCTGTTAGAAGTGGCTTTTCATACACTAAAATATAATACAAAATATAGATCAGAAGCGCTTTTCAATGTTAAAATCAAATATATGCTAAATCTGCAATACAGATCAGATGCGGATAAAACTTAGTCTGTTCATTGAGAGTGCCAGTTGGCACCTCACTGTCACAAATGAGTGATTGAGGCACTTTTGATTGAGATATAATGCAAAATGTTCACCAAATGGGCTTTTCAATATTAAATTCAAACGTCCACAAAATCCACAATCTGGATCAGATCCGGATCAAACTTTGTCAGGTGATAGTGAGTGCCAGTCTGCACCTCATTTTCAAATATGAGAGTGATTGGGGGACCTTTGATTAAGATATAATGTAAATTATACATTAAATGGGGTTTTCAATGTTAAATTTAAATGGCCACATAATCTGTAATCTGGATCATTGAAAATTGAATCAGTTCTTGCCTTTTAGGATAGGAATCTCCAATAATTTCATAATGATGTGAAAAATTGCAGGCAAATGGGGTGAAAACATAATTTAATTGGTTCTACTATGCCTCTGCCGTAAAATTGGGTCACAGTGATTAAATCAATCACTGCGATTTATGTGTTCTGTGTGTAAAATAAGTGATAATTAACTGTGGCTTGTTTATGGCTGGTGTTGATGTTGCCTTTTATAAGTGTAATCTGCGTCTTTGGATGGTCTGGAATCGCAGTGATGAATCACTGCCAGGCAGGACGTGGAAAGACGTCAAACTGGGTAACGCGGGTGCTGCATACATATTTGAACTGCTCATTAGATGGATTTAAATCATTATAAATAGTTCACGTTGGAGCTGATTCCTGCGTGTGGAGAACAGCAATGCTCTGATTAAAATGAGAGGGTTGAACTGAATCTTTTTTTTCCCCTTTCTGCTTATAATTCTGGTCTCCCTCAGGCGGCTGCATTAAAATGATATTCAGTGAAGTTGCATGAGAGAAGAACTAAGAGTTGAGTTGTGTTTTCTTCCTGCCAGAAAAGCAAACCTGTAGACTTGTGCATGTGGTGTTGTCATGGGATTTTCAGCGGGTTCTTGTTTAGGCGATTCATATCTGAAAGCCTGGGAGCTGAATTTTTGTGAGGCAGCTAATAGCCTGTGAGACGCTTAATGTGCTGTAACTGTCACAGCACAATATATGCTTTTGCTTTTACATACTTCTCTACTAATTTGTGGTCTTGAGCTTTTCTGGCTAACGGATGATTTATTTTAATTTTCTTGTTCCTCCTTTGTTGCTGTTGGTCAGTCATACGAGTTAAAAAGTAGAAGTAGTGGGCTCATGTTGATTTACTGCAATAAGTAATGGCAAAACACAGCGGACTGGGAGAACATCCACAGGAGATCCCTGCAGATGACCTGAGGGGACAAAGGAGTTTTTCAGTCTGTTGCTCCTCCCCAATGCAGGACCAACAGGCAAACTAACAACTCCTCACTCGAGGTGAGGAGGAGTAACAGAAAGACAAAGGACGGAAAGGAGAGGAGCAGTTGTAGCCACTATTTCTGGTATTTTTATATTTGTACTTACTCTTTGCAAATTGTTTCTTACACCTACTTTTGATACTTTGTGTACTTCTTACCCTGTGTGCTACTGTCCAATGCTGGTGGAACCTCAGTATCCCTGAGGGAGTCTTCCCAAGGGATTAATAAAGTTCTGTCTAATCTGATCTAAATATAATAATAATAATAATAAAGCAGCTGAGCTTTGTTAATAAAGAGCGTAACGGTTTTTCATTTGTTTTAGACGCTCAACTCTTGCAGATCGGTCATCACAACTACACGAGAGCTGCAACTATTCATCGACTAAAATTAATTGATAACTGTTTTAACAATACTGTAATCATTTTGAATCTTAAATTTTCTTGAGTAATTAAAAATGGTTTATGTTACTGTTTCTTTACTTCTCTTGGGCAGTAAACATATTATCTTTGCTTTGTTGGCAAAACAAGAACTTTGAAGGCCTTATCTTGGGTTCTGGAAAATATTGATTAACATTTTTCACCAATTTTTGACATTTTATGGAACTTAAAAGTAACCGATTAAGTGCACCAACTCCGTCAGCACTTCTCTTGTTTGATCTTTGTGCTCAAGTTAATTTATTATTTATTTTCAGCCCTTAATATGCTGCTGTAATATGGCTAAAATAAAAACCACAACTGTCTTACAAATCCCTCTCTTCAGTCCTCACATAGGAAACAATAAATTTATCTTGATGATGTCCTCTATTTGGTAGATTAACTATTCCAATCAATTGAGGGTTGAAAGATCAAATAAACCAGACTTTTTGCATCATATTCAAGAAAACTTGAGGCTGTAATTGCTTTGAGAGGTTCATCAACAAAGTATTCAGCAAAGGGTGTGAATACGTATGTACATGTGATTTCTTAGTTTTTATTTTTAATAAATTTGCCAAAGTTAAAACAACAACAACAAAAATACCTCTCATGTTGTCATTATGGGGTGTTGTGAGTAGAATTTTGAGGAGAAAAAATGAATTTACTCCATTCTGAAATAAGGTTGCAATATAGTAAAATGTGAAAAATGTGAGGCGCTGTGAATACTTTCTGGACGTACCGTATATTTCTGTATCATTAAAGTAACATTTCAATTCTTAGTATTATAAACACTTTAGTATTTCTTTGTTCTTCTTGTTGCTTAGTGCTGAAAAATGATACTGTATTTGTTTTCTTTCTGGTGCCTGATTCTGTTTTTTCTCTCTGTTTGAGGTGCGGCTCCATCCAGAGATGGGTGTGGTGTCTCTTTCTGAAACCCTCCTGTCCTGTGCAAGGGCAACATTTCCTGTATATTCCTTTTGCGAGTTGTTTTGTAATTTGTGTCATAGCGTGGCCCAAGCAAAGCATCACCCCTTTGAATCTGGCCTGCTTGAGGTTTCGTCCTCAGAGGGAGTTTTTCCTGACCACTGTCGCCTGTGTGCTTGCTCTAGGAGTTGGTAAGGTTAGACATTACTTGTGTGAAGCACCTTGAGGCAACTTTGTTGTGATTTGGTGGTATATAAATTGAAATTGAAAAAAAATTCTCTAGTGAAACCTCTTGTTTAGTAAAAAGAGAAAAAACGTGATTGCTTATTTATTTATAGCTGTTTATAAATGTTAGCATGTCATTATTTTGTAATTATATCAAGTACATTAAATATTCCTTAAACTTTATCACCGTTTTCTGTTAGCATCCTGTCAGCTACCTTTCGTAGCAATAGGAACTTCAGGAATCTTGAATCTTGAAAAAGGAATCTTGCCAGAACATCATGCTTCCCAGATGTTCATTGAGGTTTCTATTAAAGAAAGCATTAATACGAGGTTCTGGTCTAATTGAGAAAGTTTGTTCAACGGGTTAAGATTAATGGTAATCCACTGTTTTCAAACACAGCGGTATCCAGCTTCATTGTTACCAAATCCCTCCCAAAATGAGCTGTTGATTACATTGGAAATGTTTCCGTTTAGCTTTAAAGGATTTTTCCCCCACTCATGAGGTAAGAATGTACTTGTGCTTTTTTAATATCACTGGTAAGAAAGAAGCCGGGGTGTTGAGGAGGCGTGTTTCAGATGCTGCTGTATAAATAAAAAATAAAAAAGCCAACCTTGACTTTCTGTGCCTGTGAGTTCTTACACGTCCCACTTGCTGAACAAAGTCTTCAGTCCTGTTGCATTGTTTTATCACTGCTGGAAGAGAGACCATGAGGTCCCACTTAAAATTTCCTACGAAGTATTGTGTAAACTTAAAGAGCCTTTGCCACCTGTTTCTTTTTGTACTACGTTACACTTGCTTTCCAAACGTGACACACGCGCGGATGTTACCATATGAGCGTTTTGTGCAAGGTGCCTTGACGGCGTCCTATCAAACGCATCTTCAGTCTCAGCTGGTGGAGACGGCAAAGCTCACTTTGGTGTTGACCTTTGACCTCGCTCATGTCAGATGGAGTGTTTGGAATGCGATCGAGGGTGGTCTTGAGGGGAGAGAGGGACATAAAACGACCCTTTTGTTGGTGACAGGGAGGAGCTGACCTTTGCGTCATTTATATTACCAATGATGAGACTGAATGGACAGGAAACGTGAAGCAGGAATCATTAAACATCCTCTTGCATCTGTCTATTGGGATCAAAATGCTGTCACTTCTTATTTTATGGTGTTCTTATTTGCAGGCTGATGTTGGACCGATTGCAGTGCGCTGGAGAAATGTCAGTCAAAACAACAAGCGGCACTCATAAAGTCTTCTTCCTGCAGGGGCTGGTGTTTTTCTTCTCGCATCTGCTGAGAGCGAGCAGATCAGTTTTCTATTCGACTGCATCGTCAGAGGCATCTCCCCCACCAGAGGCCCTTTTGGACTGCGGCCAGTTTTACCAGGTCAGTTAGTAGAGGTGTTTAGTGCCCCTATGGGATGGACTGCACAGTTCAATGCACCAAACAAGGGCATAAAATAAGGAATGCTTGAAGTGGATGTTTGCAGTCTCACAAAGGATGCCTGTTTCATTAACTGATTTGTAACGATTAACAAGTGAACCCTTAAGTTACGGGAATTGTTGCGTGTTTGGCTCCTCTTCCGTGTTTCCAGGAGCTTCATCTGAGCTGTTCAGTGTGCTGCCTTCCTGGAATACAGCCATTTTTGGTCTGGTGACAGATATAGTCTGAGGGTTCCTCCACACATGGATGCGCTTTGATGTGACTAAATAATGACACCTGTTTTTAAGTAATTGGATAATCCCTCTGAAGTGGTTTATACTGTTAGTTGAATGTCTCAGCCTCTGTGTGCTGTGGTCAAAGTATAGCGGGTCACCTTAAACATCAGTGAGAGGATAAGTACTGCACTAACTTGGATTATAGCGACAAATTAAAATGTCATCTATGTATAGTTGCCAGATAAAAGTACTAAGGAGTAATGCTGGATGATGTTCCAAGTAGCCCCCCCCCCCCCTTCGCCGTTGTGATTATTATAGCAGGAGTGCTTGGCTAGATGTCACTTTGTGATTGTAGCCAAAAACACAAGCAACACTGGTTTAATAACTTACTAATGTGGGAACAATGTGATCCTTCATTATTTGTGATCATTTGCACCACAAAAACTTGAGTGTAATGAGAGATGTATGAATAGCAAAGTGTTGGTACAATTTAACATGACTATATTTAGTTTGGAGCAGCTACATTTAAGCTTTCAGAACAAAGCTCTTCCATGTCAACCTGATAATATTTATTAAAATGTGTAACATAAAGTCAATGTTGAAATGCAGAATCTGTATTATAATTTGAAGCTTAGTTTTTTCTGAACAGTTACACATGACACAGCCCAAAAGATTTAAAAGACTTGCGTAATGAGTGCTAATGGGACCAAATTGAGTCTTGTTTTTGTTTGTATTGGTGGGGGGGGGTTTACCTGCTGATTGGCCGCGAACCTGTCATGGCGCGGCATCCATCGTAGTTGTCAGCATCAGTTTACTTGCAATATCCCAAAAACTGTGGAAATTGTGGCCATTTTATGCCAAAAATCATCATTTTGAGCATTCAAAGACAATTTTTGCAAAAACTGTCTCATAACATGGCATGGGTCATTGTTCCCGTCTAAAAAAATCATATTCATAGATTTGTTTCTTTGTGTTAATGGTGGCAGGTGCATAATATGGGTCATTGTCATTGTTCCCGTCTAGAAATCATATTTGTACATTTCGTTCGTTTGGAAATGGCGGCTATTTTTATGCCGAAAATAGCCATTTTGATAGGCAATTTTTTTTGCAAAAACTGTGATATTTTTTTCTAATTTGTCAAGGGCATAATATGGGTCATTGCCATATTTCCCGTCAAAAAATTATAGTCATAGATTCGTTTTGTTTGGAAATGGCGGCCATTTTTATGCCGAAATCAGCCAATTTCATTTGTGGTGACTTAAATATTGATCTGCTCAATCCAAATAAGCATAAAATAACAGATGAATTTATCAGTATAATGTACAGTATGAGTTTATATCCAAAAATCACCAGGCCAAGCAGAATTACATCCCATAGTGCCACCTTAATTGATAATATATTCAGCAATGATATTGAGAATAACACTGAGTGGATTATTAATCAGTGACATTAGTGATCATCTACCAGTTTTCATCGTTTATAATAGAAACCATCGGCGGAATCAGCCAGAGGAGAAAATAAAATACAGGCGAGTGCGGACAGAGGAAAACATGAACACACTAAAGAAGGATTTACAGGAGCAAAACTGGGGAAAAGGTATACAGTGAAAGTGATGTTGATAGTGCATATGAAACTTTTTTACAAATATTTTTTACAATATTATATGATAAAAATTGTCCAATTAAACAAGACTACAGAAAACAAAAAATCCAACCTCGACCATGGATGACGAAAGGGTTACGAAATGCATGTAATAAGAAAAATACACTGTATAGAGAATTCATAAAACTAAAGACTAAAGAGGCAGAAAATAGATATAAGAAATACAAAAATAGATTAACTAATATTATACGGGTATGTAGGAAGGAATATTATAGTAACATATTATATAATAACAAAACAATATTAAAGGAATATGGGATATATTAAATAGCATTATCAAAATGGTAATAAAAAACAGAGTTACCCTCAGTATTTCATTGATAATAATGTCAAGAAGGAAAATAAGGATGAGGTAGTCAACGGTTTTAATAATTTTTTTGTAAATATTGGACCAAGCTTGGCAGAAAAAATTCCCGATTCCAACCTGAGGATTGGGATAATAATCTCATAGAAAGAAATCCCTGTTCAATGTTCCTCACAGCAGTGGATGGAAATGAAATTATAGACATTGTGAATAATTGTAATATAAAACATCTACCGATTTAAATGAAATTGATATGGTGGTGGTAAAAACAGGTCATTGAATGGATTGTAAAACCATAACATACATCTGTAACTTATCATTTCAAACCGGTAAATTTCCCAATCAAATGAAAATAGCTAAGGTTGTGCCGCTGTATAAGACTGGGGATAGACACCACTTCACAAATTATAGACCTGTTTCTTTGAAAAGTTAGTCAATAATAGATTAGACAAATTCATAAATAAACATAAATTACTTACTGATAGTCAATATGGATTCAGAGCACATAGTTCAACATCACTTGCATTAATAGAATCAGTTGAGATTACAAACGCCATAGACCACAAATTACATTCAGTTGGAATATTTATAGACCTTAAAAAGGCTTTTGATACAATTAATCATGACATAATCAATAAACTTGAACAGTATGGGATTAGGGGGTTGGTGTTGCACTGGGTGAGAAGCTACTTAAGTAACAGAAAACAGTTTGTGAAGTTGGGGGAATATACATCATCATGCTTGGACAATGCTTGTGGCGTCCCACAGGGGTCAGTATTGGGTCCAAAAACTGTTTCTAATTTATATAAATGATATTGTCAATGTTTCCAAAATATTAAATTAGTATTTGCAGATGACACAAGCATTTTTTGTTCAGGGGGGGATTTGCAGGAGTTACTGAGGAAGATCAGTATAGAAATGGGAAAATTGAAAATATGGTTTGACAGAAACAAATGATCATTAAACTTAAGTAAAACAAAATACATGTTATTTGGCTATTGTAATACAGACATACAGGTTCAGTTACAAGTCGAGGGGTAGATATTGAAAGGGTACATGAAATAAGTTTCTGGGGGTGATAATAGATGATAAGATAAACTGGAAGACTCATATAAAACATATACAAAGTAAATCAAGAAGCATTTCAGTTCTAAACAAGCGAAACATATTCTGGACCACAACTCACTCCGCATTCTTTACTGCTCACTGGTTTTACCATATTTACAGTACTGTGCAGAGGTATGGGGTAATACTTATAAAGGTACAACACAATCACTATCAGTAATGCAGAAAAGAGCTATAAGAATTATTCATAATACTGGCTATAGAGATCATACAAATCCACTATTTTTACAATCCAAATTCTTAAAATTCACAGACTTGGTTCATTTTCAAACAGTACAAATTGTGTATAAAGCAATAAACAATTTACTTCCAGCAAATATTAAAAATATGTTTTTAAACAGATCAGGGATTACAGTCTGAGGGGGAAATTTAATTTAAAGCATCAGTGGGCACGAACAACATTAAAAGGTTTCTGTATTTCTGTCTGTGGGGTGAGGATGTGGAACAGATTGGGAGTGGGGCTCAAGCAATGTCCAAGCATGAACCAGTTCAAACAGCGGTACAAAAATGTTTTTTTCTGGGTATAGGGAGGAGAAGGGTAATGAGGGTTAGGGTGTTTTTGTTTTTTGCTTCGGCTTGTAAATATATAGTATTTTGTATGTAAGTAGGTATGCGTAGGTGTATATTTATGTTTGTGTATATATATGTGTATATATGTATATGTGTATATATGTGTATGTATATGTGTATGTATGTTGATGTGTGTATGTATATATATGTGTATATATATATATATATATATATATATATATTGATATCGGTTTAGGTGTGTAGGAATCTATGTGTATATGTGGCAAAGGGTATTACTGGTTGTGGGAAGAAGGGGTAGGGATAAATAAGCTGATGCTTCACCCTACCCCTTTTCGGACATGTTGGGTACACAGTAGGAACTTTTTTGTTGTTGTCTTTACTGATCTATCTTGTAATTGTTGTTGTATCAAATGTTCGAAATAAACAGTTTTCATTCATTCATTCATTCATTCAGTTTGGGTATGTGGACCCAATTTTCTCAAAAACTGTCATAACGTTTCTTTTAATTTAACAAGGGCACAATATTAGTCACTGACATTGTTCCTGTCCAAAATTATTTCTGTAGATTTTGTTTATTTGCACATGGTGGCCATTTTTATGCCGAAAATGGCCATTTTGCCTTGGGCTTTAACTGAGCCGGTAACCCACAGGGCCCTTGCACTCCAGTTCCTGTTTTTTGCTGTATTCACATAAACACACAACAGTAACATCTGTCAATCAATGTCACTCAACTTGGTACACTGCACTAGCCAATCAAATGTCTAAAATAATTGATTAGTACAAACAAATTGTATCTTGCATGTACGCATGTTGCAAGCGACATCAGTGATGAAGTTTAAAAGATTGTGCTTATGCCATTTTTTACAGTCAAGATTACACAGACACTAGATTTCTTTTATTAAATATCTTGATATCCTTGTCACTCAGTATATTTAGAAAACTCTTTGCAGCAAGGCTTCACAAGCAGCTTGATAGACCAGTCTTCATTACCCGAGGCCATCAAATATGGCCATCGGGTATTGCGAAGGCTTTGCGTCCGTCCATCTGGACGACCATGCTCAGCATAAGTCCTATTATTGACAAAGAACATTCTTGGGACACAGACCTTGGACAAGTTTAAAGATGTCTAATCTTGATTTTAAGAGGTTAAAAAGTTGCATTTTGTTTCAATCTCTTCGGTTTTTGTTTTTTGAGTGGAGGAGGTGACAGCCAATCACACAGTAGAGTTGTACCATGACGTCAGTGGCTGGTCTTTCCAAAACCGCTTTGTTTTGTGTGTTTATATACATGTATCTCATATATTATGTAAAAGCGAGCAAGAAATAAACACTTCTAAAACTGAAAACACCATTTTTGGAACCTAATAACACATCTGAACTTATTTACAAGACATTTCGTGGACATTAGCATAGTGATGTCACAGGTTGGTAGCTAGCTGCAAAACTGTGTTTCGCTTGTGTTTAAATATATCCTCTTTGTCATATATTATGTTAAAGCTAGCAAGAAATAAACACTTCTTTTTGTAACCTGATAACATCTCTGAAGTCATTTACAAGACTTTTGCTGCATTAGCGTGCACGCTAACTTCTGCTAATTTAAAGCTAACTTCAAATTCAGTGCTTTAATGTTTCCCACAATCCCCCTTGTGACCGTCCTGCACTTCCCAGAATGCATCGCGGCGCTCGCAAAATTCCGGCATCTCACAGCACATGTAAACAATGGGTAGTGAGAATGTGGATGGCGTTGATCCAGCGAGTTCACACGCAATTATGATGATGATGACACATTCTCCCAAGTTGAGAGGGTTATCTAGAAGAGGTGTAGCACCTGTGATGGACTGTTATGGCCAATGTTGTCTTGTTGTCCATACCTCACAAGGTTTGTTTACTTTGTGCCCTGAACTAAAACTCTGCTGAAACTTATGTCTCGCGTGAGTCACAGACTGCGAGATGGCACAAGACTCACAACTGCAAACATAGTCCAGGAGCCAGTCATCAATTTTGACCTGATTGGTACCACTGAAGTTGACCAAACAACAATTAGAATCCAGGATCATTGTACCATGGCCTACACACAAATCTGTGATAACCTTCACAGGGTGGTAGCTGTAGCCACCTAGGGGTCAATGAAGAATTACACAGAGGTCAAATGTTAACGTGCTCCAGTCATGTTAAAAACTTTATCACATTATTTGTCTGATCATAACGATTCCAAAAAGGTATAGTTGGTCTGTCTGTGACGGAATATTCTGGAGTTATGGGGTAAAAAACAAAATGGTGACAAAGTCAGTTTCGGTTTGTACAGGTGGTTAAAAGTTAAACTTGCTCCAATTTCACTAAAACAAATTATGCAATTATGGTTGAAATAAAGGATTAATAAATGTAATAGTTTTGACTGTGTTGGATGTTTGGTCTCCAAATAAAGGTCAGACAAGGTCGACAAGGTCGTCCATTGAATTCAATGAACAGGTGGTATATGTTACCCTGAACGTGACAACTAAGCATGACAGATGGTGCAACCTATTCCTTATTAGAACCCTATCAACACAACCAATAATTTGCATCATTTTTTATTCTCAAATAGGAGCCTGCACAATTTTTTTTCCTTATTTAATAACAAAATATAAGTAAATTGCGGACTTGTAGCGTGTGAGGTCTACAGTGTCATCTTTCACTAAAGCAGAACAAAGGTCAAGGTTGTGGCAGGTGAATGATGCCATGCTTCGACTAATACTTTTTTTAAATACTTCTCTGGACAAGTATCTGAAATAACAGAATTCATAACCCAAATTTGCATTCTCACAACATGCTGCAGCATCATACCTCTGCTATACCAGTACTTATAATACATTTAAAATACAGTAGAAAAAACAATGGAATATGGTCCTTTTTTTTTTATTAGTTACGAATTTGTGCCAAAAGCCCTAGGGATGATCTATGACTACCCTTTTCCTTTTAATATCAAATTCCATTGGGTGAAATCTGGTTTTCCGAGAATCTTATGGTGATCAAATCATTATTGCATTTATTCATGTGCTGAGCTGTAAACCTACAAATGAACTAAATCTTAATAAATCAGGATCGCTGCTTTACAATAGTAATTTTATTAATAAGACAAAATTCAGTGCTTTTGTTTTTAACATTTGAAAATTTATTTCTGGTATTTTACAGCTGTAATAATGATTTGGAAAAAAAACGCTAGAAACTGCAGAATTCTGAAATCTTTTTTTCAAGGCTATAATAATTATAAGCAGTAAGTAAAATCATACACGAAGGTAATGAATTATTTTTCATTTATGAGTGTTCAGTTGTCTCTTCTCAGCACGTTGTTAGAAAAGTACTGGCTCTGCCGCTGCTCAAGCTAACATTAAATCATGACAGATTTATTGCTGCCTTGCTGTCTGATTTAATATCTTTAATTTTTACAAACGCTATTGCCTAATGTGCATGCTAACAGTGCACTGGGCAGCACCGTCTGGTTTTCATGTCTTTCTGGCCAATCACAGGTTGAGGTCATGCTATATTATTGGTGTTTGTACATGTGTGTTATATTGCGCATCTGGAAAGTATTCACAGTGCTTCACTTTTTTCCACATTTGTTCCAACCTTATTGAAAAATGGATGAAATTCCCCCCCCCCCCCCAAATTCTGCCTACAACACCCCATAATGACAATGTGAAAAAAGTTTTTTTTGTTGCAAATTTATTAAAAGTAAACAAAACTAATAACTCACATGTACGAAAGTATTCAGACCCTTTGCTCAATACTTTGTCAATGTACTTTTGTCAGCAATTACAGCCTCAGGTCTTCTTGAATATGATTCTAAAAGCTTGGCGCACCTATCTTTGAGCAGTTTTGCCCATTCCTCTTTGCAGCATCTCTCAAGCTCCATCAGATTGGATGGGGAGCGTCGATGCACAGCCATTTTCAGATCTCTCCAGAGATGTTCAATCGGATTCAGGCCTGTGTTCTGGCTGGACCACACAAGGACATTCACAGAGTTGTCCTGAAGCCACTCCTTTGATATATTGGCTGTGTACTTAGCGTCATTGCCCTGCTGAAAGATTAACTGTCGCCCCAGTCTGAGGTCAAGAGCATTCTGGAGCAGGTTTTCATCCAGGATGTCTGTGTACATTGCTGCATGCATCTTTCCCTCAATCCTGACTAGTCTCCCAGTTCCTGCTGCTGAAAAACATCCCCACAGCCACTCTACCATACAGGCCTGATTGGTGGATTGCAGCAGCGATTGTTGTCCTCCTGATAGGTTCTCCTCTCTCCACAGAGGAATGCTGGAGCTCTGACAGTGTGACCATCGGGTTCTTGATCACCTCCCTGACTAAGGCCCTTCTCGCACGATCACTCATTTTAGATGGACAGCCAGCTCTAGGAAGAGTCCTGGTGGATCAGAACCTCTATTTATGGATGATGGAGGCCACTGTACTCATTGGGACCCTGAAAAACAGTAGAAATGTCTCTCTACCCTTCCCCAGATTTGTGCCTCGAGACAATCCTGTCTTGAACATCTACAGACAATTCCTTTAACTTCATGCTTTGTTTGTGCTCTGACATGTACTGTCAACTGTGGGACCTTATATGTAGACAGGTGTGTGTTTTTCCAAATCATGTCCAATCAACTGAATTTACCTCAGGTGGACTCCAGTTAAGCTGTAGAAACATCTCAAGAATGATCAGTGGAAACAGGAGGCACCTGAGCTCAATTTTGAGCTTCGTGGCAAAGGCTGTGAATACTTAAGTACAGGTGATTTCTTTTTTGTTGCATTTTTTTTAATAAATTTGCAAAAATATTACACCTTTTTACATTGTCATTATGGGGTATTGTGTGTCAAATTTTGAGGGCAAAAAAGAATTTAATCAATTTTGGAATAAGGATGCAACATAAACACAATGTGCTGTGAATACTTTCTGGATGCACCGCACGGTAGCATAAATAGCAGGGTGGATGTTGGAGGGAGTTTGAGAGTCAAAGTTACAGTTCACATAAGCAGAGCAGCCAAAGCCTCCTAATCACTTTGGGCATGTATGTAACCTTATCCACAGAATTCCACCATTGCATTTCAGACTCACTGCTCAAGTCTGCCCTCTCCTGTCTCTTCTTTTCCACATTATTCCTCTCTTTAAAGGTATATGCTTAGTGTTCACAGGTCTGTGCCTTGTGTTCTGTCCTTGCAGTGTTCCTGAAAAAAAAAATCTTTCCACTTCTCCAGTGGCGGTGATTTTGATTCATTGCTTTTCTGCTCTTGGATGCACTTCTCTGTCTGTCACTCTTACATGATGTCTCTGCTTCTCTCTCTCTGACTTTCACTCATGCAGTTCTTGTTTAGTCTTCAAGATCCAACCTTTATTTTAATCAGAAGGGAAAAAAGTGAGCTAATGCTGGCATGGAACATCAACTACATTTTTTGGCCAGTTTGTAAATGTAGACAACCAATTATGCAGCTCTGGTTCAAGTCTACAAGAGTAAAACTGGGAAATGAGTAGAAAACTTCAAAAATATCAAAATATTTATATGACATGACAAAGTGCAGCAAGACTAATGTGGAAGATAGAAACATCTAAGGTCCCCTGGTCCATGAGTCAACCAAAGGACTTTGCACAGAACCCCTAAACCTTTTGGTTTCCAGTATTCCAGATGTTTGGATGTTTAAATAATTAGAACCACAGACTGGCGATGAACAGAGGTGCCTTGATTAAAGATTATTGCCATATTTAAGAGATATTAGAGCCAGAAAATACAAATGCGGTCACACGAAAGGAAGCTTTGAGGGAGTTGTGTGAAAATTTCCAAAATGTATTCTTATGGAGCACTCTTATCAGAGTATTAGTTTTTTCTTCAACAATTCAACATCATCATCTCCTGTGTTCACTCCATTTTAACCCACTGTACCCTGTTCCTGGCAAGCTGTTCTTACAGTATTTAGAACTTTGTGTTTGAGGTCTGCTCTCGGTGTTCTGAGTGGGTTTGTGCAACGTCACCATTTTTGGACTTTGTACTTGTTTGACGGCAAATTCTAGGGATTTTTTGGTGCAACTTTTATAGATAGAGGGATGGTATTGCACATCTCGTATCAATTTTCCATTGTACCTTTCCAAAACAAAGGGATCTCCCATCTCTTCCTCTAGCTTGTACATGGAGGTCATATAAGGACCTAGCTGAGACATGTATGCACATCATTTAGGGTAGGTTAACACAACTGTTCTAGACTAAACAGGACCCCAATGAACAACTTGAGATATGTGCCGAAAACTATCAGGGACGAACAGCCCAAAAAAAATTACCAACCCAAGTGTTACCTCAAATACAGCTGTATTTTCTAAACTGCAGCAGCTGTAGATTTTCCAAGGTACTCAAAATGTTCAGAATGACCAATACATGTTTGGGCGGCTCATAAAAGAGCATAAAATTTCTATTATGATAGAAAATAGAAGAAGTTTCATTTCCAGAGTGTTGCACATTTAATACAATGCTGCTGCTGGCCTTGAATGTATTTTGAAGAATCAGTGCAATGTTGAAATTGACCTTGATGCTCTAAGCTACATTAGATCCCTGCACTTCAGCTGCCAACAGCAGTGTACGTACCAACACAGCCACGTGGCAGCACTATTAATAAGCATGGTAGTATTGCATAAACACTGCAAGGTGTTCGCCTGTGAGAACCCTTTTTCCTGTCCATCTAAAGGCTTGTGGACCAGATCACATCATGCAACACTTACTGCAAAGCTGTGTTATATTCTGTAACTTTGCCTGTCATATGTGTTTCTATGTGGCATCAAGTAAAGCTTTGTGGTTGGTTTTCTTGTGTTTCTGCACTAACTGCGCCACAGGCAAATGGAACATGTATTCTGCTCAACATTTTTAAGATGCATTTCTGAATGAAGTTGTGATGGCTCGTGGTTTGTGTCTATCAGACCCTGGTGCCAGTCAGATGAAGTTAGAGGAGAGGTTGAACCAGGAAGCCCAGGAGTTGGAGAAACGACTGAGTATGCTGTCTTGCCAGAGCAGTGCAGGTAGGCGATGTTATCAACTAAGATAAACTGTAAAATGAACAAAAAAGCCCCTGCTTCTATCAGCTTTCAGTAATCTAATTTTTGGGTTAGGCAGTGAACACAACTGTTCTTGGTAAATTTATTTTTTTTTTTCCCCCGTGACTTTACTATCGAACACACTTATTCATTGTTAGCTGTTGTCTTTGTAGAATCATGTATAGTACTGGTGAATGAGATCATAGGGCACCGCAGTCTCATTTGAACCCTGCCTGATATCGTGGGATTTGCCCGCTTAAGGGGACCTCCGCTCCGTTGTGCAACATATACACGGCATAACTTCACACAGATCAGTGGTGTACTGTTTTGTTTTCCGCTACAATCACCGAAGCAGTCGTGAAAAGGATTTTTTTTTTTCGGTACCCAGTGGAGAAGAAAAGACGAAGCAGATGGGAGACGTTGTGTTGGTACACAGCTAACTGGAGCTGCGTTTTCTCGCCTGCAAAACCGCCTCCACACTTTTGTGCTCTGGGTCATAAACAAACCGCAGCACAAGTCCACTTTCCCACCGCATCGTCACTTTTTCTTTGCATTTTCATTATGTTTGCCTGTAATTTGCCCAAAACCCATTGGAAATGCTGTGACTGGTCCACTAGAAATAGAGAAATTACACCATATGCTTCATATTTTACCCCTTTGGCATCCGCCCTCAAAGGAGACTGCAATGCCCAATTAAGGATCTTTGAATGCAAGTATCATAACGCATCCTGTTTTTTTGTTTGTTTGTTTTTTTCCACTGCAATGAGTCATTTTAATCTCAAAGGCTACAAATAAATGATGCAAGTTATTTTGATCTGGTCAATACCAACAAAATGGTAGGCTGAGGAGAAGTGGGTATAGAGTAATTGCAGCATACTGTCTTCATAACCTTTGTTTACAACAAAGCTGTAAGTAATGGTGCATTAAATTAACTAGGTAATTATACCTGGCATGAAGACAGTACCTTGATCTTTGCCAAAACAAAGACTAGAGTGGAACAGGCGCAAACACATGCACAAACAAATGTTTTTCAAGTTATTATATGATGCTAGTTTTAATTATTCTTGTAAACTTTCCAGTCTTGTCCACATCCTGTGTCTCTGCCGGTGGAGACAATCTCAGCACTTCTGGTTCTTCTGACACTTCGGACACCAATCGATCAGACTGCAGTATTGGTAGCCGACTGGCTATTTGGACTGAACCAGCCTCCACCCCAAACAAAAACACTGTGTCGCCACAGAGCACAGAGAAGCTGTCGGTCAACCAGGCAGATGGTAACCCTCCACCCAGCACAACACCTCGGTGGCTTCAGGAAATCGGCCGTCAGAGTTCGTCTGATAGTGGCATCGCCACGGGCAGCCACTCCTCTTATTTGGATAGTTTGTCCTCCTACACAGGCAGCCTGGACACCACACCTGGAGAGGACTTTGGTTCCATTATCAGCTTGCCTTCCCATTTGGCTCAAGACCTGGGCCCTTGTACCTGCCCAAGCGTTGCAGGACATGAGTACCAGGTGCCGACATCACTTCGGTACATCTGTGATGCCCGTAGGAGTCTATTACAGGATGAATGTGTGGACATGGGATCTTCCATCTCACCTAAAGATGCTCTGATTCGTAAAAACCTCATGTTGGAGTCAGCAGGTATTAAAACCAACGCCTCAGAGGATCACTCAGAATCTGCTGAAAACTCACAAAGCCCCTCTGAGGACACTAAAAAAAGCAAGATGGCTTTTTCTAGTGACAGTCCACATCCTGACTCCAGTCATATCTGCAGCCTTCTCACATCTGCCTCCAAAACTATTCTGACCATCTGTTCAACGTGCGGTGGGTTCAAGGCAAGTACAAAAACAAAGGTCTTGAACAGCTCATACTCTTTAATCATTTTATGCCCATTATCAAGGGGGTAAAAGTGTCAGAATTTGTACCATTCATGCCTTTATATTTTTAAAATATGAATTGAATACACTGGGTTTGGGTCTGTTGAGCAAAACGGGTAATTAAAGATATCAAATTGGTCTGTGTAGTCATTCCAGATCAAATTCCGAAGTTCCAGAAAAATTTCCCAGATCACCCTCTCAGATTCTCCTGGGGAAAAAAAAAAAAAAAAAAAAAAATCATAGGTGCTCCTCTATCAAACTTATGGAGAAATGCCAAATATTAGGTTTGTAGACGCAGTACCTTTTTTACTTTTAAGTCATTTTATTCATTTAGCCCCTTTCACACCGGCCCAATGTAGAATTGCGTAATGCGCCATACCGACTACGCTGAGCTTATGCAGCCCTATGTGGCAATACGCCGAAGGACGCAAAGGGGTCCGCAAAATGGACCTTTGCTGCATATGTGAGGACTTTCATGGACTTTTGGCGTAGAGCACCGGGTGCAGTGCTCTACGCATGTCTACACAACATTCCGCTACTGTATGTAAGTCTATGCAACACCGAGCTACTGTACAGTGTGCCTCTGCAATTGTACACAACCCTACACCAGTCCGGCGAAAAATCCTTTTTGATTTTTTTTTGTTTTGTTTAAATCAGTACATACTTGCATTGCTAGATTTTATTAATCCCGCTAAACTTTGCTGGCAGTGAAGCTTCAAAATCACAGAAGAAGAAGAGGCGGGCCAAGCTTCCCTGTCCACTATAACTCCTCAGGGACGGCTTGCCAGCAAGAGGACATGTCCACATCCACTAAAGCTCCTTCACCGCCTCAACTTCAGTCAGGTTTGTGGCACGTTAAAGTCCATTAACTCCTGGAAATAATGTGTTCTGACTTTTTCAATGTATCAAATCCATTTGCGTGTCCAGGCAGTCTGTAAAAATAGCTTCACTGAGCCAAACTTCTCCCCCTGCACGCAACTTATGCAGCCATTCTACGTATTAGATACGCAGCACAACGCAACTCTACGCAGGCTTGGTGTGAAATGAGCTTTCGGTTGACATTCATAGTTCCTTTAATGTGGCATGTATTGGTTTGAAAATCTCTAACTTGGGCTAATTTCTCCTGTAGACGTCAAAAATGAATCAAAATATGTCCATTTGTGTAATGTTTTTCCTGTGAGATTCTGACAATAACTGAAAATAAAAGAGCCCTCATTGAGAGCTTCTCACTCAAAGCAAACTCAAAAATAATAAATAATAATGTTCACTGAATCACTTACGATTTTTCATATTTATGTCATATTACGGTGTGTGTGCGGTAATAGTATTTATTACTGTTATGGAAGTCTCAGAATAATTCTTGTTTTAATTTTTTAGTTTTTTCTTTTTCTCAAATTACACAAAAATGGCCTATTTTTGGATCCTGATTTGACCATGTGGGCAGTTGACCATCATTTTCACATTTTTGGCATGCATTTTTATATATCTGGAGATGTTCTGACAAAAATATGCTGTTGTTGCTGAGCTTCCTCTTGGAGTTATAATTTTTAATGCATATTAAATACTTAAGTTTGTATTGGCATTCCAGAATCAGAAACCATGTGCTTGCTGAGGTGTTTGAAGTTGTCTTTGATGTGCAAGTTTTCAACATTTATAAACATTATATGTAAAATTTGCTGCCGTCGTAATTGTTGCTATCACTGAAATGTGCTGGTACTCGTCTCCTTGCATCTGACATCAGCAAGAACGTGATACGTTTATCTTTACTTTTATGCTGTAATTTATGAAGGGGTACGATGTTCCTCTTATTGAAATAAATCTGTTGTAACATTTCTGAAACTTAGAACTACTTAGTATTTGTATTTTGTTTGGATATGTATGGCAACAAAGGCATGACAGCTCATCTTTTTAAAAATTCATAACTCCAGGAAGATTAACACCACCATATTTTTTTTTTGTCATTTCCAGATATATAAGAACACATGGCCCACAGTGCCCAATCAGAACACAAAGATAGGGAATTTTCAGAAAATATGATCAAATTTCTAAAAAATTACTCTGAGACTCCCATAACAGTAATAAATGATTGTAATAAATATACAACTCCTCACTTGGGGGGGAGGAAGAGTAACAGGAAAACAAAGGATGGGAAGGAGAGGAACAGTAGTACCCAGTAAGTCAGTAGTGAGCAGTATTTCTGATATTTACATTTTGCAAATTATTACTTTTACTCTTGATATTCTGTGTGCTTCTTACCCTGTGTGCTGCTATACAATGCTGCTGGAACCTAAATTTTCCTGAGTGAGTCTTCCCACGGGATTAAAATTCTACCTAATGTAATCTAAAAAAGAAAAAAGATTACTACATATATATATGCCCTAGAATGTCTTAAATGATGAGAAATAAATCCTGAATGTTTCATCTAACATGCTATTTCAGTGAGAACTCCTCAAAAGGGGAATCATTTTTTTAAAAATTGTGAATTTTCAGCAGTATTCAGTCTTGCAGAAGAATATTTTCATCCTTTTTTTTTTTTTATTCTACAGGGAAACAAAGTCCAAGTCACAGACTTTCAGCGCACTGCATGCCACATTAAAGGAGCTGTGAATGTCAGAAATTGGACCAAAAGGCTCAATCAGCCAAATGCAAATAAATTTGACTGAAATTTCAAAGAGCTGTAAGTTTTTTGGTCGAACCTCGGATTCAGGAGGAGCAGTGTGATTTTCGTCCTGGTCGCGGCACACTGGACCAGCTCTACACGCGCCATCGGGTGCTCAAGGGTTCATGGGAGTTCACCCAACCAGTCCACATGTGTTTTGTGGATCTGGAGAAGGCGTTCGACCGTGTCCCTCGGGGCACCCTGTGGGGAGTGCTCCAGGAGTAAGGGGTCCTTTGCTAAGGGCTATCCGGTCCCTGTACGACCGCAGTAGGAGCTTGGTTCACATTGCCAGTAGTAAGTCAAACCTGTTTCCAGGGCACGTTGGCCTCCGCCAGGGCTGCCCTTTGTCACCGGTTCTGTTCATTATTTTTATGGACAGAATTTCTAGGCGCAGCCAGGGTGTAGAGGGGGTCTGGTTTGGGAACCACAGAATCTCGTCTCTGCTGTTTGCGGACGATGTGGTTCTGTTGGCTTCATCAAATAAGGACCTTCAGCGTGCACTGGGGCGGTTTGCAGCCGAGTGTGAAGCGTCCGGGATGAAAATCAGCACCTCCAAATCCGAGGCCATGGTTCTCGACCAGAAAAAGGTGCTTTGCCCTCTTCAGGTCGGTGGAGTGTCCTTGCCTCAAGTGGAGGAGTTTAAGTATCTCGGGGTCTTGTTCACGAGTGAGGGACAGATGGAGCGTGAGATCGATAGACGGATCGGTGCAGCATCTGCAGTGATGCGGTCGCTGTATCGGACCGTCGTGGTGAAGAGCGCTGAGTAGGGGGGCAAAGCTCTCGATTTACCAATCGATCTACGTTCCGATCCTCACCTATGGTCATGAGATTTGTCTCATGACCGAAAGAACGAGATCGCGAGTACAAGCGGCCGAGATGAGTTTCCTCCGCAGGGTGGCTGGGCGCTCCCTTAGAGATAGGGTGAGGAGTTCGGTCACTCGGGAGGAGCTCGGAGTCGAGCCGCTGCTCCTCCACGTTGAAAGGAGTCAGATGAGGTGGCTCGGGCATCTTTTCCGGATGCCCCCTGGACGCCTCGCTGGAGAGGTGTTCCGGGCACGTCCCATTGGGAGGAGGCCCCAGGGAAGACCCAGGACACACTGGAGGGACTACATCTCTCGGCTGGCTTGGGAACACCCTGGGGTTCCCCCGGAGGAGCTGGGGGAGGTGTGTGTGGATTGGGAGGTCTGGGCGGCTTTGCTTGAGCTGCTGCCCCCGCGACCCGACTCCGGATAAAGCAGAAGAAAATGGATGGATGGATGAAAGTTTCAAAAGTATTACATATCCAACCTAATATTTGCCATAAAGGTTTGGTATAAGAGCTGAGCTGGGGGATCTGAGAGAGTGAACTGAGTAGAAGAACATAAACAAAAAGCTCCCAGTCATGCTCAAAGTCCAACTTGTAATTTTGCTTGCTAAGGCTGTTGAAATGTTAACTTGTTGGACAGATGGGCTGTGGGACTGTAGGTTGTTTTTGACACCAGTCGCAATGCGGCATCACCATCAGCGGGCATGCTGGCACAAAGGTCATACTGACAGCGCGCGAGAGAACAGATGACACCGTGATAATAAGACCTGCATCACATGAGCTACTTCTGTATAACAATGACTTATACAGCAGCACTTTGACAACACGCTTAGGAGACCAGATGAAAGCGACAGATGTCCTTTATCAAATTTTAAAGCAAACAGACGGCCAACAGGAATAGAACTGTGCTATTTTGGTGGCTAACCAGAGTCTCTGGTAACATAAAAGTGGACAAAAATAGTAATTCGCTCAGCAAAACTGTCACGTGGCATTAATCAGCTGTCAAAAAGTCGCTTCAGTTTTATGATTGTCTGGATTAAGAGCGGTTAAGTTTTGCATTGGATTTGCAAAACAGTGGGTCTGCTTTTTGTTCTTTTTATAAATCGAGGTGTCCTGTAATTGCCGATACTTGCGTTCTATATCTAAATGAAGAGTTAGAGCCTGTATGTTAACATTCACGTCTAATAAAGATGTGTTGTCGGTGTCGTGGTTGTCCGTTTATTGCGATATCTCAAAAAGTGTCTAACGTTTTTCCCTAATTTGGCAAGGGCGTAATATGGGTCATTGACATATTTCATGTCAAGACAAATTATAGTCATAGATTCATTTGTTTGGAAATGGTGGCCATTTTTATGCTCCCCCAATTTTTTTGGGGGGGGGAATTTTTATCCCCCAGCATGCATTGCGCCAATTGTAATTTGTGGATGTACGTCAGTTTGCATCTGCACCTTTTTCTTGTCTTATACGGAAGGATCTACTTTTTTTAAAACTTCATATTGTCTTGCGCCACGTTTGGCGAGTACACATTTCTTTTATTTGTGCTTGTAAATTATTTTGGGGGACTTTTTCATAGGCCCGTTTGATTGAGTGGCGTCGCAATGAAAATCTACTGTCTTTCGCCTCCGGTACCATCGCGGGATATGGAGGTGAGACCCGCAAAGAATCCCAGTCATTAAAAATATATAAACCTCTCTCAGCGTCCATGGAGCTCTGGCGCTCTGATTGCCGAGACGTGCGGTGGATTTTGCCGCAAGAAGTCTGTCCTTGCAGCAACAGGTGTACCGGCCGCTTCGCATTAAAACAGCGAGCGTAATCTCAGGACTTGTGCCAAGTGTGCTGCAGCTCCATTCAGTAGACAGAGAGGTGATGCCGGTGTTGTGCGCTGAATCTGGCACAACAGCGGCTGCAAAGCAGACACGTGCGGTGTGAGTGACGCGTCAGCGGTTAACGAGCTCGTTAACGAGCCCGCAGACTTAATAAGCGCAGCGGAGGCAGAGAGCGGGAGAGGAAGAACGGCGCCCGATGTTGCTGATCTGAGCACACAGATCTGTATCTCACATTCATTGCAGCTTACTTTTGGATGTTGAAACCAGGACGTGTATAAGTAATATTACTAACAGATAAAATCACTTTCAATGCGGGATCGGACTGAAGGCGGGAGCGTGTTGTCTTGTCCCTGACGTCATGGAAATGATACGGCTGTACAAACTGTTTTCACGGAGGGCTAAATTTTAGCTGCAAATTTGTCATTTTTAAACGAAGATTTCTCCGCTGAATTACAAATTTGGGCTTACAGATTTACTTTACTGCATTCACAAGGGTCTTATAAATACATATCAGCTATTTCTTTCTGAAATCTGACCACATTTATTTCAATGCAGGTCTACTTTAAACATGTGAAGCCAGTATATTGTAAAAGTACACTGTCATTTGAGATGTCTGAATCATCATTTGCTTACATCCTGTTGATTAATTTGGGTACAGTGCCAACTTTAACACACTATTAACTCAGAATGTTATTAATCATTCATTAACTGTGATGATGCACTTCTTATTGGCTCAGCTGATCAGTTTAGATTCAGTTTTATTTGCCATCAGTCTTTGTCCTGGTGAGTTTCAAGTCATGTTAGATTTTAAGGTAAATTGATATTAGTTTATCCTGCAGTTTAGCTGTTGCATACTACTATTTCTAAATTTAAAGCTTCATGATAAGAGGGCTGGGCTGGAGTTGATCTATTCATAAGAACAGTGACTAGTGAGGTTTGTCTGGCAGTTTATTATGTCCTCTAAACGTGTGGCTCCACCTGCTGGCAGTGCAGTTCCTCTGAACACACTGGTGTCCGATTACCAGTATGTCATTCTGAATTAAATCTCAGTTCTGCATTTCACTTCAGTTCTTGCTGAGTTAAATTAAATCTTGGTTGTGAGACGGCAGCAGAGGATAAACAGTGTCGGAGGCTTTCATCACCTTCAGCCTGCACAACCAATACAAAAACATTTCTAAATGACATTTTATATGTCTGGAAGACAAGTATCAATGTAATATTTTAATATTCAGATTTGTATTTATAACTTTACAGAGGACACTGTGCACGCCAGGTGGTTTGGTGATACCCCCCGGACCAGGTGAGTGTGATTATCAGAAATGCTGCATGTGTGAACAGATTTTGTGCATGTTTTTTTTTTTAATGCATTTATGATTTGCATTGGCTGCAGCATGCTCGCTGATGTGCATTCAGGCCACATGAAACCGTTTCCCTCCAGAACCTTTTTATTTTTAAATCCAGCAGAGCAAAGTGTTGACAAACTGCTGTGCAGAAGCTCCACTTATGGTGAATGCAAGATGTTTGCAGCAAAGACATTTTTGGAGACCTGTAAGCCTCCTGAAGCGGGACACGGCGGCTCAGAGGTGAGGGGGGAATCATCACTGCCAAACAACGGGTGCGAGAAGTTATCCAGCCTTTTAGCTGATCTACAAAGGGATCACAGTCCAGCTGTGCAGCCAGAGGCAAAGACCAACACTCTGAGTGTGTACGAGTCGATGAGCTCTGCGTTTGGGAGTGAGCTCAGGTGCGCACCCCCTGGCGCCTACGTGTCATTGCATGCAATCTTGCGACAAGACAAAAAGGCTGCCATCTATGAAAACTGTTTAAAGTGCAGAGACAAGCATTTCCACTTGCCTCCCCGAGTGTTTCCTTCTCAAACATACCCAAGCGGGAGCAGTTCTACTTTACAAACAGAGGAGCCAAACTGTGCCGTCTTTGACCAAATGGTTCCTGCTGATTTGCTCCAGAAGAAAAGTCCAGAACACGAGGAAGTGCTCTGTCATGTTTGCAGTCCTGGATCACATACTGTAGACGGGCATCCTGAAGAGATAAACATGCACTCAGTGAAATGTGAAGGTAAGAACCTTCGTCAGAAAGTTCCTCAATTGTCCTTTTACTGTCCTGTACTTTGGGATGGAGCCTCTTTGTTCCCAGTCTACATTATTTTAGTTTCTAGAATTTAAAAAAAAAAAAGAAAAGAAAATCTTCATTCTTTTTTATCTTTTGATAATCGACGGCATGTTCTCGCACTGCTGTTTCTGTTGCAATTGCGCATGTGATACAATGAGTCAGTTCCTGCAAGGCTCGCGAAACCAAACTCTAGCTTGCAAAGCTTTGCTGCCTCTTCGGATGATCAGATTTGTGCTAACTACATGATATATCCACATATTAATTCTGTCCGTCTCTAATGGCACCTTTTTCCATCTCACAGTTAAACATTTCCTGCCAAATCGTTTTCAGAAGATCAAAAGCAGAGAGCAGTTTCTTGCTAATGCAAACTAATGTCTTTTTGACTTGAATAACGGCTCTTATCAGAATTTTACACCCTTTTTGAGTCACTGTATCATTTTCCTCTTGGCTGATTTTTGCTGCAGGTGTTTTTATGGTGACATCAGGATGTGGGGAGGCTTTTCATCTTTAGGACGTGGACATTAATAAAAATGCTCTGAGAGCTAAACAGTCTATTTTATCCCTATTAATAAATAATCACAAGAGAAACCCGTAATCACAGCGCCAGAGTGATCAAAGAACAAGTCCAACAAAGCCATTAACTAGACCAAGGTCCAGTAATCTGATCCACAGTCCATGTGTGGATTCCAGTTCATATTAAAACGATGTGGGTAAGACGGATCATACCACCCATCGTCATGGAGATCAGCTGAAAATGCAACTTATGTGACGTGGAGGCAAAGTCACTGTACTGTAACCAAGTGCAGGACCTGAATCACACCCGTTTGCCATCAACAAACTGCTTTCAGCTAATATTTACTGCTGTAAATAAAAAAAGTGTTTCTACAAAATATAATTTAACACTGATGCAAACAGCAATTTTTTTTCTTACCTGTAAAAGCTCTGCGAAGAAACAATTAATTTTGACTTTTAAAAAGGTGCTACTGTTGTGACACCTCATAAGAAGCAGACTGAAGGAAATATGTAGATGTAAAATGTTTCTTTATTTAAAAAAAAAACCTGGACATTTCAGAGTGGCTGATTAGTTTACTTTCACTGCCATTTTGTTTTAAACTGGTATTGTTGAATTAGGATTGCATTTTGGATTTATTCATCCTGTCTGTGAATCTTGGATCTGTGTAGCAGCACGTAAGTTGTAATGATACAGCGCTCGTATGAGCATGCACATTGGATGGTCAATGGATGTTGTTTGCTGGCGTGTAAGAGTTTGTGCTGTGGAATGACTCTGCGCCTGTTATTGCCTCCCCATCACTGGCTCAGCAGAAATTAATGTATTCATACCAAGACAGCACTTTGTCTACTTTATTTTCCAAAATGGATTTAAAAGGCCAAATATGAGGATATTTTTCATCCCTGTGATACAATGGTGGCCTGTCCAGCGCATACCCCAGTGGCCGCTGGGATAGGCTCCAGCCCCCCATGACCTTTTCATGGAATAAGCAGGTTTAGAAAATGCATGGATGGGATTCTCTTATTCACTGGCTACAGGTAAAAAAGTCTGACTCGTATATTTAAAACACCATTTTTTCCCCTCTGCCTCCAGAAAAAGGGTGTAATGACGAGGAAAGACGAAAGGCTGATCTCGCTTATAAGCACCTAGAGAGTACGGCATCGGAGAGCAACTCTGAGGTAGGTCAAGCCAACACCTCAATCAGCTCTGTGCGATCAGCTGCAAACGCGGTCGGATAACATCAGATATCTTGTAATCAATGAAACATGTTAAAGTTATTGGAATTTAGCAGCAACAAAAGAGCTGGAATCTGTTTATCACAAATCTTTCCTGAGGGGTAGCTGTTGGTCACAGACCAGAAGAAATAATATCCGCTGCTGCATGTCACCGTTGCTTATGGCCAACACAGAGAAATGAATTATGGGTTGTAGAGACTTTGTTGACATGGTGACATGCACCCCCTAAAACACTCTTATCTCACTGCGTCATGGTTCGAATTACATCAAAATTAGAGGAAATTGAGGGGTTTTTAACCTCAACTTAAAAAAAAAATAAATAAATAAATTTCACTATTCACAAATAAGATGAGTGAGTGAAACTAATTACAAATTGTAGCTGTCAATAAAATGTATGCCCAACCAAACCTTAAAAATTGCACTTAAATAAGCAAAGAGGTTTTAAACAGTCAACATGCTGGCTTGCTCCCTTGCGTAAACTGGATCTTTTCTTTTATTCGACTAAAACCTGTCATGAACTGGGTAGGTGTGGCACAGAAGGTAGTTGAACACAAATGCAGACTCACAACACTGAAATATAAGTAAAAGGCTTTATCTCATCAGGCTGGGGTTCGGTACACAAGAAGGCAGTCTGAGAAGTGGCAGTACAGGCGGGGGTTGAGCAGAGGTGTGATCAACAACAAACACGCTTCCAAAATACCAAGAGACATAATACATGGGCTGAGGCAGTAGCGAGGTAAAAAAAAATGAAGCAAGGTCAAAAATGGCAAGGAAAAACAAAGCAAAACCAAAGGCTGGAACGTGGACAAGAAATCACAATGAACTGGCAGGGAGTGGAGAAAGTGAGGGGCTTAAATAACAGGTGCAGTAATTAGGGAAACAAGACATAGGTGTCAGGGAATGTTCTGGAAGGGGCGTGGTCAGACGAGACAGAGGTGAGACAGGAGTCAAGAGAGTGCAGGAACACAGAGCAGACAGATGAAGGTGAGATAAGCTGGTGCGAGATGAGGCAGTTAGACAAATGCAAAGTGAATAGGACCTGACAAGATGATCAACCTAACCACAGTGATCAAAATAAACTACCAAAACAAAAGATGAACAAAACCCAAGTCCCAATCAACAAGAAATAAAATGAAGAAAACCCAACATGAAGGAACAAGAACAAAGAATTAAACCATGAAACGTATATCTGAAAAGAGCTAAACAAGAAAATAAAGGCTAGGACTAAACCAGAATGGAACTCATGTAACAGATAATTGAACATAAGACAAAAGAAAAGCAAACGGGAAATAAAACCAATGATTATACAAAGGCAGGACTGAAACTAGACACATGATTAAAGTTAGATAAACAGGAAAGTATTACACACAGGAGCAAGATAATCAGAACCAAACTATGGCGAGACGAGAAAAATGACTAAAATATAACGAATGACCAGATAAAAACATTAGGGGACAAAACATAACCGGGTCAGACGGGGGCCGAAACATGAGAAAACCCAAAACCACAGTGGCTCTGCTGTCCAGTGTGGCTTTTAAACAAAGTTCATTTGGATTTAGTCTTCCAAACTTTCTGGTTGTAATTAAGCAGTTGTTGGGGAAAGCTACCTGTTGGCATTCAGTAGCATATTACCATCACTTCACCTGCTTCACTGTCACTTTGTGTGTGTGTGTTTTGTGGAAGAGCCTGAGCTCAGCCTACTGCAGCACAGCCACAATGACAGCAAAAGATGTCTCAAAATATATTTATCGAGATAATGTCCATGTATTGTACGATAAGATGTTAATAGTAATTATACGTATTAACTGGCCTGAAAATTACAGTTGCATTATAGAGGTAGATGCTAATGACTAAAGAATTCTTTAAAATATTTTTGATTGTTTCCTTTCAGACTGAAGAAAGAAGGAAGCATGAGCTGATGATTGGCTGTGGTCAGCAGAGACTCTTTCGAGAGGCTGAAGGTGAGACCGAACCCATCAGAACATCGAATTGCCAACAAAACTGTTCGTATCTGCTATATTTGTTCCTCCAAACCAAGTAGACTGACATAGGCTGATCCAACCAGATCTGTATTCTGATCCACAAATTTAGCAGATGCTAACTCTATTAACCACCATTTCTTCCAAGTTTGATAAAAAAAAAAAAATGTGCTTCAGTTTCCAGGAGCAGAGACGGCCTGGTTATCTGCTGCTTTTAATGGAAAAGGGCTGCAGTCAGCCATGAGAAAACGGCTATTTTGGCTTTACCTCCGTCATGGTGTCTGGTTAGTTAACTGAAAGTTCTCAATCGTCAGAGCTGTGTAAAGGTAGCCAATAGAAAACATCTTACTGGTGGACAGGCATGCTGTCTGATCAATTATGTTGGTGGCCTCTTAGACAAAGGCGTGCACCCGCTCGGCGTTTAATGGCTTCTCACTGACTGGGGGAGTGTCCCCTGGGGTTGATGCTTCTGTGCTGCGGGTAATGACCACAGGCTGCTGCCCTTTAGGAAGAGTCTATCACAGGTACAATCAGTTTTTCTCCCAAAAAGTATTGTCCGGTAAAGTGGAAGAGTTTTACAGCACCGTCACTCAGCAAACAGAACCTCATTATGGAGAAGATGAGTTTTGTTATATTTAATGTAATTTTTCAATACTGTGACCTAGTTTAAATGTGGGCCCAGGCTCGTGTGTCATATGTCACACTGACAAAATTAGGAACCTTGGGGTAATTTTTGATCCTACATTGTCCTTTGACCTCCACATTAGAAATATTATGAGGGCTGCTTTCTTCCACCTGCGAAATATAGCGAGGATTCATCCCATCCTGTCTGTGGCTGATGCTGAGACCCTGATCCATGCGTTTATCTCTTCTATATTGGACTACTGCAATGTTCTATTTTCTGGTTTACTGCAGTCTCGCATTAGGGCTTTCCAGTTGGTTCAAAATGCTGCAGCCAGACTTTTGACATGAAGCAGAAACTTCAACCACATTACACCCATTTTGGCATCCCTTCACTGGCTTCCTGTCCCAGTGAGATCAGATTTTAAGGTTCTGCTACTAGTCTATAAAATTGTTCACGGACTGGCACCTCCCTACCTAACTGACCTAATTAAACCTTACGTACCGGCCCGGGCTTTACGTTCTCAGGGTGCAGGACTACTTTGTATCCCTAAGGTGAATAAGAAGTCTGCGGGTCACAGAGCTTTCTCTTATCATGCCCCTGTTCTGTGGAATGATCTCCCTGCGTCAATAAAACAGTCACATTCTGTAGAGATTTTGAAGTCCAGACTTAAGACACACTTATTTTCCCTTTCTTATGGCTAGCATACAGGCATACTATAGTTCTACGCTTTTTACTCTTTTAATTAATTTTATTAGTAAACGGAGCAGGCCATGGCCTCAACTTTATCTAAAGTCTGGGTCTTTTAGTGAAGCTTAGGGCTAGTGGCCGGCGATCACCTTAGTATTTCCTGTTTTTCTTGTTGTTTAATGCTGGCAGATTATACTGTATTTCTTGTCTTTCTGATGCCTGATTCTGTTTTTTTCTGTCTGTTTAAGGTGCAGGTGTGCCAGTGCCAAAGAAAATTTTGAAATGTTCAAAACTTCTGGCACGCATTAATTTTGTGAACTAGTTGTGAACATTGTGCAACCTATTCGAAAACACTGCGTGTTAATGCGTGTCATTGCGCGCAGTGCATCTAAACGATTATGATGAGATGTTACATCTATAATAAACATAATTTTACAGATACATTATCCAACTCATAAGAAGGAATGAAAATACAACTTTTACCAATCCATTACAATATATATGTATTTCATAAATGCATTCTCCACTGCACAATGCACACGAGGCAACCTGCAGCTGTAGATAATTTCTCTGCGATTCTGGGAGCAATGAGAGATTGGTTTCATCAACCAAGTTCTGAGAACAAATGCATCATCAGCTTCAAAATTATTATTTTATATAGCATGGCATCAAGTGGGACAAAGTGGGATACATTGGTGTGACAAATTGTGCGGCAGTGCACAGATCAAATTCGTGCAAGTCAAGGTGCCTTTACAGTTCGTAAAGATTCTTTTCACAATCCTGCAACGGGGAGACAAATATTCAGCAATGCAACAGTTTAAATGGGTTTCTTGGCCGTAATGTCACTGTGGAAAAGAGATTTACTGTGTTAAAGTTATGCAAATTCCGGCAGTGTCCACGAGTAGACTGTTACTGTGTTTTTGAAAGTTGACGTTATCTCTGCTAAAATTGTCGGCACAGGAATTAAATGTCGTGAAATGCATATGCAGCCAGGAATGAAATGCTGCACTTTTATCTTCAGTGGCTTTTAGGTTTGACAGCTAAAGCTGCCTGGGGGGTGTGGGTTAGGGAGGGAAGGGACGGGGAGTCCTGTTATCACCGCAAACAATCACGAAGAATAAATAACATAGACAACACTTTGGGCAGTGTGGTAGCTGTAATGTGTTTGTTACGTTTAATTGCGATTCTGACTTTTAGCTCCCTGCTGCATTTGATAAATTTAATTTTCTCCTGAAACCTTCACTGCCACAGCTCTGATTTAGAGTTTAAACATCCGTTTTAGCACAACTGATACAGCTCCTTTTGTGGTTCCCAGCTGTAGGTCCACCACGTGTTGCTGGCGTGCACTCGGCTCATTCCGAGTCCGCTCGTATGCGTGACACGCTCCTCACCCAGCACTTAGACAGAAAACTGACAAACCAAACAGCTGCGTGTAATTAATCTGCAACACTTCTGTTGACAAGCGATCTGTTTGTTTTCCCACCAGAGGCTCCACTTCCTGAAAAGCCTCGAGGTGACTGTGTGACCTACGTGAATATTCCCATTAGCCCTACATCGAAGAAGCAGGTCAACTACTTGGAGCTGGAGTTGCATGAGCCAGTCAGTCATGGGACCGCCACTCATCTCCCAGCACAAAGTAAGACCACATCTTTAAGGGGGATCATTTAGTCAAAACAGTCCAACAGTTCACCCTGTTATGACCGTATCGATGTGGAATACTGGGTAACTGTAGAAATAATTGTGTTATTGACATAAAAAACATGTATTAAACTGTCAAACTGAGGCAGCTGTTGTTTCGATTACTGTGCAATTTGGGGTTATAGCAACAATTTGATAAAATGGCTTATAAAGTCATTGATAACAAATGTCAGCCAGATCGCTATGTTGCTGACGTCACTCATTACCATCCACAGCTAGCTAGCTATCATGATATTCCATATTTCTGCCACCCCCAGGTAAAAATAGACACAACTGCTAATTTGAAGTTGCTTAAGTTCAATTGCTTTCATGTAAACTGGATGACTGAGAACCTTCAACTACACAGCAACACGCAAATAGCCAGGTTTAACTTTCAATAGATCAGCTTTAAAAGTATCAAAGAAATTGGAGAGTAAAAAAATTCTAAATAAATCCTTGTGTCAAACAGGAAAAGGAAACATTAAATAAATAAAACAGTTTAAAGTCAGAACAACTCTTACGATAAGCAATGTAATGTGAATCAGATTAGATTAGATAGTACTTTAATAATCTCTTGGGAAGACTCCGTCAGGGAAACTGAGGTTTCAGCAACACTGTATAGCAGCACACAGGGTAAGAAGCACACAGAGTATCAAAAATAGAAGAAAAAAGCAATTTGCAAAATGTAAATATAAATATCAAAAATACTACTCGCTACAATTGCTCCTCTCCTTCCCGTCCCCCATCTTCCTGTTACTCCTCCTCCCCTGAGTGAGGAGTTGTACAGTCTGATGGCCTGAGGGATCAAAGGAGTTTTTCAGTCTGTTGGTCCTGCGACTTGGGAAGGAGCAGTCTGTGGCTGAAGCTCCTCTGGCTGATGACGGTGTGCAGAGAGTGACTGGCATCGTCCATAATGTCCAGCAGTTTGTCCAGTGTTCTCTTCTCTGCCACCGTCACCAGAGAGTCCAGCTTCATGTCAGCCTGCCTGATCAGTTTGTCCAGCCTGGATGTGTCCTTCTTGGATGTGCTGCCCCCCTGGCGCACCACGGTATTATGAATCTTCATAATACGCTTAACGTTCAAACAAGGAAAACTTTTCCTTTTTAAATAACAGTGTTAGAGCAGAGTTTTCAGTACTGTTGATGAAGAAAATATAGTTCTATTGAAGTTGTGTCCATAACTGTTTGATAAACAGTAACTGTTCCTGTTATGGACACGAGGCTCAGAGGAAAACACTTTAATAAGAAACAGGACATGACCAAAACATGGCTTCAACATGCAGGACTCTTACTGTTGGGATCGGACATGCGACGTGAGCGTGTGTCTCTGTGCACAAACTGTTCTGTCCTCAGAAGGAACGGTACAGCACGATCGGCCTGGTCTAAAACAAACATACTGACGTACTCATTGTTCTGGAAAGGGGGACATAAAAATAGTTTCTGTGCTCATCGCTGTGATAAATCAAGTCTTCCATGTATTGGTTTTATATCGGGTACACATGTGCTTTAACACAAGATGTGGGAAGACTTTGCATGTGCACGCTGTGACCTAGTTTAAATGTAGGGCACAGTTTGACTTGCCCCGCTCTGAGAGATCCTCCATAGGAGTCGGGAACACATGCCTTTTCGCTTGTGGCCATCAGAGGGTGCTGTAATTGTTGCTTCACTAAAGCTGTCAGCATTTGAGTTGTTTTAAGTGTTTTCATATGGTACTTGGTTGGTCAATGGCCAAAATAATTTTGTCTTCCATCATCACCATGATCGAGCTTTCAGCCAATGGTCAGTTTAAAAACAAGCTGAGCCCTCATCGTGACAGAGTTGTTGCACAAGCAGGGTGACATTGGAGAAGTATAATTTTTGCTGTTGTTAAAGCAAGACTCCATAACCAAATGTGTGGCAGTTTGTGCAGTGCCCTCTGGTGGTTACAGTCCAAGACGCATGTGCTTCACCAATCTGTGGAGAGTCTGAAGCAGGAACACTGCGCTTCCAAGTTCTGCTTTCATATCTAATACACACACCCTGACTGTCATTCATTTTGTTTTAATCACATTTTACATACATGTGTTTGAGGCAATGTGTTGATAAATATCACATTTTTACTGTTTGGTCGTGCAGAAAAAAAGGCATTGTTGATACTTTTGGCACTCAGTTTCACCTTCATCTACGACTTTTAACAGGTTGGTCTTTGTCATGACCCAAGGTTCTTGAAATGGACCAACATCTCCATCTGGTGGGCATTTACCATTAATGCGGGGGGGGGGTATAGTGATCAGCTGATGGTTAGCGTGATATCACAAGAACCACATCACCTATGTGGGTGCTCCCCCGACAATTTGTACTACTGATTTTTGGGGACCAGGGGGGATATACATGTCATCTCCTGATGACTCTTGTTTGGTTGATCTGGCACATCAAACCAAACCAGATTTTAATCAGTTTGTCCCCACTCTATGTCCCTTTAAGTTGTTGATGTACAAGATAATAACATTTACTGTTTGAGTTTACACAAGGCTTCCTGAGATGAACACATCTATGTCTTTGTTGTCCAGGCCCGAGGCCGTTACCAGCACAGGGAAAGCAATTTTCATCAATCTTCTTGGTGTACTGTTGAGCCATTGAATATCTAAATAATAAAAACTGAAATAAACATCCTGTAACATACGTTAAAATTACTTTATAGTTTCTATGAGCATTTAGTAGACATTAATAAGTGTATATATATATATATATATATATATATATATATATATATATTCATTCTTTTTTATAAAACTGAATGGGTGTAGTTGGAGAAAATTAGATTTCAAAGTTCTTAGCCATGGTCCATAAGTATTTAGACATTATTTCTTACCAGGGGTATAAAAAGCAACATTCTTGAGCTAGCAACTTAGGCTAGCGCGGAGAAAAATTATACCCACCACATGGTCGAATATGGGTCGACTACAAAACATTTCATGGGCAGAGCAGTGTTCAGAAAGCTTAGAAAAACGTGTTTTGAGCATTTTAATTCTGCATGAAAAGCAAGACATCTGCTGTACTGCCACCTGCTGGTACGTCCACTCATATTATGAATTTTATATTTAAAAATTATGCAGTCAGCACTTAGACTGTATGTGCTCCTTTGTTAAAGTCCTCTAAATGTGTGGTTAATTGGGGACCCTTTGGCTGTATTTAAGGATCCATTGTACACCCAGTGCCTTCTTGTGTTCAAAAGCGAGACATTTTATTATTATTATTTTGAAGAATTAAGCCAAGACTTCCAGAGCACAATTCTGCTTATTGGTACTATAAGTAACTTGTGCAGTGTACTATCCATTGGGACAAATAAAACTTTTAAAATCGCTGAAAAAGGAGGACCAAATTAACACCCACTACTGAACAAACTAGTATTCTAAAGGTGCATCAGAACCTCAGGATCACAACTAAAGAAGTGACAGAGTTTGAGGCATCGGATAGAAGTGTGACATCATCCACCTTTGAGAAAATGTTCCATCACTCTGACCTGACAGGGTGCTTCTTTCTTCCTTTTTCTACTTAAAAAAAACAACAAAAAAAAAACAGCCTTTCAGGTCATTGTGACTGAACACTCTTAAAGTTGGACAATGTCACACTTCTATCTGATGCCTCCAACTCCACTGATCATCATATTTTGTTGGACCTTTTGGTCAAACATCATGAATTTCTATGTGTTAATGTTCTTAAATACAGCCAAAGGTTTGACAGAGTCACACGAAAGCTTGTAGATGTAATAAAGTCAATTTCTGGAATTTTACTTGCCGTTTAAAGACGCATTAATCTTTGGTGTATGTAAACCACTGAGGAACATCACAAGGTGAAGAAAAAAAACTGACAAATGTATTAAAAAAACAGCGTCAGAGTACTTTATCCAGCATGAACTGTTGCTAGCTTCACATAAAAGTGTGCCGCGTGTTGAAGTCAACTTACCTTCACGAAAGTCACCGTTATTATTCCTGCAATGACAGTGAGAAGTTTCTTTAGTCCTCCACCCTGGATGAAGGAAGAATTAATAAAACAAGATTAGCCTCAAACGTGCAGTTTGCACACAGTTTGAGTTATTTTATGGGACGTCTTAAACACACACTGTGATTTTATTCATATTCCAACAATCATAAAATGAAATATTAGCCCAAAGAGTGCCAAGTGGACATTAGAAGACTGGAAATTCAACAGCAATGATGTTTTAACACTTGGTACTCAAACCTCGGCCGTCCTCCTTTGATTTAAAGCTACAGCCAACTCTGTCATTCTAACGCTATGACTGTTGGAACGTTAGACTCCAAGTCAGTGCACGTGTCCCCTGCTCAAAAAATGGTCCAGATTTTCTTGTGCAACATCTCAAAAGGTATTAAAGATATAGATCATTTTCTGAATGTTTAAGTGCGAGATGGTGAATTGATTTAATCGCATACAAGCGGCTGATTTTGTCGCTTATGAGGCGCGAGGAAGGACTGATCTGGTTTCCTGTGGCGGAGACACAGCTGAGTCCTCGCCCTCAGACACAGTGGCGAGTCGTAATTGACAGAGGAGTCGCTATTAGTGTCACTTCCCTCAGGAATCTGAGAAGTGCTGCGGCTTTGAAAAAGAGCGAGGTTAATAAGTGATGTCGGCAGTACAGTTCAGATCCTGTCCTACAGCCTCATTTGGCCATCGGCCCCACCTCCTCACTGAAAGCAGGTCACAGGACACGCACATCACAGCTGTGAACCCACCACTACTAATGGGGTCGACCTCCGCAGAGTGAGATTATATTGAGCATTTCGCAATTGAAAAATTAATATTTTATTTTCGAAGAACCTCCGTTACAAATTTTAAAAGTGGCGTCACGCTAGAATCACATAAATATAGAATACTGATCACTGCCCTAAATGTTTACACACAGATAATTTCTCATAAACAGAACAGTTAGTTAAATAATGTTTGTCGGCAATGTAAAATGTCCTTGCACCGTTTGTCCAGTAGATGGAGCTCTGACTCCAACTGAGAGCTGCTTACACCCCTGCTTAAATGTGTTCATCACCGCCCCCGTAGTTCACGTCACACTGCACTGATCGGCTGACAAAAGCATACAAGTAAGTTTATAAGGATGTTGTTTGTAATAACTTTGCGATTACATTCGCCCCACATTTCTCCCGTTTCAGTTCAACTCAGTTTGATTAACTCAGTTTATGTAGTAATGTGTCAAATGTGCTTCATTGCATCGGTCACTCTTTTTATTAAGCCCACGTTTTGTAAACCTTATTTCTAGCATGAAAAACTTTCGTTTACTGCTAAGAGGTTGAAACATTCAGATTCACTGGTCATCTGGAAGGGTTCTGGGAATTACTGCCGTTCGCCATTAACCCTCTGGGACTAAGCTTTACTAAATTGTAAATAACTTAATGATATGAGATAGAAACTTTTTTTTTTTTTGCTGAAAAGTTATCTTTTGGACTTTCAATCCACCGTCAGCCATCTTGGTACTCCTCATAGAAGATGTGTGATGACGTCCGCAATGTGAGTGTCCAATTGGAATTGGTTCTCCATCACATGGTTTTCCAAAATCCAATTGCAGGGCAGATTTACTTCACATGATATGGCAAAGATTGTTTTCAGGAGTGATAGCTTACTAGTTGGCCCGTTTGAATAGCCCCCTAAGTGCTCCAATTGCATTTTTTGAACTTAAATTCTTCTGTTATAAAGTTAATCAATATGAGGACAAAGCTTCAGCTTTTAGCTCATACCTTTTTTGTTAAGGGTCCAAAAAAGAACATTTTATTCATTTAAAAAAAAATATATCAGCTGATTTATCGATTATCAGCATTTTTTCCATCCAAATATCGTTATCGACCTCAAAAAAAAAAAAATCCATATCGGTCAGGCTCTATATATATATCTATATCTATATCTATATCTATATATATATATATATATATATATAGTATAAGACATCTTGTTTTTCTTTTTTGTAGTGTACAGTAACTCTGCAGGAGCACGCCCCAGTCCCCCGCACAAAGACTATTCTATTCCAGCACCGAAAAAAAGAATTCACCACCACCTTTTTAACATTTGTTCTAGACAAATTGTGAATTTTACAGCAATTTTTCTTTCAGTAAGTCACTGAATATCTCATGTTGACTTTTTTGTGCTGTCCTCACATTTGATGTTTGTTTCATTTCTGCGAAATCCTTTTTGAAAAATTACTCTGAAGTTAAACCACGGGAGTTAAAAACCTAATCTGAAAATAACAAATAGTCCCTGCACAAATTTAATAATATCAGCAGAATATTGTCTGCACTGGTGATGGTGTTAAAGGTTTGGAGAGCAAAGAAAGAATAAACCCTATCATCTTGTAACTTACCACATTAAAAGTTCACATAATGACGGTGAAGTGGTTAGCTCATGGTGAACTTTCATTCACCATATCAATCTGAACACTGTGCACTTGATATGGTCATGAGTGCGCGTTATTATTTGGTGGCCAACTTCAGGCAAGGTAAATACTGTTTCCAGACTAAAATTCGTTTTTGTTGTTGTTAAAAGACTGAGGTTGAGGACAGCCTGCTCGAGGTACATTTGCCGTTTGTACTTAATAATTTAACTGTACAGCCAGGATGTGAAAGCAGTTATTTGTTCATTTGAGTACTTAGACTCATCTTCTTTCGGCTCCTCCCGTTAGGGGTATCACAACAGATCAGAGCATGTCCTCCCTCAGCACATCCATAAAGCTCCTCTTGGCCTCCCTCGTCTCCTGCCTGGTGGCTCCATCCTCAGCTTCCTTCTCCCTATATACTCCGGATCCCTCCTCTGCACATGTCCAAACCATCTCAATCTCTCCTCTCTGACTTTCTCTCCAAACCGTCCCACCTGAGATATTCATTCCTTATCCTGTCCATTCTCATCACTCCAAAGAGAATCTTAACATCTTCAGCTCTGCCACCTGTTTTTTTTTTTTTTTTTTAGTGCCACTGTCTCTAAGACGTACAACATAGCTGGTTGCACCACTTCGATCACAAATCACTCCTACCACCTTTCTCCTCTCTGCTTGCACTCTCTTCTTCACCTCTCTACCACACTCTCCATTACTTTGGACAGCTGACCCCAAGTATTGAAGCTCATCTACTTTCACCACTTCTACTCCTTGTAACCACACTGTTCCACTGGGCTCCCTCTCATTCACACACATGTACTCAGTCTTGCTCCTACTGACTTTCATTCCCTTTCTTTCCAGAGCATATCTCCACCTCTCCAGGCTAGACACAACTTGCGCGCTACTCTCACTACAGACCACAATGTCATCTGCAAACATCATAGTCCATGGAGACTCTGTCTGATCTCATCCGTCAACCTGTTCATCACCACTGCAAACAAGAAAGGACTCAGAGCTGATCCTTAGTGTAATCCCACCTCCACCTTGAATGTGTCTGTCATTCCTACTACGCATCTCACTACTGTCACATTATCCTTGTACATGTTCTCCCTCAAATACTTCTCTGCCACTCCAGACTTCCTCATACAATATCACAACTCTTCTCTTGGCACCCTGTAATACGCTTTCTTTAAATCCACAAATACACAGTGAAACATCTGGCCTTCTCCATACTTTTCAGTCAGTATTCACAGAGCAAACATTGCATCTATAGTGCTCTTTCTCGGCATGAAACCATATTGCTGCTCACAGATTTTCAGTTCTTTTCTAGGCCTAGCTTATACTACTCTTTCCCATAACTTCATGTTGTGGCTAATCAGGTTTCTGCCTCTGTCATTACTGCAGCGCTGCACATCACCCTCGTTCTGAAAAATAGGAACAGCACACTTCGTCTCCACTCCTCAGGCATCCTCACACTTTCACAATTTTATTAAACAATCTGGTTAGAAACTCCATTGCCATCTCTCCTAGACATTTCCATGTCTCCACCGGAATATCATCTGGACCAACTGCCTTTCCACACTTCATCCTTACTAATCTCTCATACTTCCTGATTTACTCTCTCCACATCATCCAGCCTTTTCTCTCTCTCATTTTCTTCATTCATCAGCTCCTCAAAATATTCCCTCCACCTTCTCAATACACTCTCCTTGCTTGTCAACACATTAACATCTACATATATTTCCACCCTAACCTGCTGCACATCCATTCCAGCTCTATCCTTTTGTCTGGCCCATCAGTACAAGTCCTTTTTTCCTTCCTTACTATTCAGCTTCTTGTACAGCTCGCTATATACCTTTTCCTTAGCTTTTGCCACTTTTCTTTTCGCATTACACCACATCTCCTTCTATTCCCGTCTACTTACTTCATCTCTCTGACTATCCTGATTCTTTTTGCCACCCTCTTTCTCCTTATGCTTTCCTGGACACTCCACCACCACGTCTCCTAGTCTTCCTTCCACTGTCCAGATGTCACACCAAGTACCACCTTTCACCTGTCACCTGCTTACTGAATTTCACACAACAGTCTTCCACCTTCAGCTCCCACCATCTGATCCGTTGTTGAGCTCTGACTCTTCCTCACCTCTCAAGTCATCGTACAAACCACCATCCTATGTTGTCTAGCTACACTCTCTCCTGCCACCACCTTACAGTCTCTAATTTCTTTTAGGTTACATCTCCTACAAAAAAAATGTAGTCCACTTGTGTTCACCTTCCTGCACTCTTGTGCTCCTCCCTTTTCCTAAAGTAGGTATTCACCACAGCCATCCTTTTTGTAAAATCAACTACCATCTGCCCTTCCACATTCCAGTCCTTGATACCTATCTACCCATTACTTCCTCATCACCTCTGTTCCCTTTGCCAACATGCCCATTGTAGGCTGTTCCCATCACCACTCTTTCATGCCTGGGCACATTGTGTCCACTACCTCATCTAACTCACTCCAGAAAACCTCTTTCTCCTTTGTTTCGCAACTTACCTCTGGGGCATATGCACTGATGATATTCATCATCACCCCTTCAAGTTCCAATTTCACACTCATCACCCTGTCAGACACTCGCTTAACCTCTTCACATACGCGTCCTTTAAAATGACCCCAACACCATTTCTCTTCCTATCCTCACCATGATACAACAACTTGAACCCACCGCCTATGCTTCTGTTCTTACTTCCCTTCCACTTGGTCTCTTGCAAACACAGTACGTCTATCTTTCTCCTCTCCATCATATCAGCCAGCTCTCCCTTTACCAGTCATACAGCCAACATTCAGTCCCACCCTTCTAGTTTTCCTCTTCTCCTGCTGTCCGTGGACACATTCTCCTCCTCTTCTTATTCTTTGCCCAGCAGTAGCCCAATTTCCGCCGCCACCCTGATGGGCAACAGCACCTGTGGTGGTCCTTCTTAACCCAGGCCTCGACCAATCCAGTATGGAAATTTGATTTGTACTCTACATGGTTATTTTGGTTTGTTTTCTACCGGATGCCCTCTCTGTTGCAACCGTACTCATTTATCTGGGCTTGGGCCCGGCACTCAGTGTACTGGCTGCACACCCCATGTAGCTGAGTTAATTTGAATACTTACAATGCATTTTAAATTTTAATTTAAATCCTGTTGTAGAGATTTGATGCCTGTTGTGTGTCCACAGGGAAGAGCTGTACTAAATACGCTCAGATCGACATCGCTGTTACCGAGACAGCCCGCAAGGTTGGCTCGCGGCACGTTTTGGGTCGGCAGGAGGGACTGCACACGCTGGAGCGAAGAAGAAAAGGAGTGCCGCACTGATTTAACACCACAAATCTCTCAAACATGCACAGACTTAATGCAAAATCTGAGCAGTTTATCTTCAGAGACACTTGGAATCACATGCAGAGTTTGATGATCTGGAGTGTTTTTGTTGTTTTTTACATTCTTGCTGTATGATGTCACAAAGATGTGTCGGTAAGTAACTCAGAATTTTGAATGATGGCACTCTACAGTCTTTCTGTATGTTGACACACAAATCTCTATTACATTTCATTTTTAAGGAAATCTTTGCATCCATTCTTACTCAGGATACTGTAGATTCTGGGTTAGTTTGTGGTAGAAAAATATTTAACAACAGCTTCTGAGAGGCAGATTCACAGTCTGCACTGAATTTCAGATTAGATAAAAGAATTTTATATATATATATTTAATATATATATATTAAATTATTATAAATTGAACTTTTCTCTTGACAAATAGTTAAGATTGTATGAGCAGTAAACATAACCAGACTCCACTCAAATGATCAACTCATTTGGTTTTTATAACAAGAGTGTTTTTGTTCAGTTTTAATATATTAATAATTTAATGATGCACAGTTTACTTGCTGGATTAAATTAAAGGACTGATATGGTTCAGGATTTACTGAAGTGATCTACCTTTAAAGTGGATTTGCAATCCATTTTTATTTTTTATAGTTTGCATTCTGTGTATTTACACCTGTGTACTGTTTGTGTCTCAAATGTAAATATATTTTGTATTAGCCAACATGAACTGTTATGAAATTATATATAAACGCCTTGGGGTTCCCCCGGAGGAGCTGGGGGGAGGTGTGTGTGGATCGGGAGGTCTGGGCGGCCTTGCTTGAGCTGCTGCCCCCGCGACCCGACTCCAGATAAAGTGGAAAAAAAAATGGATGGATGGATGGATGGATGTACAGAAGTAAATCTAAATGAACCAGTTTTGTATATTTGGAATATTTGAAGTACATAACATGTTCAAACTTTATTTAGCAATACAAACAAAATGTACACGTGGTAGAGTTACCTACCCTTTAAATTCATTAAAGTGTGCAAATAGTTGCATATGTACATTTTATTAAATATTGTGACTCCACAAAGTTGGCTCATTTGGATTTATTTCTGAATGTATTTTAAATTAAAACTGTGCCAGTGATTCTGAGTAGAACTGTATGTGCGAGTGATGCTATTTTGGCTGTAAAATGGAACATTTTACTGCATTGCTGTGTGCAAGATAAAGCCTGATAATTTATGCTTGTTTTCTTGGAACCATTTTGTAGACTGATGAATTATTTTGATAATCTCAGTAAAGTTAGAAAAGCACAGCTGGTTCCTTATATTAAAGTTGATGATTTTCCTGTGGACAATTTGAAACTGTGATGAAAACTAATTTAGTATTTACAACTAAAACAAAATTATTTTGATACCTAATCATAAACTATGTTTAGCAACGTTTAACTTTTACGAAGAGCCCATAGGGATGTTACATGCCCTCTAGTGGTCATTTGAGCTTTTTGCGTGTCATTTGTAAATTAGCTTTGATCATCATTAAAATTAGTCTGTAGATCCAAGCTGTTGCTGTCTAATAGTAACATTCGAAGTTACCAGTTTTACTGTTTGACTGATTGGCTAGCATGGTTTTCGATAAAGTAGATGCATAATGATGTGTTTGTGTGCTAATGGGTTTATTAAGTATCTCCGCTAACTGATGGGATCACCCTGTCCGCCCGAACATCTCAACAAGGGGAGGATGGACTCAGACCAAATTTGTGGTGAGACAGTCCTCAAGTCGGGGAAGAAGTCAATTCAAGTTGTTCATTGCCATTTGTTTCCTTAAGATTCTGTCCTTGTGACATCACAAAGGTTTTGAATGGGGTCATAACTACCTAAAACATACAGTGCTTAAAATATTTTAAAAACAACTACTGATGTGAAAGGAACAGAAGCTGGCCGGTGTCGCAGACCGAACGGTCCACCCCTAAAAATCGGTCCACCTTTTGCATCTGCGCATGCGTCATTTCGGACCACAGCAACACGTCTGAGATGGAGTCTCCTCACCCAAAGTGATCAAATGGATTATTAACCATCAGATGATAAAGTAAAACCTCTTAAATCATTCTAAAGTCCGTTTTAAGCAGAAACTATGTTGTTTAAGCAGAAATGAGGTGAAATTCCGTGACACTTTGAGTTGTCTGACACGCAGTGAATGCATCAATTAGCAGCTTGTTTCGCCACAACACTCTGATCGCTTCCGCCACCTTTTATGATGAAATAATGCTGAACTTATGTGGAAATGATTGTTGTACAAAAGCTTCAGGTATCTGTTGCTGAGACAGATGAGTGCAGTTTAAAGCAGAAACGAGGTGATAATCCTTGAACCGCGTCATCAGGGGATACCGATTTTAGGGGGACCGTTCGGTCTGCGAAACCGGTGATTGAAATGTTCAAACATTTAGAAACGAGTCCATCAGTGTGCTGGTAAGGTTAAGACTAAGTTAATAGTATATTTACATATATAATATAATCCCAGATACTTTCTAACAGTTTCAGGGATTAAAGTTCTCTGTCACTATGATGGATTTCCATCAACTGGGCTGCCAAAATGCAGGGTTCGTGCTGAGATATCCTGACGCAAACTCAAAGCTGGATGCACAGAATAAAATTTATTGCATTCAAAATGTTCAAAAATCAATTTTTAGACTAATGTCTCTGCTTTTTTTATTTTGTTTTTTGTTTTTCTGCTGTTCCTTTGTGTGCACTCCGCCGGAGGGAGGAGGATGGTCAGCCTGCTGTATGTTTGTGTCACAGCGCTGTAACAACACAGCAAGCAGAGTGCAGTTTTGCAAACATACTTGGAAAATTTTCTTGTCTCTGTGAATGTCCTCGCTGTGGTAAAACTAAAAACAGAGTTAGAGCCGCTACGCATTTACAAACATGAACACAAATATGCCTAAAATCTCTCCCTGAGGACGGCATGGCGTAAAATACACTCAAAACTGTATTACCTCTCAATCAGATCACATTTTCCACATAAATACACAAATTCTTGATGGTTCCTGCTCAGACTGCAAACCAGGGGCAAGTCCAACAGAAACAGCGTGTTTGGGATTAAAGGTCCAATTTTGAATCCATTTTTCATGCTACGTACTACTAAAAAAGTAAGTCCCTTCAGCCGCTCCCTTGTTTGCACTCTGGGTTACCACAGCAAGTCTGAGGTGAATCTGCATGTTGAATTGGCACAATTTTACGCCGGATGCCCTTCCTGACGTAACTCCACATTACATGGAGAAATGTAGCAGGGTGGGATTTGAACCAGTAAGCTTCTGCACTGAAACTAAATGCACTAACCACTTGCCTACCACCCCTGCACTACTACTACTACTAATAACAATAATTTAAAAACTAAAATGTTTAAATCAGTATTTCTCTGGGCCTAAATTTTACTATAGTTTAATTGATGAGCCACATAAAAATAATTTTACTTAATTTAACTTTTCTACATAAATAAAGTGGGACGTGGAGCAATATCTTTTTTTAACGAAACATCTAAGATCGGGCATTACTGGGTCTGTTGGGGTTCCAGCTTTAAAATCATGTCGAAAACCAAAAGTTTGAAATGATTACAGCTCTTGTGGTCAGTAATCTTATTAAACAAACATGTTGGTTGTGATGTCAATTTTGGTTGAAGGCAAAGAAACTGTGAAAATGTGCAACAAGAAAATACAAAAACATACATTAAGTAGTACAGGTAAATATGAGGGGAGGAAGGGGAAGAATCTGCATGGGGGGGGGGGGGGGAACCCTCTAGAAGGCATCCCTGGACATCAAAAACCCCAAATGTTCTGGGGGCCTTGAGCAGCCTCCAGAGCCCTTGCTGACAAAGGTCCACTTTCACCAAAAAATAACACCCCCATTTCAGATCCTAAATACAGGCCTGAGATTTTAATTGTTACTGAATGACGTAAAAGCTGTAGAAAAGCTGTCCCCTTAAAATGTGTTTATCCTGAAGTATTTAAATAATGTGTACGTTAAAGTGAAGCTGCATGAGAAAAGAGCAGCAATGGTTAGTGAGTGAAATATAATCTTGTTCAGCAGAACAACAATTTGCTGTTTTCTTTGCTGTCTCCACCTTGTTAAACCTTAATTCCTAGGATGGGATCTCAAAAGGGTTTCTATAAAAAGGTAGATGGTGAAGAGCTTATAATTTGGTTGTGAAAAAAATTCAATCAGAAGATGTTTTTTTCTTTTCTTTAATCCCTGCAGTTTCCTGACTGAGGCACACTTACCTTTAAGATCTGTACCTCAACTGGAGAACTTTTATGGACCTGGTCAGAGTGCACATTTGAAGCTTTATCCTGTCAGGTCTCTGTAAAACAAGTACAAGTGGTTCTGCTCATTAATTCCTGCAGATCACCTCTTGACAGGTCCAAATTAAAGCTTCCTGCACAAAGCGGTCACTGAGCTGTCGCTGGCATCACGGACATGAACGTCACTAATCTGAAATGAAACCACATGGTGCAGTGAAGCTTCAGCTCATTTGCATGTTACATCTATTTGCAGAGAAAACCCAGAAATGTAATTTGTCTTCTCTGCGGGATATAAATTTAATGTTAAAACGGAATAGTGGCAGGTGAAAAACATACTGCACAAAGTGCAGTTGAACTGTTGTTACAGAATTGTTACAGAATGCCCACAAAATAAGTACATATTAAAAAAGACAAATCCACATAAGATCACGCTCTCATATTTGAAATCCCGTTTCCATCACTACAAAGTTCCATCTTCTGAATAAATAACTGGCTCACACAAATCAATATGTCGGCTGCCACTTTGCAAACATTATTTTATAAGAACCCACATTGAAGCTCATGAGACTGTAACACTTTACTCGTAGCGTTTTGTTGATTAAAGTTGAATAAAAGCCCTTTTTTATGTCTTCCACAATACTAATGCATGATAAAAGCACACATTTTTCTTGGCCCAAATGCAACATGATGGCATGTGTTCATTTTTTTTAGCGAGAAGTCCGATTTGGAACGCTAAGCTAGCGTTCAGGAGTAGCATATTTCATCTTTCAATTTAACATTTTTTTGAATGAACATAATGAATGGGGTGGGTCTCAGGAAGATAAATGAGGAGTCGAGCGAGTCCTACTGATTCAACAAACAACAAATCTGATTTCTATGCTAAGTAGCCAAGGTTGCTGGTTTGGCAAGCACTTAAAATACAGTAATAGGTTGTGATAGCTAGCTTCCTCACTACCCAATAACTTATAAGTAATTCATTCTTGTTGCTGATTAAAATAACTATATTGATGAATTTTTGGAACAGTTTATACATCAGTATGACCGACTTCTACAATGCAGCACAGTTAGCTGGATGATACGCACTGCAATTTTGGTCATTTACTTCAATAAAATTTTTTGTTGTAAAACCAAAAACTTTATGTACTATGAGTTGAAAATTGAAAAATGATGAAGGGCCTATCTTCTACCAGACGCAAAGCAGCACACAATGCAAACATCATTGCTAGCTTCCAACCAACAAAGTTGTCTTTTTCACACACAGTACCCACATTCTTTAAATAGCGAGTGTCGCTGCTGGTTGGTCTTAAATATAAGGTATAGTCAGATGCAGCATTGAAGCATTGCTATCGTGAAGCAGCAGAAAGCGACTGTGCCACAGACCAACAAAAATAGGCGGTTTCACAATGCATGTACCCTCTGCGTGTATACACAATGAAACTGAATTGAAACCATTAAAAACAGAGTAAAATTAGACACTAAAGGAAAAACATAAATCTTCACCTGACTGCTTCACCCCAGGTAGCTTTGGTGGCTTTTACCTGCTTACTGTAGTCTAACATGATAGCGCACAGCCTTGAACTCACTAGAAAACCTCTCACTCTATTCTGCCATCTGAATAACAATGTGGCAGTTGCAGGCGTGCCTCAGTTCTTAAAGGGAATGACAAATAACATGGTGTTATGCTGAAGTAACGAAATACAGCCGCTTTTCACCCTTGCACTTAGATTACATGCTGTGCGAATAACCATATGGAGTTGGACACACTTAAAATGCACTTGCGCTACACCCTTTACACCGTATGCTATCATGAAGCTACGTATAACATATAAACATATCAGATGTTGAACATCACTAGGTACTAAAAAAAGGTGTTTTAAGTCAACCTACAGCATTGTGACCTCCAAATAAATGTTATGGCCTCACAAAGAGCAGGTGATCAGTTTATCCGTCAGATGTGATTTGCTGCAAATGGTCAAAGCCTTCAGGCTTCAGCAGCATTTCCAACCAGCAACCCAATAATCCGGAGCCACTGACCTTTTTGCTGTGGTCATTGTAGTCTCTTGGTCGGCCATGTTCAGTCCAACTCGATTATGAGCACTAACGTCTCACACAAACACTCTTACAGAGTGCAATGAAGGCGTCCGACACTAAACACCTCAATATTTGATTCCCGTACCGCATTTTAACTTTTGTGATGACTAAATGCTTAGTTTAGTCTTAATTCAGTAAACGACCCCTAAATAAATACAAAGTCTACTTTATCTACTCCTGACCCCATCACAACCTAAACCCAGAATCATTAAGGGTGCGCCAATCTGGTATTTTATATCAGCCTGATATTGGCCAAAATGACTCAAGAAAAAAACTGATCTGATTCTTCTACTGTACATCTGAGTCATGTTGTTTATTAACCTTTTCCTTTAGAAGAGTAGAATATTCATTTTCAGTTTGAGATTATGTTTTGTTAGATGAGTATGTCAGCAAATTATATCCAGACAAATTTATTATGAGATTAGCTGTTTTAAAACTGTGAAAAAAGTATCAGATTGATACTGGCATCAGCAGATACTGAAGGTTCCTGTATCAGACAAGAAAAAGATGACAGCATCATATGTTTCTGTGTAGGCTCTCAGTTGTCCAGGTGGTTTACACAGTAGAGAAGCTTGAATCTTCGACTGGACTGGGTTGCTTGACGCAAAGACGTTTCGCTTCAAATCACAGAATTGTCGAGAAGAACAAACAGAAGCCACAAAAACTGGAGTTTTAAACCTAACCAGACACCTCCTACAGAGAGGCAGACTACTATTGGGTAGTGACTAAACAACTGCTTTAATTAGTACCTATTGTGCTCTAGTTAGCACCCTCCTAATGATCGGGTAGCTGTCCCTCCTAACGATGGGACTGACGCCTCTCCTGATGGCGTGAATGACTCATTACCATGAACAAAGACTGAAACTGCTTTTATCTGAGTACCCCATTGTAAACAGGGGACAAAGCGTGTCTCAGACCCCCTCCCCATCATATGAATAATTTTGGGGGCCCTTAATAAGCGAGACTTCACAGGATTTCAGAAGAAAAATAGCAAGGATGAAAGAAGAGTAGGTTTTTAAAAAAATAAAAAATAAGGGAGGCACTTTGAGGGATCATCTTAGACATTTTGGCCACATGGCGCATTTCTCAGTGTGTGGTAGGTACCCTGCACATAGGTACCAGAGTGTTGACAACCCCAATGGCAGAAGAAGGCAAAGGGGACATGCACACTTCACCTGGCTGCAGCAAATAGATGGTTATATGAAAGATGTAGGAATGGACTGGTTGCCTGGGTGGTTGCCATCTAGGATCCAAGGCAGCCCCGTGGTGTCATGGACACAGTGAAGCTCCCACCAACTATGTCAAATTTAAAGTTCTTGAGCAAATTGTGACATGTGACACTGTGCGGTCTCACCCAAGGACCAAATTCAGTGACTAATTTGTCTGGTCCAACAGCATATATATTTTTTATTATTCATTGCAGTACTGATATGACCCACAGGGGGCATTATGTAGCATGGGCTGTTTTTATTAAATCAATACTAAAATGTATCAAAATTGCCCACGGGCAGCAATTAATTCATTTCAGCACAGGTTGTGGAGAAATTTTGCAGGTTGGATTTGAACCCACTCATTCACATGCACATCTCTCCTGTTTCTCTGAGTCGCTCTTTCTACTGCTTCCTCACTGCTAACGTAGCGGCTAAAGAAAATTTAAACTGTGAAAGAAATTCTCATACCCTACAGGAAAACACAGCCCACATCATGAGATGATCTTTAGTTTATTTTAATTTCTGATACCAGTTTCAGTAATTTTGGCAAATATTAGACTGATACCAGCCAAAATATTACCTCACTGCACCCAAAGTCAAAACACATGCTAATGTTTGACTATCTGTCACAATAGCACTTAATTAGTGCAGACAAATTAAATGAATCCACAAATTGTCGCAAATTACACTGAAATAGCTTGAAATAAGTCTCACAGAAAAAATATAAATGCATCCACAGCGCTAGGTGTACACTGAGACTGTAAGTGACGACACAACTATGGATCCAGGGATGACTGATATTCACAGCGTGTTGGACTAATGATGTGACTTCTTAAAGAAAATGTTAACTGTGATTAGTGTGTGGTGGCACTAACCATGGCTAACAACAGTTAGCATCTACTGTGACCATGCTAACAGCATTTATTTTTTAAAATATGGTCTGTGTTGTCAAACGTGTCAATGATATAATGCCCGATTAAAAAGTGCAGTTCGCCACAAGCCTGGAACTTGGCGGCCTTTTAGTAGACCGAGTGGGAAGATTCTGTGTCCGATATCCTGCCCCTGATCTAGCTGGTTGGATATATTTCTCTGTCTCATGATGGTTTGAATGCCTCTACTGGTGGTTGGCTCTCACTGCGGTATTGTATCACTTCCTGTTCCAGAGCACAGCGGTGTTTTGCTGTATCTGTTAGCCATTTAATCTGCGCAGTTAGATTGATCTAGTTAACTAGATAACAATTTGTTTCACAGTGTAATCTTCACGTGCCTTAACTAAAGCACTCCCTCTGCTGAATCACCTCTAAATTATTTACACATTATTCACTTTGTGTGTTTTTAGGAATCCGCTAGCTTAGCGCAGCTACTAGCTCTTAGCCGGTTTAGCATTGCGGCTTCTCCTGTCTCTCCCGCACTTTTCTGCTCTGGGTGTGAAATGTTTAGTTATTCCTCGGCCTCCTTTAGCAGTAACGGTACTTGTAATAAGTGTAGCTTATTCGTAGCTTTGGAGGCCAGGCTGGGCGAACTGGAGACTCAGCTCCGCACCTTGGAAAATCCTACAGCTAGCCAGGCCCCTGTAGTCGGTGCCGACCAAGGTAGCTTAGCCGCCGTTAGTTACCCTCCAGCGGATCCCGAGCAGCCGGGAAAGCAGGCTGACTGGGTGACTGTGAGGAGGAAGCGTAGTCCTAAACAGAAGCCCCGTGTACACCGCCAACCCATTCACATCTCTAACCGTTTTTCCCCACTCGGCGACACACCTGCCGAGGAACAAACTCTGGTTATTGGCGACTCTATTAGAAATGTGAAGTTAGTGACACCAGCAACCATAGTCAATTGTCTTCCAGGGGCCAGAGCAGGCGACATTGAAGGAAATTTGAAACTGCTGGCTAAGGCTAAGCGTAAATTTGGTAAGATTGTTATTCACGTCGGCAGTAATAACACCCGGTTACGCCAATCGGAGGTCATTAAAATTAACAATGAATCGGTGTGTAACTTTGCAAAAACAATGTCGGACTCTGTAGTTTTCTCTGGGCCCCTCCCCAATCGGACCGGGAGTGACATGTTTAGCCGCATGTTCTCCCTGAATTGCTGGCTGTCTGAGTGGTGTCCAAAAAATGAGGTAGGCTTCATAGATAATTGGCAAAGCTTCTGGGGAAAACCTGGTCTTGTTAGGAGAGACGGCATCCATCCCACTTTGGATGGAGCAGCTCTCATCTCTAGAAATCTGACCAATTTTATTAAATCCTCCAAACCGTGACTATCCAGGGTTGGGACCAGGAAGCAGAGTTGTAGTCTTACACACCTCTCTGCAGCTTCTCTCCCCCTGCCATCCCCTCATTACCCCATCCCCGTAGAGACGGTGCCTGCTCCCAGACCACCAATAACCAGAAAAAAATCTATTTAAGCATAAAAATTCAAAAAGAAAAAATAATATAGCACCTTCAACAGCACCACAAACTAAAACAGTTAAATGTGGTCTATTAAACATTAGATCTCTCTCTTCTAAGTCCCTGTTAGTAAATGATATAATAATTGATCAACATATTGATTTATTCTGCCTTACAGAAACCTGGTTACAGCAGGATGAATATGTTAGTTTAAATGAGTCAACACCCCCGAGTCACACTAACTGCCAGAACGCTCGTAGCACGGGCCGAGGCAGAGGATTATCAGCAATCTTCCACTCCAGCTTATTAATTAATCAAAAACCCAGACAGAGCTTTAATTCATTTGCAAGCTTGACTCTTAGTCTTGTCCATCCAAATTGGAAGTCCCAAAAACCAATTTTATTTGTTGTTATCTATCGTCCTCCTGGTCGTTACTGAGTTTCTCTGTGAATTTTCGGACCTTTTGTCTGACTTAGTGCTTAGCTCAGTTAAGAAAATTATAGTGGGCGATTTTAACAGCCACACAGATGCTGAGAATGACAGCCTCAACACTGCATTTAATCTATTGTTAGACTTGATTGGCTTTGCTCAAAATGTAAATGAGTCCACCCACCACTTTAATCATACCTTAGGTCTTGTTCTGACTTATGGTATGGAAGTTGAAGACTTAACAGTATTCCCTGAAAACCCCCTTCTGTCTGATCATTTCTTAATAACATTTACATTTACTCTGATGGACTACCCAGCAGTGGGGAATAAGTTTCATTACATTACATTTCAGAAAGCGCTGTAACTAGGTTTAAGGATATGATTCCTTCTTTATGTTCTCCAATGCCATATACCAACACAGGGCAGAGTAAATCAAAAAATCAAATCAAATCATATAGATTTATATAGCGCCAAATCACAACAAACAGTTGCCCCAAGGCGCTTTATATTGTAAGGCAAAGCCACACAATAATTACGGAAAAACCCCAACGGTCAAAACGACCCCCTGTGAGCAAGCACTTGGCAACAGTGGGAAGGAAAAACTCCCTTTTAAACAGGAAGAAACCTCCAGCAGAACCAGGCTCAGGGAGGGGCAGTCTTCTGCTGGGACTGGTTGGGGCTGAGGGAGAGAACCGGGAAAAAGACATGCTGTGGAGGGGAGCAGAGATCAATCACTAATGATTAAATGCAGAGTGGTGCATACAGAGCAAAAAGAGAAAGAAACACTCAATGCATTATGGGAACCCCCCAGCAGTCTAAGTCTATAGCAGCATAACTAAGGGATGGTTCAGGGTCACCCGATCCAGCCCTAACTATAAGCTTTAGCAAAAAGGAAAGTTTTAAGCCTAATCTTAAAAGTAGAGAGGGTGTCTGTCTCCCTGATCCGAATTGGGAGCTGGTTCCACAGGAGAGGAGCCTGAAAGCTGAAGGCTCTGCCTCCCATTCTACTCTTACAAACCCTAGGAACTACAAGTAAGCCTGCAGTCTGAGAGCGAAGCGCTCTATTGGGGTGATATGGTACTATGAGGTCCCTAAGATAAGAAGGGACCTGACTATTCAAAACCTTATAAGTAAGAAGAAGAATTTTAAATTCTATTCTAGAATTAACAGGAAGCCAATGAAGAGAGGCCAATATGGGTGAGATATGCTCTCTCCTTCTAGTCCCCGTCAGTACTCTAGCTGCAGCATTTCCTCTCCAACTTACGGGTTATCTGCTTTAAGCTGCGAGTTTGTGAGTTATACCACGGAGTCAGGCACTTCTGATTTAAAGCTCTCTTTTTCAGAGGAGCTACAGTATCCAAAGTTGTCTTCAATGAGGATGTAAAACTATTGATGAGATACTCTATCTCACTTACAGAGTTTAGGTAGCTACTCTGCACTGTGTTGGTATATGGCATTAGGGAACATAAAGAAGGAAACATATCCTTAAACCTAGTTACAGCGCTTTCTGAAAGACTTCTAGTGTAATGAAACTTATTCCCCACTGCTGGGTAGTCCATCAGAGTAAATGTAAATGTTATTAAGAAATGATCAGACAGAAGGGAGTTTTCAGGGAATACTGTTAAGTCTTCAATTTCCATACCATAAGTCAGAACAAGATCTAAGATATGATTAAAATGGTGGGTAGACTCATTTACATTTTGAGCAAAGCCAATTGAGTCTAATAATAGATTAAATGCAGTGTTGAGGCTGTCATTCTCAGCATCTGTGTGGATGTTAAAATCGCCCACTATAATTATCTTATCTGAGCTAAGCATTAAGTCAGACAAAAGTTCTGAAAATTCACAGAGAAACTCACAGTAACGACCAGGGGAACGATAGATAACAACAAATAAAACTGGTTTTTGGGACTTCCAATTTGGATGGACAAGACTAAGAGTCAAGCTTTCAAATGAATTAAAGCTCTGTCTGGGTTTTTGATTAATTAATAAGCTGGAATGGAAGATTGCTGCTAATCCTCAACCTCGGCACGTGCTACGAGCGTTCTGGCAGTTAGTGTGACTCGGGGGTGTTGACTCATTTAAACTAACATAATCATCCTGCTGTAACCAGGTTTCTGTAAGGCAGAATAAATCAATATGTTGATCAATTATTATATCATTTACTAACAGGGACTTAGAAGAGAGAGACCTAATGTTTAATAGACCACATTTAACTGCTTTAGTCTGTGGTGCAGTTGAAGTAGCTACCTAAACTCTGTGAGTGAGATAGATTATCTCGTCAATAGTTTTATATCCTCATTGAGGACAACTTTGGATGCTGTAGCTCCTCTGAAAAAGAGAGCCTTAAATCAGAAGTGCCTGACTCTGTGGTATAACTCAAACTCGCAGCTTAAAGCAGATAACCCGTAAGTTGGAGAGGAAATGGCATCTCACTAATTTAGAAGATCTTCACTTAGCCTGGAAAAGAGTCTGTTGCTCTATAAAAAAGCCCTCCGTAAAGCTAGGACATCTTACTACTCATCACTAATTGAAGAAAATAAGAACAACCCCAGGTTTCTTTTCAGCACTGTAGCCAGGCTGACAAAGAGTCAGAGCTCTATTGAGCTGAGTATTCCTTTAACTTTAACTAGTAATGACTTCATGACTTTCTTTGCTAATAAAATTTTAACTATTAGAGAAAAAATTACTCATAACCATCCCAAAGACATATCGTTCTCTTTGGCTGCTTTCAGTGATGCCGGTATTTGGTTAGACTTTTTCTCTCCGATTGTTTTATCTGAGTTATTTTCATTAGTTACTTCCTCCAAACTATCAACATGTCTATTAGACCCGATTCCTACCAGGCTGCTCAAGGAAGCCCTACCATTAATTAATGCTTCGATCTTAAATATGATCAATCTATTTTTATTAGTTGGCTATGTACCACAGGCTTTTAAGGTGGTAGTAATTAAACCATTACTTAAAAAGCCGTCACTTGACCCAGCTATCTTAGCTAATTATAGGCCAATCTCCAACCTTCCTTTTCTCTCATAAATTCTTGAAAGGGTAGTTGTAAAACAGCTAACTGATCATCTGCAGAGGAATGGTCTATTTGAAGAGTTTCAGTCAGGGTTTAGAATTCATCATAGTACAGAAACAGCATTAGTGAAGGTTACAAATGATCTTCTTATGGCCTCAGACAGTGGACTCAAATCTGTGCTTGTTCTGTTAGACCTCAGTGCTGCTTTTGATACTGTTGACCATAAAATTTTATTACAGAGATTAGAGTATGCCGTAGGTATTAAAGGCACTGCGCTGTGGTGGTTTGAATCATATTTATCTAATAGATTACAATTTGTTCATGTAAATGGGGAATCTTCTTTGCAGACTAAGGTTAATTATGGAGTTCCACAAGGTTCTGTGTTAGGACCAATTTTATTCACTTTATACATGCTTCCCTTAGGCAGTATTATTAGACAGCATTGCTTAAATTTTCATTGTTACGCAGATGATACCCAGCTTTATCTATCCATGAAGCCAGAGGACACACACCAATTAGCTAAACTGCAGGATTGTCTTACAGACATAAAGACATGGATGACCTCTAACTTCCTGCTTTTAAACTCAGATAAAACTGAACTTATTGTAGTTGGCCCCACAAATCTTAGAAACATGGTGTCTAACCAGATCCTTACTCTGGATGGCATTACCCTGACCTCTAGTGATACTGTGAGAAATCTTGGAGTCATTTTTGATCAGGATATGTCATTCAATGTGCATATTAAACAAATATGTAGGACTGCTTTTTTGCATTTGTGCAATATCTCTAAAATTAGAAAGGTCTTGTCTCAGAGTGATGCTGAAAAACTAATTCATGCATTTATTTCCTCTAGGCTGGACTATTGTAATTCATTATTATCAGGTTGTCCTAAAAGTTCCCTGAAAAGCCTTCAGTTAATTCAAAATGCTGCAGCTAGAGTACTGACAGGGACTAGAAGGAGAGAGCATATTTCACCCATATTGGCTTCTCTTCATTGACTTCCTGTTAATTCTAGCATAGAATTTAAAATTCTTCTTCTTACTTATAAGGTTTTGAATAATCAGGTCCCATCTTATCTTAGGGACCTCATAGTACCATATCACCCCAATAGAGTGCTTCGCTCTCAGACTGCAGGCTTACTTGTAGTTCCTAAGGTTTGTAAGAGTAGAATGGGAGGCAGAGCCTTCAGTTTTCAGGCTCCTCTCCTGTGGAACCAGCTCCCAATTCGGATCAGGGAGAAAGACACCCTCTCTACATTTAAGATTAGGCTTAAAACTTTCCTTTTTGCTAAAGCTTATAGTTAGGGCTGGATCAGGTGACCCTGAACCATCCCTTAGTTATGCTGCTATAGACTTAGACTGCTGGGGGGTTCCCATGATGCACTGAGTGTTTCTTACTCTTTTTGCTCTGTATGCACCACTCTGCATTTAATCATTAGTGATTGATCTCTGCTCCCCTCCACAGCATGTCTTTTTCCTGGTTCTCTCCCTCAGCCCCAACCAGTCCCAGCAGAAGACTGCCCCTCCCTGAGCCTGGTTCTGCTGGAGGTTTCTTCCTGTTAAAAGGGAGTTTTTCCTTCCCACTGTCGCCAAGTGCTTGCTCACAGTGGGTCGTTTTGACCGTTGGGGTTTTTCCGTAATTACTGTATGGCTTTGCCTTACAATATAAAGCGCCTTGGGGCAACTGTTTGTTGTGATTTGGCGCTATATAAATAAAATTGATTTTATTTTATTTTGATATATTCTGTCCAGTCAACAAAATACATTTTGAATTTCTCAGTCTGACCTGTGTTTAAGGTTAAGAATAAATTTTTTGTGTCATATGTAATACTGATGAATATGGGCCCTTTCTTTCTCTTGCTACAACACAGTATGCTTTGTTTGGCGACGAGTTGTGTAAGGCACCACATGGGGCTGGTTCTTTATCCGTTAAGCAGTTCTTAACAGCCGACGTCCAGTAAATAAAAAACTCGATAATTTGGTCCTCATTAAAAAAACCTGTCAAGTGGCCCAGAGAGCAAACACAACAATAGTCCACTTAGTGACATCATTATCTCGACACAACCGCCACCTTTGTGTTCTTGCTCACTTTTCGTCATTTCCATTGAACTGTAAAATCAACACCCAACCTTCAGGCATTTTAAATCTTTCATGCAGCTTTGTTTTGCTCCTTATCACAAAGGCACTCGAATAGTTGCTGTAACATGCTGGCCAGCATTCACAGCGTGCGGCACCAACACAGCATGACTCAGTGCCGCCGCGCACACATGATTCTCATAATGACTTGCAAATTTGTTGAGAAAATGTCACCACTTATTCATAAGACATGTGAGGCGGAGCCAGCAGGCTCTGGTCAAATCAGGCGAAGTGATGATGATTTGGCGGTGGGGGTGAGACAGCTTCGGCGTCTTGGGCGTTTGTGTGACGTTTGCTTTGGTTCCAGCTCAGGCGACTTATCACAGAAATACCCAATTTAGTGGCAATCGTCAGATACCAAAATGACAAAAAACACATAACGAGAGACTTTAGAACTCGTGTATCTGTCAGGAGCTAGAGCTCAACTATCCCTCAGTGTGTTTCATTTAATTTAACTATCAATCAATATTACATTTAAAAAAACAAAACAAAACTAAGATTTTCTACAAATTTGTGAGCAAATACTATGTAAGACTATTTTAGTCACATTTTTGTGGTATTCAGTTTGATTACCTCCTAATGATTTTTGAAGGGGTTGAGCTATACGAGATATATATATCTATATATTTATTTATATATATATCGTATAGCTCAACCCCTTCTTGTAGACATCCCAATTTCAATACCAGGTTGGTTAGACCCGCCCTCTTAAGCAATGGAAGAAAAAAAAAAAAAAATCTAGTATCGCCTCTTCACGCACATCACCTCATACTTCTAAGTTATTCATCTTGTCAAAATGTCTAAAATATTCTGAATTGCAAAGTTAAAATAAATTACTTTTAAAGGTCCTTGCCCCTCCCCTTTATGTGGTTCTGCCTCAAGATTTATGCCAACTGTTCTTAAAGAAGTGGTCCATTTTGGAGACCCACCTGAGACCCCGACTACTCATCAGGTTTAATTCAATCAATTCAATTCAATCAATTTTTTTTATATAGCGCCAAATCACAACAAACAGTTGCCCCAAGGCGCTTTATATTGTAAGGCAAGGCCATACAATAATTATGTAAAACCCCAACGGTCAAAACGACCCCCTGTGAGCAAGCACTTGGCTACAGTGGGAAGGAAAAACTCCCTTTTAACAGGAAGAAACCTCCAGCAGAACCAGGCTCAGGGAGGGGCAGTCTTCTGCTGGGACTGGTTGGGGCTGAGGGAGAGAACCAGGAAAAAGACATGCTGTGGAGGGGAGCAGAGATCGATCACTAATGATTAAATGCAGAGTGGTGCATACAGAGCAAAAAGAGAAAGAAACAGTGCATCATGGGGACCCCCCAGCAGTCTACGTCTATAGCAGCATAACTAAGGGATGGTTCAGGGTCACCTGATCCAGCCCTAACTATAAGATTTAGCAAAAAGGAAAGTTTAAGCCTAATCTTAAAAGTAGAGAGGGTGTCTGTCTCCCTGATCTGAATTGGGAGCTGGTTCCACAGGAGAGGAGCCTGAAAGCTGAAGGCTCTGCCTCCCATTCTACTCTTACAAACCCTAGGAACTACAAGTAATCCTGCAGTCTGAGAGCGAAGCGCTCTATTGGGGTGATATGGTACTACGAGGTCCCTAAGATAAGATGGGACCTGATTATTCAAAACCTTATAAGTAAGAAGAAGAATTTTAAATTCTATTCTAGAATTAACAGGAAGCCAATGAAGAGAGGCCAATATGGGTGAGATATGCTCTCTCCTTCTAGTCCCCGTAAGTACTCTAGCTGCAGCATTTTGAATTAACTGAAGGCTTTTTAGGGAACTTTTAGGACAACCTGATAATAATGAATTACAATAGTCCAGCCTAGAGGAAATAAATGCATGAATTAGTTTTTCAGCATCACTCTGAGACAAGACCTTTCTGATTTTAGAGATATTGCATAAATGCAAAAAAGCAGTCCTACATATTTGTTTAATATGCGCTTTGAATGACATATCCTGATCAAAAATTACTCCAAGATTTCTCACAGTATTACTAGAGGTCAGGGTAATGCCATCCAGAGTAAGGATCTGGTTAGACACCATGTTTCTAAGATTTGTGGGGCCAAGTACAATAACTTCAGTTTTTTCTGAGTTTAAAAGCAGGAAATTAGAGGTCATCCATGTCTTTATGTCTGTAAGACAATCCTGCAGTTTAGCTAATTGGTGTGTGTCCTCTGGCTTCATGGATAGATAAAGCTGGGTATCATCTGCGTAACAATGAAAATTTAAGCAATACCATCTAATAATACTGCCTAAGGGAAGCATGTATAAAGTGAATAAAATTGGTCCTAGCACAGAACCTTGTGGAACTCCATAATTAACTTTAGTCTGTGAAGAAGATTCCCCATTTACATGAACAAATTGTAATCTATTAGACAAATATGATTCAAACCACCGCAGCGCAGTGCCTTTAATACCTATGGCATGCTCTAATCTCTGTAATAAAATTTTATGGTCAACAGTATCAAAAGCAGGACTGAGGTCTAACAGAACAAGCACAGAGATGAGTCCACTGTCCGAGGCCATAAGAAGATCATTTGTAACCTTCACTAATGCTGTTTCTGTACTATGATGAATTCTAAAACCTGACTGAAACTCTTCAAATAGACCATTCCTCTGCAGATGATTAGTTAGCTGTTTTACAACTACCCTTTCAAGAATTTTTGAGAGAAAAGGAAGGTTGGAGATTGGCCTATAATTAGCTAAGATAGCTGGGTCAAGTGATGGCTTTTTAAGTAATGGTTTAATTACTGCCACCTTAAAAGCCTGTGGTACATAGCCAACTAACAAAGATAGATTGATCATATTTAAGATCGAAGCATTAAATAATGGTAGGGCTTCCTTGAGCAGCCTGGTAGGAATGGGGTCTAATAAACATGTTGATGGTTTGGATGAAGTAACTAATGAAAATAACTCAGAACAATCGGAGAGAAAGAGTCTAACCAAATACCGGCATCACTGAAAGCAGCCAAAGATAACGATACGTCATTGGGATGGTTATGAGTAATTTTTTCTCTAATAGTTAAAATTTTGTTAGCAAAGAAAGTCATGAAGTCATTACTAGTTAAAGTTAATGGAATACTCAGCTCAATAGAGCTCTGACTCTTTGTCAGCCTGGCTACAGTGCTGAAAAGAAACCTGGGGTTGTTCTTATTTTCTTCAATTAGTGATGAGTAGAAAGATGTCCTAGCTTTACGGAGGGCTTTTTATAGAGCAACAGACTCTTTTTCCAGGCTAAGTGAAGATCTTCTAAATTAGTGAGACGCCATTTCCTCTCCAACTTACGGGTTATCTGCTTTAAGCTGCGAGTTTGTGAGTTATACCACGGAGTCAGGCACTTCTGATTTAAAGCTCTCTTTTTTAGAGGAGCTACAGCATCCAAAGTTGTCTTCAATGAGGATGTAAAACTATTGACGAGATACTCTATCTCACTTACAGAGTTTAGGTAGCTACTCTGCACTGTGTTGGTATATGGCATTAGAGAACATAAAGAAGGAATCATATCCTTAAACCTAGTTACAGCGCTTTCTGAAAGACTTCTAGTGTAATGAAACTTATTCCCCACTGCTGGGTAGTCCATCAGAGTAAATGTAAATGTTATTAAGAAATGATCAGACAGAAGGGAGTTTTCAGGGAATACTGTTAAGTCTTCTATTTCCATACCATAAGTCAGAACAAGATCTAAGATATGATTAAAGTGGTGGGTGGACTCATTTACTTTTTGAGCAAAGCCAATAGAGTCTAATAATAGATTAAATGCAGTGTTGAGGCTGTCATTCTCAGCATCTGTGTGGATGTTAAAATCGCCCACTATAATTATCTTATCTGAGCTAAGCACTAAGTCAGACAAAAGGTCTGAAAATTCACAGAGAAACTCACAGTAACGACCAGGTGGACGATAGATAATAACAAATAAAACTGGTTTTTGGGACTTCCAATTTGGATGGACAAGACTAAGAGTCAAGCTTTCAAATGAATTAAAGCTCTGTCTGGGTTTTTGATTAATTAATAAGCTGGAATGGAAGATTGCTGCTAATCCTCCGCCCCGGCCCGTGCTACGAGCGTTCTGACAGTTAGTGTGACTCGGGGGTGTTGACTCATTTAAACTAACATATTCATCCTGCTGTAACCAGGTTTCTGTAAGGCAGAATAAATCAATATGTTGATCAATTATTATATCATTTACCAACAGGGACTTAAAAGAGAGAGACCTAATGTTTAATAGACCACATTTAACTGTTTTAGTCTGTGGTGCAGTTGAAGGTGCTATATTATTTTTTCTTTTTTGAATTTTTATGCTTAAATAGATTTTTGCTGGTTATTGGTAGTCTGGGAGCAGGCACCGTCTCTACGGGGATGGGGTAATGAGGGGATGGCAGGGGGGAGAGAAGCTGCAGAGAGGTGTGTAAGACTACAACTCTGCTTCCTGGTCCCAACCCTGGATAGTCACGGTTTGGAGGATTTAAGAAAATTGGCCAGATTTCTAGAAATGAGAGCTGCTCCATCCAAAGTGGGATGGATGCCGTCTCTCCTAACAAGACCAGGTTTTCCCCAGAAGCTTTGCCAATTATCTATGAAGCCCACCTCATTTTTTGGACACCACTCAGACAGACAGCAATTCAAGGAGAACATGCGGCTAAACATGTCACTCCCGGTCTGATTGGGGAGGGGCCCAGAGAAAACTACAGAGTCCGACATTGTTTTTGCAAAGTTACACACCGATTTAATGTTAATTTTAGTGACCTCCGATTGGCGTAACCGGGTGTCATTACTGCCGACGTGAATTACAATCTTACCATAAATTTACGCTTAGCCTTAGCCAGCAGTTTCAAATTTCCTTCAATGTCGCCTGCTCTGGCCCCCGGAAGACAATTGACTATGGTTGCTGGTGTCGCTAACTTCACATTTCGCAAAACAGAGTCGCCAATAACCAGAGTTTGATCCTCGGCGGGTGTGTTGTCGAGTGGGGAAAAACGGTTAGAGATGTGAACGGGTTGGCGGTGTACACGGGGCTTCTGTTTAGGGCTACGCTTCCTCCTCACAGTCACCCAGTCGGCCTGCTTTCCCGGCTGCTCGGGATCTGCCAGGGGGGAACTAACGGCGGCTAAGCTACCTTGGTCCGCACCGACTACAGGGGCCTGGCTAGCTGTAGAATTTTCCACGGTGCTGAGCCGAGTCTCCAATTCGCCCAGCCTGGCCTCCAAAGCTACGAATAAGCTACACTTATTACAAGTACCGTTACTGCTAAAGGAGGCCGAGGAATAACTAAACATTTCACACCCAGAGCAGAAAAGTGCGGGAGAGACAGGAGAAGCCGCCATGCTAAATCGGCTAAAAGCTAGTAGCTACGCTAAGCTAGCGGATTCCTAAAAACACGCAAAGTGAATAATGTGTAAATAATTTAGAGGTGATTCAGCAGAAGGAGTGCTTTAGTTAAGGCATGTAAAGATTACACTGGGAAACAAATCGTAATCTAGATAAGTAGATCAATCTAACTGCGCAGATTAAACAGCTAACAGATACAGAAAAACACCGCTGTGCTCCGGAACAGGAAGTGATACAATACAGCAGTGAGAGCCAACCACCAGTAGAGGCAAGCCAGTTAAGTTAAGAACTGATTTAGTTAAAAATCAGTTCACTCGTGTTTGCAAACTTTCGCAAACAGATGGTATCCTTGTCGGAAGACAATGTTTTGACAAACTCACTTTCCATGTAACATCTGGATGTACATTTTATGAACATAATATGTTTTGAACATGCGGTGAACTCCAGTTCTGAAAAATTAAGCCCACTTGGAAGTGCCAAAGCCTGCAGTTCTTCAAATGACCACTTGAGGCCACCTCCAAAAGTCAGTCAAACTCGACAGATCATCATGCTAAAATGTTCAATGTCACAACGGGAAAAAAACAACATGTTTACAGCCTAGTTTAGAGGGAAAAAACACAAAAAAAAAACAAAACAGTTTCCCTTTTTCATAACAAAATGTACAGGATTCTGGGAGTTAGAAGGCCACCCCACATTAGCTTTAAAGGTACTCTTTGGAAAACTTATGTCCTACATCCATTATTGTTTTGTTTTTTTTTTTAAACATCCTGAGGTTTTGTGACACAAAAATGCAATTGGTGCACCCTACAGCACAGTCATGTACTGCTAAAATAATTTTTTTTTTTTTTTTTTTTATATGCTTCTTTGACAGCCAAAAAAAAAAAAAAAATTAAATAAAAAGTGTTGCTGCGAGCTGATTTTTTTTTATGGCAGTATCAGAGATTTAAGAAATGTTGAGAAGTGTCGGTGAGTGGTCAAAGCCAAGTCATTTGCTAATCTCAGCGAGTTCTATTCATCAAATTCATTCCCTCTTCATGTTCGAATAAACACAGACGCATAAAGAAAAGAGCGTCATTACCCATCAGGGATGGTAATAACGGCTAATGGAGAGAAAGCTACTCGCCATTCTCTTATGTTCATTAAAAACACACAGCGAGCACGACAGTGAATTTAAAACATGGAATATTCCACAAACACATCATCACAGGCACGCTGCGTTCACACTGGCGTGTTGCAAATGGCGTTTTTTGTTTTTTCCCCCGCCCGTCTGTTTTTAATTTCAATCACGACTTATTCAAAGTAAAGCATTTTTAAAAAGCCGCTTAAATCTTTTGGCTCTGTTGTTTCTCTTTGTTTGCAGACCAGAGCGGTTGAGTGGGAGTTCTCACAGCGTGCAACCTCACACCGAGTCACTTGAATGAGGGAGCCACATAAAGTGAACTCGCCATCATGTTCAGAATAGATGGGCTGGTGAATAATTGGATGCAATATAGCTTGATGATGGGACTTCACATAGAGCGAGTGTTAATAATTAAAAGTCTGACTCACAGTCTATAATGACTGCAGTGAATCTATAAACAGGCAGCAGCCGACGGCTAAGATTTTGCAATTAGGATACAAAGAATTAATCAAACTCAATAAAAAAACGACTTCTTCTGATATACGCCCAGGAAATTTTTATACACACATACATACATGTATATATATAAAATTATATTCGTTGAGCAATCTGTATATTTGTCTGCAACTTTAAACTCAGTCTGTATATCACCTGGACAAATCCATCGTGATGTCAACCATAGTATTTCTGAAACGCGGGGTTGAGGGTGAGAAGGGGTGGTTCTAAATGTCACCATTTTGAGAATGGCCGACCCCCAAATGGTTAAAGAGGAGGAATGTGGTCAAGACCAGCCATAACTGGTGGCTTATGGCGAGTATTAAAATCTATGACCAAAAAAACAGTTTATTTTATTTATATATGATGCTCATGGTGCTCGTACGTGCTAAACATCACATCATTGATGCACAGCACAGGGAAACACTTTTCGTACAATCTGTCATTGCTTTCCTCTTATGAAGTGCTTTCTGCTGTGCATCATTTATTTTTAGCATGCACAAGCACCACGAGTACCAGTTATGTGCATATATATATATATATATATATATATATATGCGTGGGGGGGGGGGGGGGGGGACAGTACATATATTAACTTTGGAGAAAACGTCACCATGCTCTGGATGCCTGCTAATTAATCCCAGCTATGCTAGACAAATTAATACAAAAATTTCACTCATCTGAAATCCTGTAGCACTGTAAACTAAATCTGACCTTTGTTACCATTCTTGCTGTTTTTACCCCATAGCATTCAGTCATAGATCATTCAAACTATACCTTTTTGGAATATTTATGTCCAGACAAATACTGTGGTATAGCTTTCAATATGATTGGAACATTTTCAAATTTTGACTCCTGTGTAATTCTTCAATTGACCCCTACCTGGCTGCCTATTGAAAATTCAAGTGGATAATCAGGTAAAAAAAAAAAAAAAAAAAAAAAAAAAAAAAAAAAAAAAGAGTAATGTTTAAGGAGTATTTGTGCCAACTTTGGTGCTTGTATCACCATTTGAAGGATTTTTCTGTAAATATTCTGTTATCTGTTACACTAGAAGAGACAGTCCTGTCTCGAAGGTCTGCAGACAATTCCTTTGACTTCATGCTTGGTTGGTGCTCTGACATGCACTGTCAACTGTGGGACCTTATACGTAGACAGGTGTGTGCTTTTCCAAACAATGTCCAAACAACTGAATTTACCTCAGGTGGACTCCAATTAAGATGTAGAAACAATGTACATGTGAATTCTTAGGTTTTTATTTTTTATTTTTCATAAATTAGCAAAAAATCTAAAAATTTTTTTCACATTGTCATTATGGGGTACTGTGTGTAGATGTTTGAGGAAAAAATGAATTTCATCCATTTTGGAATAAGGCTATAACATAAATTGGGGACAAGATGAAGCACCATTTATAGTTTCCAGAGGCACTGCAGCATCGTTCAAAGAGCTTTAAGGTTACAATAAGGAAGGAATTATTTTATTTTATTTATTTATTTATTTTATTTGATTGGTCCCAGGGGCCAGACTGTAGCCTGGATTGTGTGTACAACTACAAATGCAAAAAAATGAAATAAATTTGTCCCTATGTGTTGTTAAAGCAGCCAAGAATCTGGATAAATACAAACTTTTTCATCTCAATGCAGCTACAGTTACAATCTCTGCCATACTTTTTGACACTGATTTTTGGTTCAGTTTCACCGTGAGAAGAACAGTGAGGAAAAGCAACCTCACAAAGCGCAACAATTATGATATTTTGGAGGGTAATTAAAACATCAGGCTGCAGCTATACGAGGTGTTCACTGCTCTGTAAAACTGAGTGACAGTCACGGGGGAAAACAGAGAGCTTCTAATAATGGGAAAGTTTGGTGGCTGTTTTCCAATCTGCTTATAAAATGGGAAATCAGATAACCGCCAGCTTCCTGGCTGTCCTGATAGAGGTTTTGTAATGGATTGAAGAAGGGACACAATACAGCTGTCCCCACTCTGGGCTGGGAAGCCGTCATGAGGAGAGCAGAATACTTCTCTAATCTGCAAGGAATGACCTGACTCAGAAGCCAAGAGACTGATGGATCAGCCACCACAAAGCGCCCACAGCTGTTTGCGCTTTTCTATTTGTATAAAATGTCAGCCCATTTCTGATCAGCCATTGGACCAGAGCACTGTGTTACATTTCCTTCAGGGGATTAGCAGAAAACTTCAGTATGCTATTCACCATTTTTCAGTTGCAGGTGATCTCTTAACACCAAAACACTGAACTTGTCCAAGCTCATACTTGGGTAACCTTGCACGCCAAATTTCACCTTCATACTGTCATGAACTACTGTCATGAACCCAGGCCTGGGTTTTCATCTTGGTTCTGTCTGTGCTCATGTCCCCTGTCTTTGATTTTCAGTTTAGGACTACTTTAGTCACTGGTTTTATTTTGCATTTTACCACTATAGTCATTGGTTGTAACTTCTGTTTGTTATGCTTTTGCCACATGTTAGTTCTGTTTTAGTTTCAGCCCCAGCCTTTAATTCTCTTGTTGATCACTTTCAGTTCTCACTTTTGTTGTCTTGATTTTGTTTCTTTGCTCCTTCCAGAAATTCATTTTCTTGCATTATGTTTAGGACTCGCCTTCTACGTTCTTTGTCTGCTTAGTGTTTACTTTTCTGCACTCTCTTGCACATGTTTGCTTCATCTTTGTCTTTCTTCCATGCCTCTATTTCTGTCTCCTTAGTGTTTATTTTATTGCACTGTCTTGCTCCTGCTCGTCTCAGCTTGGTCTCCTTCCTGAACTTTCTCACACACCTGTTTTCACTTTCCTTAATCACACCCTGTTATTTAAGCCTTGCATTTGTCTCTGTTCTCTGCCAGTTCGTTGTGCTTGTTTCAGCCTCAGTAACCTTGCTCTAGTTTTGTTTTTTGATCTGACCAGCTGTGTAGGACCTTGTCTCGTTTTTGTGACATAGTTTTTGCCTCTGCTCTGACTGCTTTGTCTCTCCGTGCCACCGAACCCTGCCTGCTTTGGACTACGCCATTGTCTTGCCCTGCCTGTACCTCCGCTTCACTGACTGTCCACCAGTCTATCAAACCTAAGCCTGTTTACAAGATAAAGCCTTTTCTTACTCCAACGCTTGTGTCTGTGAATACTGCAATTGTGTCCAGTCACTCAGTGCCTGTAAGCTTAACGAAGCCTGACACATACTGAAAATGCCAAGATATAGTAGAAGTTTCAGAGACACAAGCCCCCTGCTCATGATGGCTGCAATTAGAATGAAACCAAACCTGTCAAAGTTGTCCAAGGTCTTAATGAGATAAACTTCTGAACTAAATTTCAACTTCATATAGAAAGCCTTTGTCAAGGTATTGCATACATAGGGTTTCAGAAAGTTGGTCTCCTGATGGGCCGAATGAAAATCTTAAAGCATCCAACCTTGAACTCATCCAAGCACTTAGTGAGGTAAACCTGTGTACCAAGTTTCACCTTGATACAGAAAGTCTTTGTCAAGATATCGCATACGACAGGTATGTGAGACTCTACCCTCTGGAAGCCATAATTATATGCAAAAGGTGCCCAAAGATGAACCTGCCTGAGTTCTTCATGATGTGACCTTGTGTACCAGGTTTTACCTCAATATATAAAGTCTTTGTCAAGTTATTGGCAACACATCGACCACAAGGATGGACAATCGCTTAAACAGAGTTACACAGTTCCTTGGTGATGCAGGAACAAATTTAAGCAGAAGAGTAAGTTTAAATAAAATCTCACAGGGACAACAAAAATCTAAACACTGCCATTTCTTCTGTAAAATAATTAAATACGCTCTTCTTTATTATCATGTTTATATACATAAGTGGATTCACTAGTTTTAGGAAATTGTTGAAATAAGTTGTTTTCCTTGCCTTCATTTACCTTCCTGTCAGTGTCAAAAGCTGACAAGTAACCTTTTTGGTGATGACCTGGAAGTCAAAATCAGAAATGGTGATAACTGTTATTGTTAGCTATCCTTTAGCTTTCCACATCATCTCATTTTTATAAAATTGTTCACCAGCACAAAAACTGTTTTATGGGACACAACAATGAAAGGTTTCTCAAATTGTTGAATTTACATATGTGAAGTGCATTGCATATAATACTGTACACCATTCTGCAAAACACTAATGAACACTATTAGCATACGAGATTGACGGCAACTACTAGCATTAGCAGCTGTTAGCATGACTGCATATGCTAATGGTAGCAGCTTGTGTTTTTTTAAGTAGTCAGATCATGAGTCAAACATGCCTTGCTGATTTCTTAATAACATTTACATTTACTATGATGGACTACCCAGCAGTGGGGAATAAGTTTCATTACAGTAGAAGTCTTTCAGAAAGCGCTGTAACTAGGTTTAAGGATTTGATTCCTTCTTTATGTTCTCCAATGCCATATACCAACACAGGGAAGAGTAGCTACCTAAACTCTGAGTGAGATAGATTATCTCATCAATAGTTTTACATCCTCATTGAGGACAACTTTGGATGCTGTAGCTCCTCTGAAGAAGAGAGCCTTAAATCAGAAGTGCCTGACTCCGTGGTATAACTCTCAAACTCGCAGCTTAAAGCAGATAACCCGTACGTTGGAGAGGAAATGCCGTCTCATTAATTTAGAAGTTCTTCACTTAGCCTGGAAAAAGAGTCTGTTGCTCTATAAAAAAGCCCTCCGTAAAGCTAGGACATCTTACTACTCATCACTAATTGAAGAAAATAAGAACAACCCCAGGTTTCTTTTCAGCACTGTAGCCATGCCGACAAAGAGTCAGAGCTCTATTGAGCTGAGTATTCCTTTAACTAGTAATGACTTCATGACTTTCTTTGCTAATAAAATTTTAACTATTAGAGAAAAAAATTACTCATAACCATCCCAAAGACATATCGTTATCTTTGGCTGCTTTCAGTGATGCTGGTATTTGGTTAGACTCTTTCTCTCCGATTGTTCTGTCCGAGTTATTTTCATTAGTTACTTCCTCCAAACCATCAACATGTCTATTAGACCCCATTCCTACCAGGCTGCTCAAGGAAGCCCTACCATTAATTAATGCTTCTATCTTAAATATGATCAATCTATCTTTATTAGTTGGCTATGTACCACAGGCTTTTAAGGTGGCAGTAATTAAACCATTACTTAAAAAGCCATCACTTGACCCAGCTATCTTAGCTAATTATAGGCCAATCTCCAACCTTCCTTTTCTCTCAAAAATTCTTGAAAGGGTAGTTGTAAAACAGCTAACTGATCATCTGCAGAGGAATGGTCTATTTGAAGAGTTTGTCAGGTAGTACAGAAACAGCATTAGTGAAGGTTACAAATGATCTTCTTATGGCCTCAGACAGTGGACTCATCTCTGTGTTTGTTCTGTTAGACCTCAGTGCTGCTTTTGATACTGTTGACCATAAAATTTTATTACAGAGATTAGAGCATGCCATAGGTATTAAAGGCACTGCGCTGTGGTGGTTTGAATCATATTTATCTAATAGATTACAATTTGTTCATGTAAATGGGGAATCTTCTTCGCAGACTAAGGTTAATTATGGAGTTCCACAAGGTTCTGTGCTAGGACCAATTTTATTCACTTTATACATGCTTCCCTTAGGCAGTATTATTAGACAGCATTGCTTAAATTTTCATTGTTACGCAGATGATACCCAGCTTTATCTATCCATGAAGTGAGAGGACACACACCAATTAGCTAAACTGCAGGATTGTCTTACAGACATAAAGACATGGATGACCTCTAATTTCCTGTTTTTAAACTCAGATAAAACTGAAGTTATTGTACTTGGCCCCACAAAGTTTAGAAACATGGTGTCTAACCAGATCCTTACTCTGGATGGCATTACCCTGACCTCTAGTAATACTGTGAGAAATCTTGGAGTCATTTTTGATCAGGATATGTCATTCAATGCACATATTAAACAAATATGTAGGACTGATTTTTTGCATTTGCGCAATATCTCTAAAATTAGAAAGCTCTTGTCTCAGAGTGATGCTGAAAAACTAATTCATGCATTTATTTCCTCTAGGCTGGACTATTGTAATTCATTATTATCAGGTTGTCCTAAAAGTTCCCTGAAAAGCCTTCAGTTAATTCAAAATGCTGCAGCTAGAGTACTGACAGGGACTAGAAGGAGAGAGCATATCTCACCCATATTGGCCTCTCTTCATTGGCTTCCTGTTAATTCTAGAATAGAATTTAAAATTCTTCTTCTTACTTATAAGGTTTTGAATAATCAGGTCCCATCTTATCTTAGGGACCTCATAGTACCATATCACCCCAATAGAGCGCTTCGCTCTCGGACTGCAGGCTTACTTGTAGTTCCTAGGGTTTGTAACAGTAGAATGGGAGGCAAAGCCTTCAGCTTTCAGGCTCCTCTCCTCTGGAACCAGATCCCAATTCATATCAGGGAGACAGACACCCTGTCTACTTTTAAGATTAGGCTTAAAACTTTCCTTTTTGCTAAAGCTTATAGTTAGAGCTGGATCAGGTGACCCTGAACCATCCCTTAGTTATGCTGCTATAGACTTAGACTGCTGGGGGGTTCCCATGATGCACTGAGTGTTTCTTTCTCTTTTTGCTCTGTATGCACCGCTCTGCATTTAATCATTAGTGATTGATCTCTGCTCTCTTCCACAGCATGTCTTTTTCCTGGTTCTCTCCCTCAGCCCCAACCAGTCCAAGCAGAAGACTGCCCCTCCCTGAGCCTGGTTCTGCTGGAGGTTTCTTCCTGTTAAAAGCAAGTTTTTCCTTCCCAGTGTCGCCAAGTGCTTGCTCACAGGGGGTCGTTTTGACCGTTGGGGTTTTTCCGTAATTATTGTATGGCTTTTGCCTTACAATATAAAGCGCCTTGGGGTAAATGTTTGTTGTGATTTGGCGCTATAAAGAAAATTGATTTGATTTGATTTTGATTTATACAGAAGCTCAACAATTTCAGGAAAAAAAAAATTAAAATTTAATTTTTTGCTGGATGCGTCACCTAAGTGACGCATATATAGACCTATAAAGAAAACTGATTTGATTTGATTTTGATTTATACAGAAGCTCAACAATTTCAGGAAAAAAAAAATTTAGAATTTAATTTTTTGCACCTAAGTGACTACTGGATATGGTCAACTACAAAATATTTACAAAACTGAGCTGTAACTTGCTAAAATGCATTAGTATATAATATGGCTCATTTAAAGGGAAGCTCAGGAGCTTTTCCATTTACGTCACTGACCCACTTAAAAAAAAATATATGAGTTTCACCTCAAAATAATTGTTGCATTTTATCAATTATACGACAGCGCATGTGCAAGGGTGGTCAAAATCATTCTCAGCAGTATTTTTCCACCATTTTCCCCCTGACTTGTAGCGCTAAGCTAACCTAAATTCAAAAGTTTACCAGTTGAAAAACTAGAGTCAGTTCACAGGAAATTCATTGAAATTACTGATTGTAATCTGTCAAACTCTTGATGTGAACTTGGTGATTTTCCCTTCTTTGAAAACAAGATTATATAATAATGATAGAATTATTATATAATTAGTGTGTGGTCACAGTGGCTGTGTGGCTGGTGGCAGTGGGCACAAATGAAAGCCTGAAACGCTCCTCCGTCTTGCACTTTATGAGCACGCGTTTGTTGCCAAAAGTGTTCCCCATCTGCCACAGTTCATCATAAAGCAGGTGGGATGGAATTCATAGTCATCTTCCTCTGAAAAACTGCACGCAGACTTTCAAGTTCCAGCTAAAGAAACGATCTAACTGATTAGATTTGCAAGCCTGCTGGCCAGTGGCGGTTGGCCTTTTTTTTTGGGGGGGGGGGGGGGGGGGAGTTCTGTTAGTGGGCTTTGCTGTAATGGCTTCTCGAAGAACAATACATTTCTATCCTTTTGTTTGATCAACAAAAAAAAAAATTTACATTATTAAAAACACTAATAAGAGGAATTATTTACGAGGTCTGTCCGTAAAGTATCGTACCTTTTTATTTTTTTCAAAAACTATATGGATTTCATTCATATGTTTTTACGTCAGACATGCTTGAACCCTTGTGCGCATGCGTGAGTTTTTCCACGCCTGTCGGTGACGTCATTCGCCTGTGAGCACGCCTTGTGGAAGGAGTGGTCCCGCCCCCTCGTCAGATTTTCATTGTCTGGAAATGGCGGAATGAAAAGGACTTTTTTTCCATCAGAATTTTTTCAGAAGCTGTTAGAGACTGGCACCTAGAAACCATTCAAAAAATTTATCTGGCTTTCAGTGAAAATTTTGCGGGCTTCACAGAGAATAAGGACTTTAACTACAGGTTTAAGGACCCCTTTAAAGGACGGTCGGTGCGCCGCGCTGCGAGCTGCGACGATGCGGCACAAACCACTGGATCATTTCTAAGCTGATGGCTCTGTGGCTACGAGAACGTCGTGTGCTCTTTCTCTGGTTATCACAAGACCTGGACATCAGCCATTTTCCGGCAGATTTCACTTTTAACAAGAGATTTTGTCATGGAAAGCCGCGCGGAGGCTTCGCGCGTCACGACCGATTCGCTGATGAAGCGAGACAAAGGAACACCTCCGTTTCGGAGTGTTAGAGGACAAGTGGTTTGTGCCGCATCGTCGCAGCTCGCGGCGCACCGACCGTCCTTTAAAGGGGTCCTTAAACCTGTAGTTAAAGTCCTTATTCTCTGTGAAGCCCGTAAAATTTTCACTGAAAGCCAGATAAATTTTTCGAATGGTTTCCAGGTGCCAGTCTCTAACAGCTTCTGAAAAAATTCTGATGGAAAAAAGTCCTTTTCATTCCGCCATTTCCAGACAATGAAAATCCGACGAGGGGGCGGGACCACTCCTTCCACACGGCGTGCTCACAGGCGAATGACGTCACCGACAGGCGTGGAAAAACTCACGCATGCGCACGAGGGTTCAAGCATGTCTGACGTAAAAACATATGAATGAAATCCATATAGTTTTTGAAAAAAATAAAAAGGTACGATACTTTACGGACAGACCTCGTATATAGCAATTTCTCACAAATCAAAGTTCTTAACTACTAACAACAAAATTTTTCTGTAGATGAAAAGGTCAGATAATGAGGACAAGTCCTTTCACACATGGTGAATTTTTATTTATTTATTTATTTAAAGAAAAGCTCTATCACAACATATTTGAGGTAAAATGCGAGTCCACAGAATCTCAGCTGTAATATGAGGATAATGTAGCTTATGACTGACACACTCAAATGTCAGACTGTTATGGAAACAAATGTACAGTACAAAGTATTTACAGTGTGTCACCTTTTCCACATTTTTGTTATGTTACAGTCTTATTCCAAAACGGATTAAATTTTTTTCCCCTCAAAATTCTCCACACAATACCCCATAATGATAATGTGAAAAGTTTTTTATTCTTTAAAGATTTTTGCAAATTTATTATAAATAAAAACTAAGAAGTCACATGTACATAAGTATTCACAGCCTTTACCATGAAGCTCAAAACTGAGCTAATGTGCATCCTGTTGCCACTGATCATCCTTGAGATGTTTCTACAGTTTAATTAGAGTCCACCTGCAGTAAATTCAGTTGATTGGACATGATTTGGAAAGGCACACACTTGTCTACATATAAGGTCCCACAGTTGACAGTGCATGTCAGAGCACAAACAAAGCATCAAGTCAAAGGAATCATCTGTCGACCTCCAAGACAGGATTGTCTGGAGGCACAAATCTGGAGAAGGGTACAGAAACATTTCTGCTGCTTTGAAGATCCCAATGAGCACAGTGGCCTCCATAATTCATAAATGGAAGAAGTTCACATCCACCAGGACTCTTCCTAGAGCTGATGCCCATCTAAACTGAGCAATCAGGGGATAAGGGCCTTAGTCACTGAGGTGACCAAGAACCCCATGGTCACTCTGTCAGAGCTCCAGCATTCCTCTGTAGAGAGAGGAGAATCTTCCACAAGGACAATCATCTCTGCAGCAATCCACCAATTAGGCCTGTATGGTAGAGTGGCCAGACGGAAGCCACTCCGTAAGAGGCACATGGCAGCCTGCCTGGAGTTTTTGAAAAGACACCTGAAGGGCTTTCAGACCATGAGAAACAAAATTGTCTAATCTGATACTGTGATGTGAATGCCAGGCATCATGTAAAACATGTCTATTCACCATGCAGATCCACCTCAGATTTGCTGAGGCGACACTGAGTGAAAACAAGGGAGCAGCCGAAGAGACTTATTTTTATGTTTTGAGGAAACCAGGCACCATCCCTAGAGTGAAGCATGGTGGTGGCAGCATCATGCTGTGGGGATGGTTTTCAGCAGCAGGAACTATGAGACTAATCAGGATTGAGGGAAAGATGATTGCAGCAATGTACAGAGACATCCTGGATGAAAACCTGCTCCAGAGCGCTCTTGACCTCAGACTGGGGTGGCGGTTTATCTTTCAACAGGACAATGACCCTAAGCACCCAGCCAAGATATCACAGACCTGAGTCCACTCTGGAGAGATCTGAAAATGGCTGTGCACCGACGGTCCGCATCCAACCTGATGGAGCTTGAGAGGTGCTGCAAAGACGAATGGGTAAAACTGTCTAAAGATAGGTGCACCAAGCTTGTGGCATCATATTCAATAAGACTTGAGGCTGTAATTCCTCCCAAAGGTGCATCAACAAAGTATTGAGCAAAGGGTGTGAATTACTTACGTAAACGTCCTTACATTTTTTTTTATTAAGTTTGCAAAACTAAAAAACATTTTTTCATTTTGTCATTGTGGGGTGTTGTGAGTAGAATTTTGAGGGAAAAAAATGAACTTACTCCATTTGGGAATAAGACTAACATAAAATTTGGAAAAAGGTGAAGCGCTGTGAATACTTTCTGGATGCTTTCTAAGTAAACAACTTGGCCAACAACTATTGCTGTTCAATTTTAAAAGGTGCAGATGGTGGCGACTCCGTCTAAAGCTGCCAAACAGCAGATGGACACTCGTCCTCCTCTGTGAGGCAGCAAGAGACGCGCTCACGTATGAGAGCTGTGACTTGTCTTTGCTCAGACATGCTTTAGCACTTAAAGCTAATTGCGGTTTGCACCATGGAGAATTGGTGAAGGAGAGACGCATGGTACCCAATCAATCAAGGATGATCACGTTGAACTAGAGTCATTTTTTTATCCTCACCATCCACTTCTTAGACGCTTTCTTCCTCTCCACACTGGTTTCAGGAAACTGTCAATTTTGATGAAAAAAACTCTTACCAAAATTTAGCTTAAAATGCTGATTTTTCTTATGAAATGTATTTATATAATATTTAAGAATTAATTAATCATCCAGAACACCTAAACCAACTTGGAAATCAGAGATCACGCAATAAAATGTGTGACAATGTCCACTGAAACATGACAGAAAACTTGACAAGCTGTCATTGTTCACACTGATATCAAAATTCTTTATTACTTTATATAAATCTCCTAAAAGCACATTTCAAAGGCAGAATTATCAGCTGACATTTCAGGGTGTCAACAGCCTTTCATGGCTCGGTATTTAGACTGCATTTGACTGAAGGAAAGGAGGTCCCTTCACCTTTTATGCGCACACTCTACACCTCGTGTTCCTCTTGTCTCTTCATATTAAAGACTCCGCCCTTAAGCGTCCGCGGGAAAAAAAAAAACAAACAAAACAGAGCCTAATGCATCTTTTGCAGCCCTAAAAAGGGCACACATTTAGAATTTATGGCGTTCCTGAGGCATGAAAAAGCTTCAATATGCAGCCACACTCAAAAACGGATGACACGGTTCAGTTTTGACAGACTGACTTATGGGTAAGGGGAATTCTGCGTGCGCAACAAGAAACACATTATGAGCATTGCTGGTGCCTGACGCCTCAAAAGTCGTATTTATTATAAAAAAATTCAAGCAAACACCTTAGGGTTGAGGTTATGCTTTGGTTGGAAGTGCTTACAATGATGATATCGTACCATTATTATGCTTCTCTAAAATAAGAAATGGTCGCTGTTGGATGAGGGAAGGTGAATATACAGTAGTGTTCAGAATAATAGTAGTGCTATGTGACTAAAAAGATTAATCCAGGTTTTGAGTATATTTCTTATTGTTACATGGGAAACAAGGTACCAGTAGATTCAGTAGATTCTCACAAATCCAACAAGACCAAGCATTCATGATATACACACTCTTAAGGCTATGAAATTGGGCTATTAGTAAAAAAAAAAAAAAAAAAAAGTAGAAAAGGGGGTGTTCACAATAATAGTAGCATCTGCTGTTGACGCTACAAACTCAAAACTATTATGTTCAAACTGCTTTTTTAGCAATCCTGTGAATCACTAAACTAGTATTTAGTTGTATAACAGTTTTTCATGATTTCTTCACATCTGCAAGGCATTAATTTTGTTGGTTTGGAACCAAGATTTTGCTGGTTTACTAGTGTGCTTGGGGTCATTGTCTTGTTGAAACACCCATTTTAAGGGCATGTCCTCTTCAGCATAAGGCAACATGACCTCTTCAAGTATTTTGACATATCCAAACTGATCCATGATATCTGGTATGTGATATATAGGCCCAACAGCATAATAGGAGAAACATGCCCATATCATGATGCTTGCACCACCATGCTTCACTGTCTTCACTGTCAACTGTGGCTTGAATTCAGAGTTTGGGGGTCGTCTCACAAACTGACTGCGGCCCTTGGACCCAAAAAGAACAATTTTACTCTCATCAGTCCACAAAATATTCCTCCATTTCTCTTTAGGCCAGTTGATGTGTTCTTTGGCAAATGGTAACTTCTTCTGCACATGTCTTATTTAACAGAGGGACTTTGCGGGGGATTCTTGCAAATAAATTAGCTTCACACAGGCGTCTTCTAACTGTCACAGCACTTACAGGTAACTCCAGACTGTCTTTGATCATCCTGGAGCTGATCAATGGGTGAGCCTTTGCCATTCTGGTTATTCTTCTATCCATTTTGATGGTTGTTTTCCCGTTTTCTTCCACGCATCTCTGGTTGTTTGTCCATTTTAAAGCATTGGAGATCATTGGAGATGAACAGCCTATAATTTTTTTGCAACTGCGTATACATTTTCCCCTCTCCAATCAACTTTTTAATCAAACTACGCTGTTCTTCTGAACAATGTCGAACATCCCATTTTCCTCAGGCTTTCAAAGAGAAAAGCATGTTCAACAGGTGCTGGCTTCATCCTTACATAGGGGACACCTGATTCACACCTGTTTGTTCCACAAAACTGACTGACTCACTGACTGAATGCCACACTACTATTATTGTGAACATCCCCTTTTCTACTTTTTTTTACTAATAGCCCAATTTCATAGCCTTAAGAGTGTGCATATCATGAATGCTTGGTCTTGTTGGATTTGTGAGAATCTACTGGTACCTTGTTTCCCATCTAACAATAAGAAATATACTCAAAACCTGGATTACTCAAAACCTGGATTAATATTTTTAGTCACATAGCACTACTATTATTCTGAACACTATTGTAAATTATGTATCGTTGTCTGGTAGTAGGTATTTTGCCAGCGGTTGCTTGTTCCAAAGTGCCTGAACCTGTAGGTAGGTGGTACCACACACCAGCACTGTTTGTAAGCCTGAGGAATCAATAAGATGAAACTGTCAGAGGGGCAGCCAGCTGTTGGCAAACATTTCCTCACGATGCCCGTACGGAGGCTTCTGGACCTAATATCAGCTTTCCCTTGTCACCATCCCACCAGCAAACTCCCACTTTTCACCCATTCATCCTTCAGCTTTGCTGTTATATTTTGTTTCTTTATGATCCATTTCTTTCTAATTTGCCCCACGGCTTCCCCTCAGCTGATATTTTAATTCTGTAAACTGCACCTTAATTGAGCATCAATGACACTTCTATGAATCTGTGCAAACCAGAAAACTAAATATATTTAAACCCACTCGGCAACATGTGGGAGGTCGATTTCTCATCATTTAATGGTTGATATAAATAAATATGAACCGTGAAGTCTCTCTCCGGTTTTAATCATATGTTCATTCGCCCTTTAAAACCAATTAGGAGACCTTGCAGACTTGAATATGTGGGAAACTTTCAGCGAGGCAACAGCTGTTAATTACCAATTTAATTCAAATCTGCAAACGCGGTAACTCATGCACTCAAACACATTCTGCTAACCTTCACTTTCTCCCCTTTTTTGGATAGTTATTGTCGTGCATCCATTTTTTACTTTCAGTTCAATATTCCAACACGACTGGCGGCACATTTGTGTGCGCATGCGCTTTTTCTTGGCTTACGGATGAGACTGAAACAAACAACTTGGTGAGACTGGAGGGAGCGTTAGGGTGACATCAGGGGGGCAACGGTGTTTCATTATTGAATTTTCATGCAGGGTCAGACATTATTTAGACAGATGGATGTTAAGATCCACTCATGTTACGGCACTGCTGAGCTTCACACAGCTCAGTGACCCGATGTTGGCCACAACAAATCACTAAGTCTAGATATTTTCCCCTCATTACCGGAGTTTATTCCTATAAAGCAAAGTATGCAGATCTGCACAGACCTGTGTCAAATATTCAGTTTTTTTTTTTTTTTAATGAAAATTCCAAATCATTTCAGGAAAAGAAACTTGTAAAACTTTTATGACAGTCTGATTAAAAAAAAAAAAAAAACTGTCATAAAAATACAGGTAAAGCTGCAAGATCAGATTCAGAACAAAGTCTATATATTAAGAGTGCCAGTTTGCACCGCATTGTCAAAAATGAGTGATGGAGGCACTTTAAATTGCAAAATGTACACCAAATGGGCTTTTCAATATTAAATTCAAATGTCCACAAAATCCACAATTCAGATCAGATCCAGATCAAACATTGGCAGTCGATAAATGATACCATCCTACATAACACTCTAAAATATGAAAGTAATTTGATGCTTTTTGACAGAGTTATGAATTTTTGAAAATTCCTTAAATGTTAAAGGATAAGGACTTCTACAAGATTTTTCCTGACTTTGACCTATGACCTTGAAAACTGAATTAGTTGTTGCCTATCAGGATATGAATGATCTGTAAAAATTTCATGACGATATATGAAAAAATGTAGGTTACAGGCTGCTCACAAACAGAAACAAATGGGTGAAAACATCACATCAACACTACACCATTACCTTTGAGGGCAGGGGTAACAATGTGGTGATAAAATGTCATCCTAAAATGCTAGGGTGTGTTCACACTCTGCTGACTAGCCTGGTGTTTGCCAATGGAGAGTGCCGAGGTCCGCCAGAGGAACACTGTTGTTCACTGTGGTCCCAGAAAAATTTTCAACACGCTTAAAATCATCTGTGTTCTTGCTAAAATAACAGCAAGAGTTGAAGTCCGCTACAACTACACCACCTCCGCTTGTACGTGTTAGAGGCTCCCTCCGCCTCCGCTGGCTAATGTCGGAGGCTTGACTGGATGCACCACCACCTCTGAATCCCTTGAGCATGAAATATGAATGACATCACACCAATTCTAAGTAATGCACTTACAGAGTTGCATCAAGTTTATATAGGCTACATCATGACGCTGCAATCACTGAGTTGACGATCCATTCTGCCAAGCTACACTACTGCTCCATGAAGCGCACTACCAATGCGGCGCACTTCTTACGAAGAAAGACAAGCGACGCAAATCCGTGAATCATCATCAAACATTGAGCTCTGCCAATAATCAGTCACCTTCCACTGAGCTACACCTGCCTGCACTAAAGAAAAGAAATTGGGACTCCTGGAATGCACCTTCTCTGACTTTCCCAGAGATTTTTAAGAATCTGCACTTCATAGTGTGAATGAGCCCTTAGCGAGTCGACAGTGACCAACACTTGTTTTGTAGAAAGGCTGTTTATTTACACAAGGATAGGTATTTTGTCACCAAACATATGCATGGGTGAATCCAATACTGCACTATCTTTAGAGTTACCAAGCTAACTAATAATGAACTTGGCTAATCAGTCCAAAACACTGTGCTTATATAATGCTGACAATGTATAATATACTGCCCCCCACCCCTCAGGTTTAAGTGGACATTATGAGGTCACTAATGGTATTCAACAAGGCAGGTGAAAACTATGCAACCACACATTAATCTGCACCTACGTCCTCCAGTGTTTTACTTAAGATCACTTCTGTCCCATTTCAGGATGTTTTTATGGCTCCAAATTATAGTTTAGATCCAATTTCTTGAGTGGATCAAAACGATGGCACTGGAGGGATTGTTAAAGTCTCAGGCAGGCTCACAGCAAGCTGGGTCCACATCATGCCCCAATAAGAATAAATCAAAGAAAAAAAAAAATAAGTGCAAAATCTACCACATTTTTGCAAATTTGTAGTTACCAAGGTTGATTCTCCATGGAATTTTGTTTTACTCATATTTTAAACTAAAAAAAAAAATCACTTCCCTAACAGTCAGTATTAAGAAATAAAGTTATCATGGTTTATTTGATTAACATCATAAAAAAATCTCAACATACTGCAAATTTTAATGTATATACTGCGGAAGTAGAAAGTTACTACTGTTTCACGATTTTTACAGTCATTAGTTAAGATTTTTTTGGATTGTAGGCAATCCAAAATAAATAAATTTAATTTTTAGACAATATAAAAAGCCTCCTCCAACCATTTGGGTACAAGTTTTGCAGACTGCTCAGATTTATAGAAATTAGTTCATGTGTTCAGTGACAGAACTGATTTCATATAAGTTTTATATAAATTAACTGTAACAGTAATGCATATCATCACCAGTAAGTCAACCAGCAAAACAGTAAATATTATTATTAGCAGTGACGGAATAGCTTAGATGTCATCTCTTGATTAACATTTGTGTGGCATTTATAGCCTTTTTTCCATCATTTAAAGCTCGTTTCCACATCAGAGGAAACTTGATTTTGGCCCTACACTGAAAGGGTTTTGGGGGATGTTAACTGGAAGAAAGAAAGACAGAAAGAAAACATACGAGTTGCATAATTTCCATACTTATTAACCCATTTAATGACCCCTCTTGACTTATGGATGGGGGCATTTGTTAAGTTTTCTCCACTCATTCAAGTATTTCCTTAAACTTGTCAATCATCTTTATAAAGACAACAGAGGAAGATCAAGAACAGAGCCCTGGGGTACACCATATTTTCAATGCAAAAGCATTTTTACACACTGTTGGACTGACTCTGTGCACTGATATAGTGAAATAGTCAGAACCTCTTGCTAAGGAACAACAGCTCTTATGTTCTAATGGGGATAAAAAACAATTCAAGATATCAAAGTCCAGTATACCAGGGACAAAATGATGGATGAGTGCTTGGCATAAAATTATTTGCTAATAAGCTTTCAATCTGGGGAAAAAATGAATGCGGAGCTGCATCATGCACACATGCATGCAGTGAGATAGCAAATGATTCTGTCTGTGCTGGATGGTACTGAAGTACAACATAGACTCACCGCCCTGAAAAACCCTACAGGAGATAACACTTAGAAGCAGGTAATCCTTTCTTGGAACAAGTAGGAGATGTGCACTTGGGAAGCAAATATAAGCAGTGAAACTGGAATTTTACTGACCCACATTTGCCACCACTCTTATAACTATCATCAATCTACAGACATGGCTGTATATGCTGCCTTACTGCATTTAACTGCATTTAACTGCACATCGCTTATTAGCTTCAGGTGTCGGCATGTGACTCAATTACTTTCATGACTGAACTACGAAGCTCTCAATGATTAATGCTTTTAGTGACCTGTTGTGCTGCTTGACAAATGGGATGAAGTCATCAAAATATTTTGCACATTATGTCATTCAACAATATTCAAAGTTTGAGTTTGGTGATTTGCACAAGCACACATGCGTGTGTGCGTGTGTGTGTGTGTGTGTGTGTGGGGGGGGGGGGGGGGGACATAAAAAGGTGCATCTGGAGGTTTGCATCTTGTCTTTGCAATCCTGTTCTGACACACAAAACTGACCATGACAAAGTCATACCACAGCTGGACTGATACATGTAAATAATGACATCGTGAATTAAAAGAAAGACAGAAAGAAACATCCACAAGCATTCAGCTGAACAGAGATCTTGTAACTGGGAAGTCCCCAGCATATGAAATGCTGGTGACTTCCCAGTTATGACTTCCCAGTCGTGACTTATGGATGGGACCATTTATTAAGTTTTCTCCACCCATTCAGGTTTTTTTTTTTTTTTTAACTTGTCAATTGTCTTTATAAAGACAACAGAGGAGGATCAAGAACAGAACCCTGGGGTACACCATATTTTCAATGCAAAAGCATTTTATACACATTATGTTGTTCAGCAATATTTCACTGTCAGATGAAGAAATTCAAAATTTGAGTTTGGTGATTCACAGAAGCGCGCGCGCGTGTGTGTGTGTGTGTGTGTGTGTGTGTGTGTGTGTGTGTTGGGAGGGCATAAAAAGATGCAACTGGAGCTTTGCCTCTTGTTACTCAAAACTGAGCTTGACAAATTCATACCACAGCTGGACTGATATGTGAAAATGTTGACATTGTGAATGAAAAAAAATTTCTACACTTGTGTATAACAAAAGTGACAACTAGTTGGGGAAAGTGATGCCGTGTATTTGCTGCATAAGAAACTGCTACTTATTCTATGAAGAAGAACCACAGCATGCTTAAAAGTGAGTGACGACAGCAAAGATTTTGTCAGTTGGCGGCCAAATGTTAATGAATAAATGAATTAATGCAGGTGTCCTCAAATACTAATTATGATCTGCTAACTATAACATTCTTAAAAACCGGCACTCAACAGGTTAAAAATACAATAGTACCCCTTAAACAGGAGTGGAACAAAAACAAATAGGTTTTAAATATTAAATTTTCTGCCACAGCTAATTTTAACACTTTATTTCAGTCATCAGCAAATACATTCACTAGTTTTTAACCATATTTTACTCTACATGCTTATACATAGTACTGGCTGAATTAAAATGTAACTTTTTGGGCACTCCATTTATCCCTTATAGCAAACTGAACAAAATGAGCAACAGTAAATAACTGACTGGAACAGATGAATGAAGGATGTTATAAATATACACATCAGTGTGTGTTTTCAGGTCTGCAGGGAGCATTCAGGTCAGAGGTGTACTGTTCCATCGTCAGTAAGAAGGATCTTCCAAAAGCAATACATTTTTCACATACTTAGTGGCATAATACGTGGGGGGGAGCAAATCGAAACTATTCAATGTGCTAATGTGAAGTTATGCAACATTAATGTATTGATTAAAATTCTTCTATAAAAGTATATTATGGGGGCATATACGACTCGAAAGAAGAACAAATTAACAGTGGAGTGGCACAGAGAAGGATTACAAGCAGAAGACGACGACGATGGCAACAGCATTAAAGTTCCGCTTCAGTTTGCCAGAAGGCACATGGGAGACTAGAGCCGAGGATTTGATCCGCTTTCTTGTATAAAAATTCTTCCCTGTTCCACACCACCGTGAAGCTGTGACTGGGAATGCAACAGACAAAAGTTGCACTACTCTTTGCAGTCACAGCCACTGAAGCCTACAACTCCTTCCGATTCCTCCTGGGTGTGTTGTTTGCTTCCGTCACTCGTCTCCTCCTTGCACACTCTTGGTTTTTGAGAACAGTTTACTCAAAATATCTCACAGACTGTGTGTGCACTATTTACTTATTTCATTTATTTCTTCTGTCTCTCCCCCGTGAACGCGTTGGAGATAGGCATCTGTTTAAAGCAGAGAGTGACTCATCTTTGTAGACGATCTTTGTCGAAGCTGGCACGTGTGAACGTTCTGCCTTGTGCCAATAATGACTTCAAAATAAAGGTTTTGAAAATTAATCTCCAAAATTTTCAGAATAAAGGATCCACATCATCGTGCCGTGTGCAAGCCATATTTGAAAGCTGAGGCCGATCTGACAAACAGTCAGAGAGATATGTGAGCCACATACACGCATCTTACTTTATAGATAGATGTCAGCTGTTTCTTATTTTAAATCATCATACAGTTGTCTTGAGAATTTTTTCTTGCTCAACACTCAAAGCCAGAACAGGTTCCGACCCTTATTTATTTTTTTAACTATATGGATTTGAATGACGTGTGATTACACCAATCATGCTTGAACCCTCGTGCGCATGCGTGAGTTTTTTCACGCGTCGGTGACGTCATTTCCCTGTGGGCAGGCCTTGAGTGAGATGTGGTCCCGCCCTCTCGGCCGAATTCCTTTGTTTCACACACTGCTCGAGACGGCGCGTGTTGCTTTATCAACATTTTTTCTGGACCTGTGAGGAATATCCGAGTGGACACTATTCGAGAAATTAAGCTGGTTTTCGGTGAAAAGTTTAACGGCTGATGAGAGATTATGGGGTGTTTGTCGGTGTAAGGACTTCCCACAGAGCGGGACGTCCTGTAGTGCTTCCAGGCGCCGTCGTCGGCCTGTTTCGACCTGAAAACATCCCAATTTAAGGCTTAATTCACCCAGGACGTCGTGAGAAAACAGAGAAGATTCAGAACAGGCCGGCATGAGGACTTTATGCGGACATTCCACTGTTTAAGGACATTTTTTAATGAAAGACGTGCGCGCAAATTCGCCGAGTCGTTTCTGTGATGACTCGGTGAATCTGTGTGCGCCGCGACAGGAAAAACACCTCCGTGTTGAAAACCATTTGTAAAATTCAGGCGGCTTTTGATGGCTTTCAACAAGTGAGTAACTGAGAAATTGTTTAACAGCTTGGGCATGTTCCAACTTGCCCATTAAGGTTTCCAACACGGAGGTGTTTTTCCTGTCGCGACCCCCCGCGGTCGGGTCCGGCCCGACATGCGACTCTGCCCGCACGTTCTTTCGTTACAAAATGTCCGTTAACAATGGAATGTCCGAATAAACTCCTCATGCCGACTTCTTCTGAAAGTTCTCTGTTCTCTGATGACTTACTGGGTCAACAGAGCCTGAAATGTGGAAGTTTTCAACTTGAAACGGCAAGACGCTGCCGCCTCGAAGCACAGATCGCCGTCAGGCGCCGTGGGCCGTCCTTACGGCGACACTACCAGACCAAAATCTCTCATCAGCCGTTAAAATTTTTACCAAAAACCAGCTGAATTTATCGAATGGTGTCCACTCAGTTGTGCCTTACAGTTTTGAAAAAATTTTGATCAAACAAAGCAGCAGTCTCTGAGCCATTGCTAAACAATGAAAAAAAAAAAAAAAAAATCGACGAGAGGGTGGGCGACTCCTCACTCAAAGACTGCCCACAGGCGAATGACGTAACCGACAGGCGCGAAAAAACTCTTGCATGCCCACAAGGGTTCAAGCATGTCTGATGTAATCACACGTGATTCAAATCCATATGTTTTTTGAAAAAAATAATAAGGTCGGATACTTTTCTAATAGACTTCGTATAACATGACCCAATTTTATAACTTCATTTTTAAAAATCAATGAATTAGAAATGTATCTTTTGGCCGGGTTCATTGAGCATGTGGGCCGTATTCGGGCCCCCGGACCTCCAGTTGCCCACACCTGCCTTAAGCAGACTTTGTGAGCATGTTGTCACTGATGTGGGCGTGGCAGAAATACCTTGGGTTTTTCTTTTCTTTTCTTTCTTTCCTCTCTTCAGAACAAAGCATGGAGCTGCGTGAGGATCGACGGCGCGCACCGAGGATGGACAGCTGCTGCTTCTTGGGAAGTTATTTTTTTCCTTTCAGCTTTTTTTCCCCCTTTCCTTTGATACCTTGGAAAAGTAGCCACAAATATAACCCACTGCGCGTTCATTCTTAATTCATTCTTCCCTTGCGCGCACTTCCCCGCTGCGCAACGCGCAAACTGGCGCGGACCTGCGCCTTTATTTATTTATTTATTTTTTTTAGGGGGGGGCACGAATTGATGCCAACAGTCGGGGTGGTTTGTTGTTGTGGACCGGAACGCAGCGCGCACAGCCACGATGGACTCGCCGAACGCCAGTGGAGCGGACGCGTTCACGGTGATCCACCTGAACGCGTCCTGGAACGCAGACGGCGGATATTCTTTAGCAGCGATCGCCGGCATCGCTGCGCTTGTAAGTTTTCTCATCATCTTCACCGTGGTTGGGAATGTCTTGGTGGTGATCGCCGTGCTGACGAGCAGAGCGCTGAAGGCGCCACAGAACCTTTTCCTGGTGTCACTGGCCACCGCGGACATTCTGGTGGCCACTTTGGTGATGCCTTTCTCCCTCGCTAACGAGCTCATGGGTTACTGGTATTTTGGGGGAGTTTGGTGCGGCATTTATCTGGCTTTGGATGTTTTGTTCTGCACTTCGTCTATTGTGCATCTGTGCGCTATCAGCCTGGACCGCTACTGGTCCGTTACGCAGGCTGTAGAGTACAACCTGAAACGGACTCCCAGACGTGTAAAGTGCATCATCATCATCGTGTGGCTCATATCCGCCTTCATCTCGTCGCCACCGCTCATATCGATTGACAGCAACCGTGAAATCAGCTCTCAACCACAGTGTGAGCTCAACGATGACACTTGGTACATCCTCTCCTCCAGCACCGCATCCTTCTTCGCTCCCTGCTTGATCATGATCTTGGTCTACATCAGAATATACCAGGTGGCCAAAACCAGAACCAGAACCATGTCGGGGAAAAACCAGAGGTCCGACGGTGTCACACAAACCGAGAACGGGCTGAGCAAAGCGACATCTCCTTTCCACGGCAAGAAAGAGAATGGTCACTGTCAGTGCCCGCCTACTCCCAGCGAACGCACCGTCACCATCACCGTGGTCCAGCCGACCGAGGAGGCCGAAGTGGATGACAGCTCATCCTCAGAGGGCAAAGGTCACAAACGGCAGAACTCTAAGAGGGCGAGCCAAAAGAAGCGTTCCCCAACTAGTCAATCCACGTGCATTGCCAAAGTCAGCAACAAGTCCATGGACCTGTTCGCCTCCAGGAGAAGGCGTCGCCGCAGCTCGATCGCCCGGAAAAAGATCTCCCAGGCGCGGGAGAAGAGGTTTACCTTCGTCCTGGCTGTGGTCATGGGCGTGTTTGTTGTGTGCTGGTTCCCTTTTTTCTTTAGCTACAGCTTGTACGGTGTGTGCAGGGACTCCTGTAAGATTCCTGAACCACTTTTTAAGTTCTTCTTCTGGATCGGTTACTGCAACAGCTCCCTCAACCCGGCCATCTACACCATATTCAACCGGGACTTCCGGCACGCCTTCCAAAAGATCCTGTGCAAGTCATGGAAGAAGTCCTTTTAGACATTAAGTAGAGCTGTTGCACCACATGACAATAAATAGGAAAATTTAAAATAAAGGCCTATGGAGACCAATGCTGAGACCTTGCCATTAAAGGGGTCAGTCTGTGCAAAATCTTTTTAATATCCACCTTCAGATGGTGTTTCAGGTGAAATATCAAAATTCCACAGTTCTATGAGCATGTGTGTTGAGGTTGCCAAGGTCTAATCAAATTTTAGGCCCAAATCTGCACGTTTTATACTTCTGTGACATATGTCACAACAGTACAGGAGTAGTCCACATCTAGATTATTGGCTGCTTTGTGCAACACTCCCACACTGTGACCAATAAAGCATTAAAATTCTCCTGCTCCCCTCCTTTTGGAGAGTGGGCGTGACTAACAGCAGGTCCTTTCCTTTTAAAGTGACAGGCATGGAAACAGCTCATTTTAGGGAGCGAAAGTGCAGTGTGTGTGTGTGTGTGTGTGTGTGTGTGTGTGTGTGTGTGTGTGTGTGTGTGTATGGGGGGTGCCAATAACTTCAACATTCATTAAAGACACAGTGACTTAGGTGGAATAAGTCCTCCATCTAAAAATGATGCACACACCTTTTGTGGGCAATTCAAACACGATAAAAAAAATTATTCTTTGCTTGTTGTGATGTTGCTGAATATGCAGCCCCCCCATCATCTCTTCTGTAAGCGGATTCGTAGCAAAGCGATAACACAAACAGTACAAGCAACATAACTAACATATTCAGTCTGTTTTTTCTTTTTAATTCTATACTGCCAAATTACTGTTGTGATCTGTAACTCATTACATGGAGGAGTGTGACAAACCACAGCAGCAGGTTTCTGACTATTGGACCTTAAAGATGTGACGAACAAGGATCGATGTTCTTGAATACATTTTTTTTTTATTATGTGCTAAAGAAATCATTTGTAAAACACTGAATATTTAAGATAAAAGCATTTATTTATAAGAAACTACCTCTGTTCCATTTTGTCATTTCTTGCTTTTTTTAATGCAACAACTCAAATGGCCTAAACAGCACCTAAAACTCTACTTTTCAGATCCACATGCATTACTTGTCTTAAATGTGTGCACGTTCAAATGAATTAATTATTTTTCTTCAAGAAATAAATGTAAAAATCTAGATGGCCACTCGGAGTGGATACCTCCATTAAGGCAGAATACTCATGACATTTTCATGTGCAAATAATACCATAACTGCATATTTTTAAATCATACACAGTAAATTTTGCAGACTAGACTGCTGCTGGGATTTAACACTATGATGAAGATGATTAAATTCTATTTAGAGGGGCACCAAATTTAGTCCGGGTAGAGTCCATTTTATTCTGCAAAATGTGCTGTGTATCTTCATTAACGTTGCCCCAATTCAAATGTGTAATGTGCTGGACCCAAACCCTCACCTGACCTGCAACAAGTTTCAATTTCTGATTATTTTACATAAAATACACAAGACTTGTAGATTTCATCAGGATCAGTACATAAGTTTTGTAGAAGTTGTGATAGAACTACCTTATCTTGCTATTTAAAGCTACAGTGTGTAGGATTTAGTGTCATCTAATGGTGAGATTGCAGATTGCATTATGTTGTTGCCGGTCACGATTTTGTTTTCCTTCACATTTTTTTGTGATAAGTAAGCTGTATGATGCTACAACCCCTGGCAAAAATTCTGGAATCACTGGCCTCGGAGGATGTTCATTCAGTTGTTTAATTTTGTAGAAAAAAAAAGCAGATCACAGACATGACACAAAACTAAAGTCATTTCAAATGGAAACTTTCTGGCTTTAAGAAACACTATAAGAAAATCAAGAAAAAAAGATTGTGGCAGTCAGTAACGGTTACTTTTTTAGACCAAGCAGAGGAAAAAAATATGGACTCACTCAATTCTGAGGAATAAATTATGGAATCACCCTGTAAATTTTCATCCCCAAAACTAACACCTGCATCAAATCAGATCTGCTCGTTGACATTGACCCTACGTGTCTTTTTGCAAGGAATGTTTTCACAGTTTTGCTCTATGGCAAGATGCATTATCATCTTGAAAAATGATTCCATCATCCCCAAACATCCTTTCAATTGTCCAAAATATCAACGTAAACTTATGCATTTATTGATGATGTAATGACAGCCATCTCCCCAGTGCCTTTACCTGACATGCAGTCCCATATCATCAATGACTGTGGAAATTTACATGTTCTCTTCAGGCAGTCTTTATAAATCTCATTGGAAAGGCACCAAACAAAAGTTCCAGCATCATCACCTTGCCCAATGCAGATTCATCACTGAATATGACTTTCATCCAGTCATCCACAGTCCACGATTGCTTTTCTTTAGCCCAGTGTAACCTTGTTTTTTCTGTTTAGGTGTTAATGATGGCTTTCGTTTAGCTTTTCTGTATGTAAATCCCATTTCCTTTAGGCGGTTTCTTACAGACGTTGACTCCAGTTTCCTCCCATTCGTTCCTCATTTGTTTTGTTGTGCATTTTTCGATTTTTGAGACATATTGCTTTAAGTTTTCTGTCTTGACGCTTTGATGTCTTCCTTGGTCTACCAGTATGTTTGCCTTTAACAACCTTCCCATGTTGTTTGTATTTGGTCCAGAGTTTAGACACAGCTGACTGTGAACAACCAACATCTTTTGCAACATTGCGTGATGATTTACTCTTTTAAGAGTTTGATAATCCTCTCCTTTGTTTCAATTGACATCTCTCATGTTGGAGCCATGATTCATGTCAGTCCACTTGGTGCAACAGCTCTCCAAGTTGTGATCACTCCTTTTTAGATGCAGACTAATGAGCAGATCTGATATGATGCAGGTGTTAGTTTTGGAGATGAAAATTTACAGTGTGATTCCATAATTTATTCCTCAGAATTGAGTGAGTCCATATTTTTTTCCTCTGCTTGGTCTAAAAATGTAACCGTTACTGACTGCCACAATTTTTTTTTCTTGATTTCTTATAGTGTTTCTTAAAGCCAGAAAGTTGCCATTTGAAATGACTTTAGTTTTGTGTCATGTCTGTGATCTGCTTTTTTTCTACAAAATTAAACAACTGAAGGAACATCCTCCGAGGCTGGTGATTCCATAATTTTTGCCAGGGGTTGTATATGTACATATGTATGAGGTTCTTAAACTTGTGAGGGCCCATTTTCATGAAGCAGTCTAATAAAGTCGAATAAACTCACTTAGTTGACAAATTTTTTGACATTAGTTGTTGCACAAAGTGCTTAGTCGGCTAAAGTTTCACATTACCCAACTAGAGTTTTTAGCCTGGTACATAGGAGGATAACCTAATTTTAGTAAAAAAAAAATTCAACGTCTTACCTCAAAAATTGCGGCTATGTTGTACCACCACTTGATGGAACACTTGAGAGCACCCCATGTCGCTCGTAATTCTCCAAAAGGAGCGCTTCCTCCACTTTTGGCCATGGCTGAAGCAGGCGATTGTCATGATGCGTTTGTGACAGTTCTCACATTACCCACCAGGCCTCGCTGTTATGCTGAGCAGCACTGTGTGCATAAAACGCCTTAAAAGTGTAGAAGAAGAACTGTTAGGCTAAGAGCTAAGCATGTCGTTCTGCAGTTCATATGTGTCAATAAATGTTAATAAAGCCAGGTAATAAAACAAAGGCTGGATAGTTCATGTCAACGACCAACCTGGAAGTAAACAAAACTCTCGCGCATTGGAGACATTTCCTGGCAACCGCTACGCCTGTGAAAATCGTCAACTAACGTTTAATGGCTAATCTACAAATTTAGCCGGCAATGTGAAACGAAGATAAGACGGATAATGTTGGGCAACTAACCGGAGTCGGCTAAGTAAGTTTAACAGATTAAAGATTAGACTGCTTGATGAAACAGGGCCCAGGAGATGGTGAATAGGGAAGCAACCACCATGGTCCAAAATGTGACAGTTGGAGTAAGTATATCGTTTTTGGGGTACTGTTTCACCGTGGCTGTGCAACACGGTGGGATCCATGAGGGGCCCCAGCTCCCATGTCGATATGAAGGGCTCAATCCAAGTTTATAAAGACGGATTGCAATGAATGCTATATTCCATTTCTGCTCATGGACGCTCCTAAATCCTACACACTGTAGCTTTAAATGGAAGATTAAAAAAAAAAGTCTAAATCCAAATCTTGCTGAAATTGATCTGTTTACTTGTACAAAGTATTGTGGAGGTAACCCTGAAGAAAGTCCCTCTTTATCGCGTCTGCAGTTGATGTGATGTGATGTAACGCACAAGTCCCTAACATTTGAGCTGCCTTCACCAGTCTAAAATTAAAAGACGATGTTCACGCTGTCCGTTTTGAGCCAAATTAAAATTACTGACATCTGGTAACCATTTCTTGGTGCTAAACTAACCAACAAAGGCAGACAGCCTCCACATATTCAGCAAATTAGAACTCAACAGGTGTTAAACACTGATTGGCAAAAACAGAAAAGCCATAGTTGTGCAAAGGCGCAGCATTGTGGTTTCACTCTGAACAGCTGCGCTTATTTATTAAGCACACAGTCCACTAAAAGTATATATCACTGAGAAAAAAACTGCTGTAATACTTAAATAATAAGTTATGACCCAGTGAAAGTAAAAGACTGGCTTGTTTCAAGGTAATTTGGCATTTCCCAGAGTCCCTGTGGGCAGGACAGAGGTGAAGCCAAATGCTCCACAGCGATCTATTGTTTACCTCCCCCTTTCTGCTGAGAGTTGCTCTGTCAAATGCCGTTAGTGACGGGTTCTCTGCTGCTGTTCCAACTGCTGCTAACAGCCACCAAGATTTGTAGCTGAAAAATAAAAGGTTATATATTTGGCGATCAATAATAACCCTAAATAAGTCTTGTGTTAACAGGAATCCCCAACTACCTGCACTTTTCTGTAAGTACACCTCTTCCACGGGTTATGTTGCACTTTTTTTGGGGGGGGGGGGGGGGGGGTCTTTCATTCATTAAACTGCTATGAACGTCATACCTACTGTAGGTTTGGTGATAAACTACTTTGAAGATTTGCTTTCAAAGCTTTTTGTTGGAACATTCGACATCCATGGAACATAAAAACACTGTTATATTCAACAGCTCCAGTCGCGAACTGCACTTCAAATATGTGCAAATACATATCTGGCAATGCATGAATGATACGGTGGTTTGTTTGCTCCCTGCCACCCGAGCACTAAGCATATTTGGCAATGGTTTTGCCAGGACTGTGTTGAAAACGGCATCATTATTTGAGGGTGCCGCGCATCCATTTCCCACTCACTCAAAATAGGATTTCCTGTGTAGATATATCTGGCAAATATTGTGAAAGATGAAACGGTTGAGACGTGAGAGTCTTCTGCACTGGATTGGCTTCAATTTTGTGCCAGGCATCAGAGAACACAAATTACAAAAAGATAAAACAGAAATGCATAAACAACAACAAAATTAAAATAAACAAATGAAATAAGTGAAGCCTGCTTCCTCTATTTTATTTATTCTATATTAAGAATGCAGCAAAACATTTGTGATATGTTATTGTGACAAGCAAATAAGTAAATCATTTAAATAAAATGCTTTTGGTGCTGAAAACTAGGATCTGGAGGCGTTGTTTTTTGAAAGACTGCAGTAATGCAGTCAATTTGGTATAACACATTTGATGCAGATTTATGATTTACCACACACCCCCAAAAAGGTGGGATGAACACACTGACATTTGAGAAGTGAAATGAAGTTTCTAGTATTTACAGAAAGTGTGCTATAATTATTTAAACAAAATTAGGCAGATGCATAAATGTGGGCACCCTTGTCATTTTATTGATTTGAATACATTTAACACTAATTATTGGAACACAAAATTGGTTTGTAAGGTCACTGACCCTTGACCTCCTTACACAGGTGAATCCAATCGTGAGAAAATGTATTTAAGGTGGCCAATTGCAAATGTTTCCCCTCTTTGTATCTCTTCTAATGAGTGGCAACATGGGAGCTTCTAAACACCTCTCAAATGACCTGAAAACAAAGACTGTTCAACATCATGGTTTAGGGGAAGGATACAAAAAGCTATCTCAGAGATTTCAGCTGTCTGTTTCCAATGTGAGGAACATCGTGAAGAAATGGAAGACGGCAGGCACAGTACTAGTTAAGGCCCGAAGTGGCAGGCCAAGAAAAATCTCATAAGCTGAAGCGAAGGATGGTGAGAACAGTCAGTCAACCCACAGACCTGCTCCAAAGACCTACAACATGATCTTGCTGAAGACAGTGCCTCTGTGCATTGTTCAACTATACAGTGCAATTTGCACAAAGAGATGCTGTATGATTCTGTAATGCAGAGGAAGCCTTTTCTGCGTACATGCCACAGTCACTTGAGGTATTCTAAAGCACATTTGGACAAGCCACCTTCATTTTGGATTAAGGTGCTGTGGACTGATGAAACTAAAATGGAGTTATTTGGACATAAGGGGCAGTATACATGGCTGAAAAAGAACAACATTCCAAGAAAAACACTTGCTACCTACAGTAAAATTTGGAGGTGGTTCCATCATGCTGTGTGGCTGTGTGGCCAGTGCAGGTACTGGGAATCTTGTTAAACTTGAAGGTCACATGGATTCCAGTCAATATCAGCAGATTCTTGAGAACAATGTTCATGAATCAGTGACAAAGTTGAAGTTGTGCCGAGGCTGGATCTTTCAACAAGACAACAACCCTAAATACTCCTCACAATCTAAGGCATTCATGCAGAGGAACAAGTACAACATTCTGGAATAGCCATCTCAGTCCCTAGACCTGAATATTATTGAAAATCCGTGGTGTGATTTTAAGCGGGCTATGCATGCTCGGAAGCCAACAAAGATGTTTTGTAAAAAAAAGAATGGTTCAAAATACCTTCAACCAGAATCCAGACTCTCACTGGAAGCTATAGTAAACATTTAGAGGCTGTAACTTCTGCAAAAGGAGGATCTACTAAATACTGATGTATTTTTTCTGTTGGGGTGCTAAAAGTTATGCACCTGCCTAATTTTGTTTAAAGAATTATTGCAAACTTTCTGTAAATCCTATAAACTTCATTTCACTTATCAAATATCGCAGTGTTTGTCTGCTATATGATATATTTAACTGAAACTGCTGATCCAAACAAGGAAAATCATGGAAATCATCAGGGGTGGCCAAACTTTTAAATATAACTGTATATCTTAAAAAACGAGCTCATGTACCAACATGAAAATTGGTGCACAAGATCACCTCACCAAGAGCTCAGACAAGTTTGACATTGGGCACATTTAAATACTAATTGTAGCCACTAGGGATGGAGTCTCTGTTAAACCTTGTGTTCAAGATATCTTGACAAAGACTTTGTGAATCAAAGTGAAACTTGATGCACAAGGTCACCTCAGTAAAACGTCTGGAATGTTCATTGTTGGGCGCATTTCAATTTTAATTTTGGCCACCAGGGGACAGAGGCTTGAAGTCTAGTGTATGGGAGATTTCCATGAGGTCTTCATAGATCACAATCAAGTTTGCTACTAAAGATTATACCTTAAGACCTTGTACATGCTGGGTAACATTAGGATAAACTGTGCCCTTGTTGTGATTTTTCCTCCCTACACCATCACAGTAGAGATTAAAAGAAACAATCGGCATATGTTTGTAGTGTGGACTTTTATCTTTAAATCATGGGGTCTAACAAAAACATCACATTAACCATTTAGGAAATACAGCTATTTTTTATACACAGTCCCTCCATTTTCAGAAGTTGTAAGTAATTAAACTAACAATTGTAAATATAAGGACTCAGTTTTATAAGGACAAGTCAGGGGATGGCTATATGAACATTTCTAAGTCACTGAGTACGTATTGGATTTCATTTACACCTATTATTTTTATGTCCACCAAGGACATAATAAAATCACTGGTGTTTATTTATTTATTTGTCTGTCTGTCTGACTGACTGTCAGCAAGATTATTTCAAAACTACTGCACGTATTTTGATGACATTTTTACCAGAGATGGGTATTAGGACAAGGAGACTCCATTCAATTTTGGAGGTGATCCAAATCCAGGGTCAAGTTCCACTTTATATAGGCTTTGAAGAATTACTTTTAGCAGGATTATGTCAAAACTACTGCACGGATTCTCACCAAATTTGCACCACAGATACACATTAGGCCATGGAAGACTTCATTAAATTTTGGAGGTGTTCTGAATCCAGATTCTGGTTCAAATTTCACTTTATATAGGCTTTGAAAGATTATGTCAAAAATACTTCACAGATTCTCACCAAATCTGCACCACAGATACAGTGAGGAAAATAAGTATTTGAACACCCTGCGATTTTGCAAGTTCTCCCACTTAGAAATCATGGAGGGGTCTGAAATTTTCATCTTAGGTGCATGTCCACTGAGAGACATAATCTGGAAAAAAAAAAATCCGGAAATCACAATGTATGTTTTTTTTAATAATTTATTTGTATGTTACTGCTGCAAATAAGTATTTGATCCCCTACCAACCAGCAACAGTTCTGGCTCACACAGACCTGTTAATCTTTCTTTAAGAAGCCCTCTTATTCTGCACTCTTTACCTGTATTAATTGCACCTGTTTGAACTTGTTACCTGTATATTAAAAAAAACAAAAAAAAAAAAAACACCTGTTCACACACAGTCAATCACACTCCAACCTGTCCACCATAGCCAAGACCAAAGAGCTGTTTAAGGACACCAGGGACAAAACTGTAGACCTGCACAAGGCTGCGATGGACTACAGAACAACAGGCAAGCAGCTTGGTAGAAGACAACAACTGTTATGATTATTAGAAAGTGGAAGAAACACAAGATGACTGTCAATCTCCCTCGGTCTGGGATTCCATGCAAGATCTCACTTTGTGGGGTAAGGATGATTCTGAGAAAGCTCAGAACTACACAGGAGGACCTGGTCAATGACCTGAAGAGACCTGGGACCACAGTCACAAAGATTACATTAGTAACACATGATGCTGTCATGGTTTAAAATCCTGCAGGGCAGCAAGGTCCCCCTGCTCAAGCCAGCACATGTCCAGGCCCATTTGAAGTTCACCAGTGACCATCTGGATGATCCAGAGGAGGCATGGGAGAAGGTCATGTGGTCAGATGAGACCAGAATAGAGCTTTTTGGAACTCCATTTACCATGTTTAGAGGATGAGAACAACCCCAAGAAAACCATCCCCACCATGAAGCATGGGGGGCAAACATCATACTCTGGGGTGCTCTTATGCAAAGGGGACAGGACGACGATGGATATGAGGATGCATCATATTGAAGGGAGGATGGATGGGGTCATGTATTGCAAGATTTTGGCAATCAACCTCCTTCCCTCAGTAAAAGCATTGAAGATGGGTCATGGCTGGGTCTTCCAGCGTGACAATGATCCCAAACACACAGCCAGGGCAACTAAGGAGGGGCTACATAAGAAGCATTTCAAGGTCCTGGAGTGGCCAGGCCAGTCTCCAGACCTGAACTCAATAGAAAATCTTTGGAGGGAGCTGAAACTTACCATTTTGAGGAACCATTACATAGACAGCACAATCCACAGTAACCACTGTCTGTCATACGGCCTGCCGACGGTAAAGTGCACCATATCGACTGAGCATCCCTTGTAAATAGCTGTACACGCCAACACAAACATGCAGTAATTTTGGGAACATGGCAGTTTGTAGCCTTTGCAATAAATTCTCAGAAATTTTGCAAATGAGGGCATCTGCGACCATGCAGTTACCAACACGGCTTCATGAGCAATTTAAAAGGCCTGTTTGTCTTTATTTTATGTTATAGCCATTTTTCATGTTAAAAGATGCCAACATGCCCAAAAATTGGAGGTTCACTTGTCTTCACATGTATCTACGAGAACCCAAAATGTGTGAGCTGAATATGCTGTTTTTACGGAGTTACTTATGGAAATTTTGAAGACTCTCCATCAATCTTGCATATAGTCATCATTAATGTGGGCTCTGCATTGCAACCACCCAGGTGGATAACCAATTTCTTTCTCCATTCACACAAATGTGCAGCCTGATCAACAGGCCATGCTGCAATTTCACCCTCTGACCCGACACAACAACCTTAAACATGAAGTTTACTTGGAGTTTGATTGCTGCATGCAGCATTTGTGTAAACTGGACAGTAAAATAATGAAGCCTGACCTGTATTAAATAACTGTGTATATTAACATAAACTGCAATTATCACTGCAATTAGGATATGTCAGCTTCATCAACAGAATAACAGGCTTCATTGTGCTGCAGAGGAGCAGGTGGCACATTAAACACCCCTTAAGTCACATTTATCATTTTGTTTGCTCCAGCGAGCTCACCCTGCCTCAGAGGGAGTTGGGCCAAACTGCAAACAGTGTGGCAAAGACAGACTCCAGCGCGTTACGAGTCAATAACAAACCAGTCACCAGTAAAATCCAATCAGACAATTAATGAGCTATTTCCCTGCAGAAACGATGTCAAACAATGTGCCAAAGCCTTTTTTTCCCCACTCAAATCTAATTCTTAATTGTAACTCAGAGCGCATAGCTGGAAGCAGAGTGCAAATGTGATGAGAATTGAATGAAACTTCATTCATTATCTCATTATGTACTCGCTGTTTTATAGCAGGATAACTATCCATACTTGAGATCCATTTTAGAGTCAGTGTTGATTATCCGCAATTTCTGTGAATGGTATTAGATTTCTATCACAACAGCAACACCACAAATTCAACATTTCCCTTTGTGTCATTTGCAATAAGTCTGTTTGACTGTTAATTTGCAGATGGCTGACTGTGCTAAAATAAAGAGCAGTACTGTATGTTGGCAAATTTAGGAATATGGTACGGGTTTTGACGGAAAATATGCATTATAATATTTTGCCACTAAAGCTGGCAAACCTCACACCTTCTGCCAGATTACATTTCCCATATCTGTCTTTTTAATTTTATTGACACCAAGAAAGTTAAGCTCGTGAAAAGATGTTCAAAGAGGCAAACTGCCGTGAGATCAAGTGCTGTCAATATAATATAATAATAATAAAAAAATATATATATATAATATTCTTAGTTTACCTTGTAAGATGAGACTCACCCGACAAGACTGTGGAAATGTCAAAGACGAGTCCCTTTGGATTTTTTTATTATTTAATTTTGTTCCTTTATATTCAAATAAAGGATTCACAATTTTATAACATATGTTGAAAATTCTTTTTGCATAGAAACAATTTTGATTATGACTAATACGGATTAAAAGACAGTATTGAAATGGGAACTTCAGTAACCCAGTATGGAGTTTAACTGCTACACTATACATGCTAGTGGTGGTATCATTTTACTTGAAGTTCAGAGTACCCAGTTTCCAAGGAATGCAGTATGAAGTTCAAACCTTATGCAGGTGCTTTCTCATTCATGTCATGTACAAGATCTCGGTGAAGTTAAAATATCTGCCACTCAAATAAATACTTTTCAGCATTAAGGGCCCCTTCACATATAACATGATTGAGGCAGAATGGCGCATGAAGGAGGAGTCAAATGGCACTCGTGGGAAATCCGAGCCGCACTCGAATGCCTCGTACAGCAGTCGCCACATTCATTCAGGCACAGCATGCTAGTTGTGCTGGAAACCCATTCAAACAGCGGGCATGATGAGGTCGCACTACCATCTGATCGTGTTCGGAGCATCTGAAGGGCATGTCGTACAAAGGTCGGACATATCGTGCCGCGGCCAAGCGGCTGCATGAAATCATCGTCCATGTTGAACCGTGGCTGAATGATGCAATCGAGGCAGCCTTCACACCAGTGGCCGAATGTCAACGAATGCTGGACGAATGGCCATTCGACCAACTCTCAGCCGGAGCTGGTTGGAGTCCAGGTGCCACCCATGAACATCCAACACCACTCGTGGGGCACTTAGAAAAGGCGGGGCCATTTGCGCTGCCAGCACAAGAGTAGAGAGCAGGCAGACCACCTTCGACCTGGCTGTGCGACCGGCAGCACATTATCTATGTGCCCCACGACTGTGCCGTTACCAAGCAGCACATGTCATGCATGGGCCCTCCTCTGCAACACATGTGGCGTGCGAGTGTGTCGTTCTCCCCCCCAAACACCATGTTCCAACATTGTCAGGAGTGGCTGAGGTGGCTGGAGTGCAATTGCTGTCCAGTGCAGTGCGCATCTGGACGGCTGTAATGGCCAGCTGGAACAGCTGACTGCTGTGTACTTTCAAGTCAGCTGAAGGACATATGTCATAAACAATACTCCACTCAATGCACGTGTGGGCGGGCTCACATGCATCGTCAGTTCCAGCTGACAGTGGCTCAGTGCACAAGACACATTAAATTAAAAGCACAGAGAACAGGGCAATTGAATAAATACATACAGCAATAACTACACACATAATTACATAATACATAAAATAAATACTCACATAAAAGGAACAGAGAGAGACTTTTGTCTTTGAATTTGTTCGGTAAGGTGGGCGTCTCTGCGCCAGCCGCTGCTGTTGGGATCTATGGACTCGCAAGGCACAGCTGGAGAACACATATCGTGTTATGAAGGACATCACCTTACAACACTCCACCACGAGACGCGTGCGTGGACAGGCTGTGCCATGTGAAAGGAACTGTCTGATCATGTGTACACTCGGCTGGTGATTTGAATGTCACGCCACCCACGTGAGTTTTGGTCCACATGACACTGTCCTTTGGCACACTGCTCACTGGACACGCCGGGCCAGCTAGACACGTGGGGTCAGCAGATGTGGACATGATAAGAGTGCACTGCTTTATTCATGTCATTTCACGACTGTACGTCTATGACCATGGGTCATATACAGAGGCACAGAGGGATCATACTTGTATTGTCCGCCTGATAACAAGGATTAACTCTCAAAAATTGCGGCTTTTTTTTTTGGTGTGCAATTTTCTTCCCCACAGCAGCGGTGCAACATGGTGTCACACGTCCCAGGTGCTCGCACTGTTTGTGCACGCGTACGAGCACGAATCGTCGCCGCGTATCGTTCACGCCTGTCCAACTGTGTGTCCCTCCCGACCCATTTCATTTTTTGTTTGCAATTTTTCAGCTGGTTCCTGCTTCTTAAGCCCAACTTCGTGTTATGTGTGAAGGCACATTAGCTGTAATTTTGTGATATACTTCAGAAATAAAGATACTTTATAATAATAACAACTGGACACCTTTCAGATTATATTTAAAATTTTTAATTTTGTACAGGAGAAGACAATTTTGATTAAGAATGTGACTAGAAACTTAAAAAGTGTGGCCACTGACAGAGTGCTTTATTCCCAAATTATTATTTTTTTGTTTGTACTGCAGTGAATTTATTCAACATTACACCTTAGAGCAGTGATTTTCAACCTTTTTTGAGCCGCGGCACCCTTTTTATATTTACAAAATCTTGCAGCACACCACCAACCAAAATATTATAATACTATTACCTCTGGTTTTGCGCAAAACCCAAATATCATTATTATTATTAATAATAGAAAATCGATACAGAAAACACCGCATTTTGAAAATCCTCAAGCATTTTGCGCTCTGATCTCAAGTAGGGCTGTCACGATTAGGAATTTCTGGAGACGATTAATTGTCAGACAAATAATTGCGATTGACAAATATATTGTCTATTTTTTTTCTTTTTTTCCCCTTCTTTATATTCTACTATTGTAGTATTACACAACTCTGGAAGAACGTTTGGCTTCTGTGAGTGGAGAAACTGGGAATGGTGCAACATTTTTATTTTTATCTTCATTTTACATACAGTCCCAACATTTTCTGATTTGTGGTTGTTTCTGTTGCATTTCTGAAATTGTTTCTCCTCATCAGTCACGTTTTGTGCTTAAACACTGCATTAAGCTCAAGATTGAACAAATAAATACCTTTGGAAAGTAACAGCTGTTAAAGTTCAGAGTTCTCACCTGCTTTTTGTGATCTGTGCATCTGAACATTGTTTTTTTTGGGGGGGGTTTTTGTGGCTCAGTTCATTCATATATTCTCAATTTTAAAATATGTTTTTAAAGATATTTGACCGTTTATTTCATCTCATGATCTCATAAATTCAGCATACGACGCGCACATGGTGTGAACAGGACGGTAACGGCAGAATCACACCTTTAGAGAAAGTTCAGAGAGAAGTAAAGGCAGCTTCATGTTTCCGTTTTGTTAACGTTCACTCGGGTTAAAATCCTCTCTCTGCTCCGCGCTCGCTGCGCACTGAACGTGTCGCGCCTGCATTCAGGAATCTCCCTCACCCACCCCCTCCCTCGCAGTCTGCAGCCTGTTAACTCCGCGTGCGCGCACACAGGCACACACACACACACACCGACAGCCGTCAGCCTCCTTGTTATTGTCCCGCCTTAAGACGAGAGCGTGGCTGCAGCACGTTTGACGTCAGATTCTGAGTCGTTTTATGCTTTGTGGATAAAATAAATCATTCACGGTAATCGCGAATATGAAAAATAATCGCGAATATGAGAAATACCCACGGCACCCCTGACGATCGATCACGGCACCCTAGGGTGCCGCGGCACCCCGGTTGAGAATCACTGCCTTAGAGTAAAGGAATGCAGTATGAGACAAAAATATATGGGGAGTGTAGACAGCTTTTGGTGACTTTCACATCATGAAACTATTATATCATGAAGTCTGCAGAAGAACATGAGGAGTTTATTCATTTTACTGACAGCAAAAGTCCTTTATGAGTAAGCCTCTAAATAGAATGCTGGCTCACTCTCCTTGCTCAGACGTCTTTTCCAAAGATGGGGAAGAGGTCTGTGGAGACAATGCACCGAAAAGGCCAGTCAGGAAAAGCCGCCCAGAAGCCAGCAAAGTCAAGATTAACTCTAAAACAGTGGATTAACATCACGGAATTCCAAGGTAGAGAAATGGGAAAAAAAGGCATAATTCATTCCGGAGAATCACTGCTGTGGTGGAGAAGACATTGAGGTTAAAAAAAAAAAAAAAAAAAAAAAAAAAAAATTTAGAAAAATAAATAAGTGGAGACAGTGGAAAACATCATAAAAAGATATTTTTTTATGAGGCCTCAGTTCAGCAAGGATGCAGGGGCGTTATTGTGATGTTTCACCTCCACCTGTCCCTTACTGATCTTCAGAGCTGCAATTCTTTTCATTTTGTAAAGACCAGCAATGTGTAGAACCTTACTGACTGAAAAACACAAAAAAGCAAGACGCTAAAGACTTTAACCTGTGTTCTCCTTCAAAGAGCTTGGCATTGCCAAACACCTCTGTCAAGCAACCTCATGATTCCATAAGTTCTTCCCAAGCACCTCTCAATCTCAAAGGCCTAGGATCCAGAGACATGTATGTGACTGCTGTGATAAGTGAATTCCTCCACAAGTTCCACATTTCTGCTGCGTACAGATACACTTCTGATGGCCGAGTCCCGGAAGTCCCTAAAATTTTTCAAGTTGTTTTTTACTTTTGATACCCTGTGTATCCAATGCTGCTGGAACCTCAATTTCCCCAAGGGAGACTTCACAAGGGATTAATAAAGTTCTTTCTAATCTAAGGTCTGGATCATAGTCTTGACCCAGGACAAATGCAAACCCAGACACTCAGATTCCTCACTCAGTTTCTCTAGTATTGCAATTAGACTATCCATTAATTCTACAACGATCACAGCATTGTCCACAAAGTCAAGGTCAGTAAACCTTTCCTCACCAACAAAAACAATTAAGTCAGTGGTTTCCACAACACTACCCAACACCAAGTCCATGCAAGCATTGAACAGTATACGGGTCAGTAATTCATTCATTCATTCTCTATATCCACTTATTCCAATTAAGGGTTGTGGGGAAGCTGGAGCCTATACCAGCAGTCATATGGTAAGAGGCGGGGTCCACCTCAGACAGGATGCCAATTTATCGCAGTTGGAGCAAGCAATGCTAAAAATAAATAAATACATGCATACATAGATACATACCTACCTACCACTGGTATGGCTGGAAGGGTCCTTCAAAACAGCTATTTTACAGACTTTATTAATAAAAGAAAAGTAAATAGTTTCTTTTCTAAAATCTAATTAAATTTGTGGTCAAATAGCTTGAGCAACTGCATTTAATATTATTCAATCAGATAAAGGCAAATAAATTGCAAATCACTTTTTTGTAAAGACAGCCAAGGTCAGAAATCAGATGAGAGCACAGCAAAATTATTGATGGAGCCCTCTTTTTTCTTTTTTTTTGCAAATTCACTGCTTTCTGCATTAATTCAACCCATGCTCTGGGCAGCTCTGAGATTTTCCCTTAATAGAGTTTCCTCAAACTTCATCCAGCACCGCACAGACATCTCCCATTAAGAATTATTACTGCTAAAACAAGCACTTCACCGCAAATTGAAAATCACGTTGTATATTACAGTCTGGCTGGACCAACAGGGAAATCAACACTGCTCAGAAACATATCACCGCTTTCGAGGATGAAGGCTGAAATCCCAATAAATCCACTTACGGCTTCTTTTAACATGCAGTATTTATGTGGTTTTTAATTATCTGAATCTAAAGTAGTTCTGATGCTTCTCATAGTCAGTTGGCCACTATGTAGTTGGAGATATAACCCCAGTTCCAATGAAGTTGGGACGCTGTGTAAAATGTAAATAAAATAGAATACAATGATTTGCAAATCCTCTTCAACCTATATTCAATTTACACCACAAAGACAAGATATTCAATGTTTAAACTGATAAACTTTGTTGTTTTTGTACAAATATTTGCTCATTTTGAAATGGATGCCTGCAACACATTTCAAAAAAGTTGGGATGGGGCAACAAAAGACTGGGAAAGTTGAATGCTCAAAGAACACCTAATTGGAAACAGGTAAGTGTTATAATTGGGTATAAAAGGAGCATCCCCAAAAGGCTCAGCCATTGACGAGCAAAGATGGGGCGAGGATCACCACTTTGTGAACAACTGTGTGAAAAAAAAATAGTCCACCAGTTTAAGAACAATGTTTCTCAATGTTCAATTGCAAGGCATTGAAGAATTCCATCATCTACAGCCAATAATATAATCAGAGGATTCAGAGAATCTGGAGAACTTTCTACACGTAAGCGGCAAGGCCGAAAACCAACAATGGATACCCGTGACCTTCGGTCCCTCAGGTGACACTGCATTAAAAACCAATATCACTGTGTAAAGAATCTTACCGCGTGGGCTCAGGAACACTTCAGAAAACCATTGTCAAATGGCTCAAGCTCATTTGAAATGGAAAGACGCAAAGTGGAAAAGTGTGCTGTGGTCTGGTGAGTCCATCACTGAGAGGCAAGTCATTGAAACACATCACTGAATATAAGGCAGTAGATTAATGTAATTTTGTCACCAGACATCGGTAATATTTATGGCCAATTTGCACAAGATAAGAATTCTTAGTATAAATGACAGCAATGGGAGTGGCTATTCAATAAACAGGTCTGGCGCCCCACTGTCACACCTAACAAGAAATCAATAATTGCCGAAAGTTACATTTCAGTGTTCCCTGCTCTATGACAATGCGTCTGTCTTTTTTTGGGGGGGTTGGTTTTGCTCTGTGCAGTGGTTCACTCTCTGCTGCACACTGTGTGCTCTAAAATTCTCTCGTACATGCATTAACAAATGAGTCTCATCCTCTCTGACTTTGTAACTGTAAAAAATAACTGCAATGTGTCCGCATCGGCCGTATGAGCATTGCGTTCTTTATAATTTGTACAAGTTCAATTACGATGTAGAATCTCTCTCTCTCTCAAAATAGGTGTGTTATCAGGTTACAAAAACAGTGTCTTCAGTTTTAAAAGTGTTAATTTGTCACTAGCTTTTACATAATATATGAACATGAGCTTTTGAAAAGAGCGGTAGTTAGCGTGCACGCTAACGTCCGCCAAATGTCTTGAAAATCACTTCAGAGGTATTATTAGGTTCCATAAACGGTGTTTTCAGTTTTAGAAGTGTTCATTTCTCACTAGCTTTTACATAATATATGACAAAGATGATATATTTACACACAAGCGAAACAGACTCTACAGCTAGCAGCCAGCCTGTGACATCACGGTGCACCTCTACTCTGATTGGCTGTCACCCTGCCACTCAAAAACAAAACTGAACAGATTGAAACAGAATGTGACCTTTTAACCTCTTAAAATAGGTCAAGGCTAGCCATCTTTGATCTTGTCCAAGGTTTGTGTTCCAAGAATGTTCCCTGTGAATTTCAAGACTCTGGCAGTAATGGGATTGGACTTATACTGAGCGCAGACAGACGGACAGACATGAAGTCTTCACAATACACGACGGCCATATTTTGGCTTCAGGTAAAAAAAAAAAAAAAAAAAAAAAAAAGTTTCAGTGTACAGATACATAGGGGGACTGATTGTCCTCTGGCCACAAATGCATAAACATTAAGTACCAATTGCAAGTGCTCAAATATATTTTTCTCAATTTTCAAAACTTAAGATTAGAACTGATAAATCGATGGGATGGAAAGCAGTCATTTTATGTTCCAATCAGCGTGCTCACTGACAACATTTATCCGAGATGCATATTTGCTGTTCAAGGTCAGTCCAGTAAGTTCTGGAACTATCCAGTACATACTGCATGCCCACAACTTTGACAATGGATGTGTGTCATTCCCTCAACTACCCCACACCTTGAAACAGCTGAAAAGAAAAATGATTCCTTTCAGCTCCCACCGACTTTGTCATTGGAGGTCAGCAGTGAAATGGTGACTGTCCCTTGCATCAAAGCTGATGCAAATTATATATATATATATATATATATATATATATATATATATATATATATATATATATATATATATATATATAAAGAAGTGCTTTATTGTAGTGTTTGGTAAAAATAAATAAATAAATAAATCATGCATTGTTACCACTGAAGATTTGTGCTTTAGCAAATACATCAAACTTTGTAAGTGGGTAGTCTGTAAATTACATCAGTTTAGAACTTGGCATGATCAATGCACCAAATGGTAAACTCTGACCACCTCCAGGTTTGCTTTGTTGCTTTTTTATAAGCCCAAATTTGTCAGCAACAGAAGAAATGAAGGTTCAAGAGGAACTCTGTGTAATGTTTTGCAGATCAAGAATAGAAAAAGACAAATGATTGGCAGCGATGTGTTGAAAAATACACCATAACGTTGCAACAGAGTGTCTTAAAATCACTTTTTAATCTGTGTTCGAAAGCAGGAAAATCTGATTTCTGATGGCACTTATATCAACTTCTCTGAGTGAGATTGCACGTTTCAAAATGCTGATAACAGTCAAATTCATGTCAATGCAATAGTCACTTGTACACATCTAATAATCCATCTAAAAGAACAAATTAGAACATGCTAAAAGATCGTCCTTTTGTGTTATGTCGTTCCTGCTGCTTTATTTACCTGATTTGGTTTTGTACTCTGTGTCCTCGGGAGTGATGTTCTCCAAAAGGAAAACAGACCCAAGAACAACAACAAAAGACAAACGTCTGGTATAAGAAGCTCGGATAAATAACCCTCCTACAACTACCGGTAAGGAACGTTTTCAATAATACTGTTGGTAAAACATTAACTTCTGTCTGTTATTACAACAGTATGTCATGTGAGAAACAGCAAGAACACATTTTTCAATCACTATTTTGCAGATAAGGTCACTGTGCAGTGAATTTTTTTTATGAGAAAGTGCAAAACATTTGAATGTTTTCACTGGAATGCTGCTAGTGATTTATTATCCGATTACAATCCTCCATCTTTTGTGTTGGAGTGTTAACAGGAGGAGGCGTTTCATCTCTGGAGGAGCTGCATGGCATGTGAAAACATGCTGAGATAGCATGAAACAGACAAGAAGGCATTCGTTATAGGAATCTATGAGGGTAAATAACATCGCCATTATGACAATTGATGGTACAGTCCTGAGAGATGATGGCTATAGTGTCCTGTTGGGTTGGCTACTTTGAGCAGTTATATAAGGCTGATCCTGCCACTTGGGTGTTAGGTATTGTCCCAATAGACTGGCAGAAAGGACGTGTCCTTCTATAGAAAAGGGTGATTGTTTAGACTACAAATCCTACTGAAATACTGCACTACTCTGTGCCAATAAAGGTCCTTGCAAGTATTGTTCTTAAAGGATTCAGTCGAAGCTACTTGCCTCTCAGTGACAGAAACAGTCTGTCTTCACCTTCAGGAAGTCCACCACTGCTCACAATATAGCTCTGCAAGTGTGCAGTGAATGCACACATGAATACCAGCAGAGCTTCTTTGCTGCCTATGTTGCTTTTCTCAAACAGTTCGAGTTGGTGGATCAGGCTGTTCTGAGAATCTGCAGGACCTCCAGGAAGTTGCTGGACATCATAGCCATAGAAACTGCGAGTGCTGCACACAGTTGGGACAGAGTGTCTGACTTCTTTTCAGTGAAATCTAGCATTCATCAGGGATGGGTTTTGGCTCCTACCTTGTTCAGTGCTTGTATCGACAGAGTGCTGGGTACGGCTATAGAGTCAGGGAACTTGACCTTGTAGATGTTTGTGTGTGTGCGCGTTTTTTTTGTTTGTTTTTTTGCAGAGTGGAGTGAGGAGATACAATCTCTGGGTTTGCAGTTGTCTTCGATTAACAACAAGGTCCAGGTTTTCAGTGACTTTATGGTCTCAGTCACCTGAAATGTATGTGTATGTAAAGAAACTTCACGTCAAACTTGAGAAATTTCCTCGGCATTGATTGCACCTTATTTGACATAGTTTGGGGTAATAACTATAAAACTACTTTACAATCATTATTTATCCTTCAAAAAAAGAGCATTAAGAATAATTCAAAATTCAGGGTTTCGGGATCAAACCAATCCATTGTTTATTAAATCAAAGATATTAAAACTTTATGATATGATTTCATTTAAGACTGTTCAGTTGATGCATAAAGCAAGAAATAAACAATTACCTCTCAGAATTCAAGAATATTTTATGCTGAGAGAAGGGATGTATAATTTAAGGGGTACGTTTTATTTTAAAATTGCGGGCGCTAGGACGACTAGGAGGTGCTTCTGTGTCTCCATTTGTGGCCCAAAAAAAAAAATGGAATAATTTACCGGAGAAACTTAAGCAATGTCCAGATACTAACCGGTTCAAACATTTATACAGACAAATGGTATTTTCTAGATATGTATTAGTTTAATATGGTTGAGTTGTGTTATATGTAGATGCTGTTGTACTGGAACCTTCGTTGTTTTTTTTTTTGTTTTTTTTGTGAGTTGTCTGGAGAAATATTTGACTTCTTTTATCTGTAATTATGTGCTGCTGTGTTCAGATTGTGTTGGATATAAATGTTTATGAACAGGCATATATGCCTGTTTGATACAGGAGGGTAGGCGTGGATAAGCGTTGCTTCTGCCTACGCCTTTAGGCACCATGTATTTGGTTTATTTTCTTATATTTCTTTTCGTCTTTGCCTTTTCTGTTATGAGTTTGGTCATTAGTATATGAGTGAATTTCTGTTATGCATGGGTGTCTAATAATAAATCTAATAATAAATCAAATCATAAATGAAAATAGATTGAAATTGGTTGTGACATTCATGTCTCTGGGACTTTGTCCTCTGAGACTGCGAGACATCTCAATCTTCAGGAATGAGAGCTCTAACAAACAACCTTAGATACAAGGTCACTCGACACAGGTTTTTGCCAATACTAAGAATGCAGAAGAATGACTGTCCAAGTGTTTAGGGTTCTGGTACTTCTAGTCTAACTGCATAGGTCTGAGACCTGCATACTAACCAGTGACCTAAAGCAATGGCTGGATGCCTTTGGTATTTGGCGTCTCCGCATGAATTTTAGGTACCCATGTAAAGACTGTTTCAATTTAATGGTTACTTAGAGAGATGAGGCCTACTTGCATTGTGAGAGATTGTCAGCTATGGCATTATGGTCATGTGGGGCACTTCCCTGTGCATGATCAAGGATGCACATAATTCAGTACTGAGGAGCCCAGCAACTGGAAAAGGACAAGGAGACACCAATGTATGACCTGACTCCAGCAGATAGCTACTTTAGGGTGTTGGCGAAGGACCGAATGTCTGCCTGGAAACGGAATTCAAAGTGGTTCCATAGGGTGGTGGTTGCTCCCAGGCATGATCATCTGAGAATGTAATAAAAGGTCAGGATGAGCATGAAAATAAAGAACACCACGCAAAACATTCTTATTTGGGTGGTCATCATGATGCCAAAATGGCTCCAATGTGTTGCACCATTATTATTGTGCATCGTATTTCTTTTTCTAAGAGAAACTAATTGCGGCTAACCCAATAGTGGCATTAGCGAGTGCGTACTTGCACAGTTGTAGAGCAGTAGAACTTTGAAAATGGTTTACGTAAATTATACACACTGCTATGTCTTTAACTTGCAGGGGGTGGCCAAGTGGTTAGTGTACTTGGTTTCAGTGCAGAAGATTCCCGGTTCAAACCCCACCCCTGCCACATTTTTCCATGTAATTGTGGAGTTGCGTCAGGAAGGGCATCCAGTGTCAAAGTTGTGCCAAATCAATATGCAGCTCCACCTTGAATCTGCTGTGGCGACCATGAGTGAAAAACAAGGGAGCAGCCAAAGGGATTTTAGTGATGCCTTTAACTTCCTTCTTCTCCCTCCAGATCGGAATATTTACACTTCACATTTAGAAGGTTAAAACCTAGAATCAGCTGCAATTCCATTCGTACCACTTCTCCTCACACTGTTGCAGAAGACACTGCAACAAGAACTGTACTTCGAAGGAAAAAAAAAAAAAAATCAGTTTCTCTCTTCTGGATGTGACGGTTTCGTGGAGTTCTGATTGGCTGTCAGTCACTAAACAATTCGGTGTCCCCGCTGTGTCATCTGCATCAAGCTTTTGTAGTTTCAAATGACAAGCACATCCTGGTTCCCTGTGCATTTTTGTGTATTCACACAGCAATTTCCAACTGTGATGAATCATTGAATGAAAAGCCAAATTCCCCACTTTGACACCTGGGTCAAACGGATGGGGCTTTGATGTCTTTGGGTAGAATTTTTATACAGACTGTCAAAGGTAGGGTGACAGCAAAGAGACATTAAAGCAACCTCACTTTGATAATCCTGTGGCGAAAATGTTGTAATATTTAAAGTTAAATGAACATCCTACCTGGCATTTTTGTGACCGATCACTGAAAAAGGTGACATGTATGACATCACCCGACCGGCTCATAATGCCATCAGTTGTTTTCTCATCCTCTGGAAATTCTTCTTTAAATAAATCTCAAAGCCTGATTATAACATCAAGTGCAATTTAAACCAGGACTCCTGAAGAAAGTAACGAATCCCCTCAAAAGCATGAGTGTGCATATGGAAGGCATTGGCCAAGCTGTTAATGGATGCATGAAAGTAAGAACGAAAAGCCCCGAGGTCATCCAGCATTCAGCGTTCCACAGCGCCTTAATTACTTGGACGGCTAAAACTCAGCAGGCCGAACGGGTGAGACAAATGAGGCCTTTAATCATTTCGAACAACAGCTCTGTTTATCAGCAGGAGAACCTGTGCAAGTGTCATCTGATCGCAGACCCAGAAGGTCTGAGAACACGGCAACAATTAAGTCCAACAGCCCGGTTAGAAATGAGACTCGGCGCCCGTTGAATTCCAGTGGATGGCGGTTTAATGTGTTGAGATTACTTCCCAAACAGAGCAGCTCAACTTGTCGTCTTTACGTGGGTGATCGGGTCAGATCTCAACGTGGGATTTCTTATGTTCTCTGAGCTTGTGTGTGGGTGTGTGCAGGTGCACAGATTTCCTCCTACAGTCCAGACATCCAAGTCAAGACGACACAGCGGAGATTTTACCTCATGTACTCAAGAAGGCGCTTTTATGGTTCAAATAGCAGGAAGAGGTTTCATTATATGTGATTATTTTGTATTTTATTGTACACAAAGGGGGAATGTGTAATACAGGACTCAGGAAATGTGAACAATAAAATAACCTGGCAAGGCAACAATTTGCAATAATCCAGTCTTTATATTCCATTTAAAAGCTCTTACAGCATCACAGGGAGATGAGAAACTGACACAATTCAATAACCCACATACAAAAGAATCACCAGTTTTTGCATGATAAGTGTCATGATATCACGTACATTTCTCACTGAAATGTTCAACAATGACACTCATCCCACTGCTCAACAGATTTGACAACTCCACAATGACAAACTGATGCATTTAAACCATTAAAATGACAATAAGGGAACAGATGGGTTATTAATTTAGGGCATGGATCTGCCTCATCTTACTGCAACCTGACGAACCACAGACATGGAGTATTTGCGGATATTGTAAAATTGCCAAATATGTAAAATAAACAGGTCATCTCAGAAGAACTCAACAGAGAGGTTCGAGGCTCACTAGAAGCTTTGTTTTGGTTAACAGATAGTAATTTACTCGAAATTAGCAGGAATCAAACAGAATCAGCCGGAATGAAAAAAAACAAACAAACAAAAACCAAAACAAAATTCGTGCCACATTTGTGAGGGAATTCCAAACCGAGAGAAATCCTCACAGCCTTGTATGAATGCCGGTCGAATACTTCAGGTGCCTTGACACTTGAACCCACACTGCCGCGCAATTCGTCGCGCCAATGTGACCCGCTGTGTTCTGCGCTTTGTGCCGCGTTATATAAAATAATTATTTTGTAGCAGATTAATCATTTGCTCTCAGAGTTTGGCTGCTGAAAACACCTCTTATCGCTTCTGGAATCACAGAGGAATTTTCAATAGTTGCAGCTTTTTTTCCCTCCTTCTCTCTCGTGCACTTCATGATGTCAACAGCGAATTTGGAATAGTCTAAAAGGTACTTATTTGTAATATTTATATTGTACTATCTTGGTAAAACAGTTGCATTTTCAATCCTTATGAGTATCTGTAATATTATGTTTATGATAGATTTAACATCTCGTCATAATTGTTCAGATGAGCTGCACTGTGGTGCATTGTGCTGATGCAATGACTTGCACTGAGTTTTTTTTTTAATCATTTGCACAATATTCATGTGAAGTTCACATAATTAATGCATGACAGATTTCGAATATTTCAAATGTTCTTTGTGCAGTTGCATGAAGCCGCACATAGTTTACAATGGTTTACAACAAATTAACTCTCTGGCACGGCAGATTGCATCCCAGTGTGCGAATCAAATTCATTCAAGTGTCAAGGCACCCTTAGAATGCACTTTGTACCCACGTCAAATGATTCTTGCACATGCCATGTGTATCAGCCCTCAAACGCCGTTCAAATGTAGTTGGAACCCAGTAGGAATATCCAGAATGCTGCCGGAATGCAGTGGGAATATTAAGAATGCAGGAGGAGTGTGGTTCGATTGCTGCCCAAATACCACCCAAAGTCTGGTTGGAAGGTGCCTCGAATGCTGTACGAATTCACCTCCGATGCAGTCAGAAAGCTCCCGGAATGCCCGTGGAATATGGTTCCAACATCTAACAATCCAAAGAGAATGCATCTCAAATATTTTGAATGTACTTCGAATGTAACACCGAAATAGATTGAATGCTCTTGGGATGCAGTCAGAATGCACTTCGATACTTCTTCACTTCGACTGCACTTCAAATGTTTTGAGCATGAGCAGAGCATTCGGGCCGGCCACAGGAATGGGTCCGACTGTTTGGAATGCACACAGAATGCAGTCAGAGGTTTTAGAATGCACTTATTCCAGAATATGCGATGAGTTTTCAGTCCGACGGCATTCCGGCTCATCCCGCCTCTTCTGTGACAGGGTATAACCTACAATTCAAAGTTCAAACTCAAGAAAAAGGACAAAAGTCAACATATTTGCACCTTAACTCTTCTGGGTGAATACAACCCCTGGCAAAAATTATGGAATCACCGGCCTCGGAGGATGTTCATTCAGTTGTTTAATTTTGTAGAAAAAAAAAAAAAGCAGATCACAGACATGACACAAAACTAAAGTCATTTCAAATGGCAACTTTCTGGCTTTAAGAAACACTATAAGAAATCAGGGAAAAAAATTGTGGCAGTCAGTAACGGTTACTTTTTTAGACCAAGCAGAGGGGAAAAAAAATATGGAATCACTCAATTCTGAGGAAAAAATTATGGAATCATGAAAAACAAAAGAATGCTCCAACACATCACTAGTATTTTGTTGCACCACCTCTGGCTTTTATAACAGCTTGCAGTCTCTGAGGCATGGACTTAATGAGTCACAAACAGTACTCTTCATCAATCTGGCTCCAACTTTCTCTGATTGCTGTTGCCAGATCAGCTTTGCAGGTTGGAGCCTTGTCATGGACCATTTTCTTCAACTTCCACCAAAGATTTTCAATTGGATTAAGATCCGGACTATTTGCAGGCCATGACATTGACCCTGTGTGTCTTTTTGCAAGGAATGTTTTCACAGTTTTTGCTCTACGGCAAGATGCATTATCATCTTGAGAAATGATATCATCCCCAAACATCCTTTCAATTGATGGGATAAGTGTCCAAAATATCAACATAAACTTGTGCATTTATTGATGATGTAATGACAGCCATTTACCTGACATGTAGCCCCATATCAATGACTGTGGAAATTTACATGTTCTCTTCAGGCAGTCATCTTTATAAATCTCATTGGAACGGCACCAAACAAAAGTTCCAGCAGCATCACCTTGCCCAATGCAGATTCGAGATTCATCACTGAATATGACTTTCATCCAGTCATCCACAGTCCACGATTGCTTTTCCTTAGCCAATTGTAACGTTTTTTTTTTCTGTTTAGGTGTTAATGATGGCTTTTGTTTAGCTTTTCTGTATGTAAATCCCATTTCCTTTAGGCGGTTTCTTACAGTTTAGTCACAGACGTTGACTCCAGTTTCCTCCCATTCATTCCTCATTTGTTTTGTTGTGCATTTTTGATTTTTGAGACATATTGCTTTAAGTTTTCTGTCTTGACGCTTTGATGTCTTCCTTGGTCTACCAGTATGTTTGCCTTTAACAACCTTCCCATGTTGTTTGTATTTGGTCCTGAGTTTAGACACAGCTGACTGTGAACAACCAACATCTTTTGCAACATTGCATGATAATTTACCCTCTTTTAAGAGTTTGATAATCCTCTCCTTTGTTTCAATTGACATCTCTCGTGTTGGAGCCATGATTCATGTCAGTCTACTTGGTGCAACAGCTCTCCAAGGTGTGATCACTCCTTTTTAGATGCAGACTAACGAGCACATCTGATTTGATTCAGGTGTTAGTTTTGGGGATGAAAATTTACAGGGTGATTCCAAAATTTATTCCTCAGAATTGAGTGAGTCCAAGCCAGAAAGTTGCCATTTGAAATGACTTTAGTTTTGTGTCATGTCTGTGATGTGCTTTTTTTTTTTTTTTTACAAAATTAAACAACTGAATGAACATCCTCCGAGGCCGGTGATTCCATAATTTTTGCCAGGGGTTGTATGATATATTACATGTGTCACGGAAACTAATTTCAGCTGCTTGTAGCCGTGACTACATAATTTTGGTCACAACCTAAAGTTCACAACAATAGGATTGAAACCCAAATTGTTTGTAAAATTGAGAGCTTTCCCTGTGCCAAACCATCTGTCAAATTCACATACTAATGTTACCTCAGTCGCAAACAAGACCCCAAATACACTTTACCTCCTTTGCTTGGGGCAGCAACATGGTGGGCAATCTTCAAGTTCTTCAAAAGTAACCCAAAATTGTTGAAAAGAAGTCGACTGAGAATTATTGTGCAGTCCTCAAGTTCATCACTTTCAGTGCACTGAAGCAAACACCTTCCAATTTTATGAGATTTGTTGCCACTCGGTGTGGAACGTCAGGGATTTGAAACCATTTGTAGCCTCAGGAAAGCAGCTTTTATATTTTCACCTGCATAAACTGTCTGTTATCTCTGCAAAAGCTCAAGGCTCAGAAGTGCTTCCTGAAAAGTTCAACAAAAGGAGGATTGTGTTTGCACACACACACACAAAAAAGTAATGGGAGTCTTAGATAGCTAATGCATAAAATAATGTCCATGTTCACAAAACAGACAATTCCAAATAATTCAGTAACATCGATAAGAGCAAGTCACGGTCTCTGTGTCCTGCAAGTCACACTGGTGGTGGTGGAAAGTTACTTGATTTATTCAAGTACAGGTCTAAAACATGAGTGCGGTGTATTTCACCTGAGTATTTTTCTTTTAAAATAAAGTTTCTCATTGTACTTGAAATTCATGACCTTCCAGAAAGCAATGGGTTTTTTTCTGTCAACTTACACTACTATTCACATTTTGGACACCATGGACTGACAAGGGTTTCATTTTTTTTTCACTTCAGTGGATCTGACTCATTTTTCAAACATTCTTTTTCCCTCTGAAGAAATCAAATGTTACACAGAAATCTGTAAGAGAAAACTGTCACTTTTTTTTTTTAGGGACGGTATTTCATTAGTTTCGCCTTTGCTGCGTCTGTCTGTCTGCAATGATTTCTACAAAATACAAAGGGCCGTTTCAGTCTAACTTTGTAGACAAAGCTCATGTTAAGGTCAGAGGTTTAAAAAAAAAAAAAAAAACCAAGGCCTATTCATCTACTGTCCTCTGGTATCTTTAAAATGTCAAGACCAATTTCAGTCAGACTTTGTGGATAAACTCAGTCTAAAACATATTACTGACTGTATCTCAGGAACTAGATGAGCTGCTACTGAAACACATTTTTCATTTTCCTGTGGCTAACAGAGCCAGTGGTGGGCACAGTTACGCTAATCTGCTAACCGCTAATTAGCTAAGCTAACTTTTTGTTTGCGGATTAGCTTTTCAGCTAACTTCAAAAACTATCAGTGGACCAATTAGCTTCTGCTAAATTTAGTTCCGCTAACATAGCCCGCTAATGCTTTTTTTGCTGACATAGTAACGGTCAAAAACATATGTTAACCCTAAAATCATACATGTTAGTTCCTGTCTGTTATGTATTTTGCAGCAGTCAGGCAGCTGTGAAGAGCTGAGCTCAATTCTATCTCAGCAGAAGGGGCCTGGCTACCAGGCTGCTATAAAAAAAAAAAAAAGAACAAAAGTCATTTACATTCACTGCATACAAAGCCCTGATGTGTGGCAAAAGGCATACACAGCAAACCAGGTTTGACTTATGGTTTGATTTAAAAACCAAACTAATTCCAGATGGCTTATTGATATTAATGTTAACGCTGTAATTTTTCAAAGTGCAAATATAACATCTTTTAATTTTAAAATAATACACTAATTCTGAAGGTTTGAACATTAACACACACACAGATGCCAAAAGGCATTATGTGAAATATCAGCCTCCATTCATCACTGATTGGCTGATTTATTACATGTTACTGTAACGTGTGTGTTGGTTTTTACAAATAAATGTGTATTTATAAAATATAATTTTTTCATTTGTAAAAAAGGCATTTGCAAAACTGAAAATTCTGTTTGTAGTTCGATTCAGCTCAACGGCTGTGTGATATTTGGGCGAGCGCTAGTCACACTGCCATCTTCAATGCATTTTGACCCATAGTACAATACATTATCAGGCTACATGACAATCCTGTTTACCACAGTTTTCCTGTAAACGTGTATCATTAGTGATGATAACTGAACAAACTTGGGATTCAGTAGTGATATCTAATTTCAAAAAATCGCAGTGTATAAAGGTAATAAATTATTCTAGTTTTTATAAAGCCATTTTCAAATTGAAATTTGACAGAAAATCTCCAACAACAATTTCAATTTCCTTCCAGACAAAGAAATTAAGGTAATTATTTTAATAAAAAAATTTATTATTATTTCAAATCGTGTTACAGTTCTGCTTAAACAGTTTCTTTATTATGTTTGCATTTATATACATATGTTGATTATTTCTTTTTCACAGTTTGCTGTTCATTTCAGTTGTGAAGAATGATGAGTCAGCTGGTGAAATGCATGACAGTTAACAATATAAAGCACAGGTTATTAGTCTGGTCCAAAATCTAATAATATTGAAGAACCATTTTCATTATGTCCTTTTCTGTGACGAAAAGCAGACGTGTTTAGAGTGTATTCTTTGTAGATTACTTCAAGTTAACTGATGTCATGGCTGCCAACCCATTCCTGGCTGTTTATACCAGAGAGGGTATTCAATGTCTCCTATGTGCAAATGTGAGAGATGAAGACAAAGAGGAAAAAGCAGACAGTTGGTGCAGCTGGTCTGCATTCTATAGAGAACAAAGCATCTCTGCGGGCTAAGGTGAATGTACCTTCTGGTGATGAACCATATCATGAATTTACCTGTGTTCAAGAAAGACAGATGGAAAGCGTCAGAGAACTTAGATGTCCACATTTAGAAAGGAAACAAAAGGAATTTGGCATTATAGAAGAGACAGAAGGTACAGATGGTGAAGTTCTGACAAAAGTAGAAGATAGGAAAGAAGAGGAGCAAACTAGAAGAGCATCAAGTCGAGATGCCAAGTCAACAAATTGTATTTAATTTGTAATATCAAAATGCCAAGAGACACAAAGCCATTCACAGAAGGTGGCCTGGGTAGGTGTTCAGAAGAAAACAGTTCCTTTGAGAAGCTCCATGAACAGTTATCATTACAGAATCATCCTGGAGACGAGGATGAAGAGGCGGCAAAGCGGTTTGATGTGTCTGCTGTTGATGTATACGTCACAAAAGATGTTACCTTTCCTTCAAAAGACCATACAAAAGCAATGAGGAAATTGAAATGAACAAGACTGAAATGTTCAGATGCAGCCATTTTGTTTTTCTGTAGAATTGGGGGCTTCATCAACCCCCATTTGCAGGAACTTTTCAAATATATTTTTGTTTCATCTGCTGAGACATCAGACATAACAAAAAAACAATCAATGCTAAATTTTAATAAGCTGAAATCTTACCACAGAGGTAATTTCCCCAATTCATGAACTGGCCATCAATAGAACGGAGTTGACCTTCAACCTTTACCTCATTCTGACCCCAAACTGAGATTTTACCTCAAAATACTCAAACTTCAGACAGACACTTCACTTGCCTGAAAAGTTTTCCTAACTTACAGTAGACTCAGAATTTTCTCATTACTCTATTGTTGGTTGGTGGACATCTTGAAGATGCAAATTAGAGTATCTTACATCGCTCACAACACATTTAAGCTGTATTTTTGACAACATAGAGTTAATTTACAATGACTATGTGGAATTGGGTTCACCTGAATAGAAATCATCAATATAAAAAGGTAAAATCTCCTAATTTTATGCTGACTGGGCGGGATATGCAAATTAGCTCATTAAATATGCAAGATACAAAAATGGCTCTGGTTTTATACAATTATACAGAAAAAAAAAATTGCACTACAAACAGCTGAGAAATCCTTGGGAGAGACTCAAATCAAATCAATAGAGAATTTGCACTGTCTAGGTGGAATGGAACCAAAGTGGACTCTCAGAAAATGCCTCCAAGCAGAAAGCATGCCAGTCGCTCACTCATTACACCCCCCTGTTGCCCCCCACTCCCAATTATCATCTAGTGACAGGAAATATCCTCCATCTCAGCTCCTCTATAGGACAAATTTCATTTGAGAGGCCGCAGCTACTCTGCATAATTGCATCGACTTAAGATGAACATTATGTGCAAAAGGTTCCGGCGCACAGCAGCCTTATTAGATGTGCACATGCCACGTCTCCAGTCAGTTATGCATGACGTCCACAGAGTGGTGTTTGTATTTATTTCCAATCCAGTGAGGCGCTACTTCCCCAAAGTAAAAACTTCAAACCGCACTCTAAATCTGCTGTTTGATTTCAGGGCATTAACGGCCGGCTGTGCACTCGGGCCTGTCGCAGCGCTCGTCTCAAGAGCTTCAAGTGCAGGATGCTTCAAAAAATATCTACTCTGTCACATAAATGCATAGTAAAAGTCAATAACATGACTGCATCGTAAAAAAAAGCATGTGCCAATTCAACCTGATATGATTTGTAGACAGGCAAATCGACTATGCAGGTATTCTATTAATTATTTATCTTTTTCCCCTCGATGTATGACACAGATTGCATGTTCTCAAACATGAATATATGGGCCAGTCCATACAAGTGCAATAAATGTGTGCCACAGTCTGCTTCGGAAAATGAATAAACGAAAGAACAAATATAAATGAGAGAGAAAGAGACAGAGCCTCATTGTTTGTGAAATAGCATATTATAATATTCAGTGTATACTAGTGGTAGACTGATTAATGACAGAAGGACTCCGCTTTTGGCAATCTGCATAGAGATGGGTGCCTTAAAACAGTGGGAATGGGTGTTTTGAAACAACTAGCTGTACCTGACTTAAAACAGTAAGATTAAAACAGAGAAAATGCACATATTACATTTAAGTATTGTTAAATGTTCATTCAACTTCAGCATCTTCCTGTCTCGTTTATTACCAAAGGCCAAAATATGTCCATCAGGTATTGCAAAGGCTTTGCATACGTCTTAAAAAAATGTCTGTCTGTTTGTGCTCAGCATAACTTTACTCCTATTACTGCCAGGGTGTTCAAATTCATAGGGGGCATTCTCAGGACAAAGACCTTGGACAAGTTCAAAGATGGCTACCCTTGACCTATTTTAAGAGATCAAAGGGTCACATTCTGTTTCCTACTTTTATACTCATATGGCCGAGAGCATAGGTCCAGTCCTATTAGTGCCAGGGTCTTCAAATTCATAGAGAGCATTCGCACACCTTGGACAAGTTCAAAGATGGCTAATGTTGACCTATTTTAAGAAATCAAAACCTACTTTTATGCTCATACGGCCGAGGACATTTTAGCATCGAGTTATAGTTATGATTATAGTACTGTATTGTATCACGTACAAAATTAATTTGCATACAAATCAGCCATCAGCTGCCCTATTCTTTAAAATAATAATAATTATCATATACTGAGAAACCCATACAAGTCTACCCATATTGTATACAATGTTGAAACTATGTATACAAATGACTTGCTTGCATCCACCAGTAAATTATCAACACGAAATAGTAACGGTCTGAATAGCACCTTCAGCTTCTGCTCACATTGTCGATCACAATTATTCATAATATGTCAATTCTATGGCCAATTACGATCAAATATTCAGAATCTTGACATTTAAGTATATCTGTAATTTTTTTTTCCCCCAAGATGAAAAATGCCATCCCTCGAGTTGGCATGGCATGAATCCTATGTAAGTCAACACAGCAGGTGCAAACTGAACTTCAACAATCAATGAAAAATCAATTTACGGTGTCCTGGGTTGGGTTAACCCTGGCATTTAAAAATCAAATTGGCTTCATATAATCTGATAGATTTCCAAAGTTAAAATGTGACCAACCCAATGGGAAACAGTTAGAACAATGCACACATATCTTGTTTCAAATATCAAAATGTTAAAATAGCCATAATGTGATGTATAAATAAAAGTTATAGGCTGAGGTAATAATGTGAAGTTCTGACCGCTAGTTTACTATAACATTTACACATATTTCCTTATTTCCATTACAGTGGACCATAAACTATTGTTCTACAGGGCTCATCCAGTCCTCGGGCTGCCAGTTTGTCCACCCAGCATCTCTGAAACTAAATATCTCAGACTTTAAAAGAAAAGAATGTACTAATCTCAGGTAACAGATGATGTGATTGTGCTCACGGCACCACGCACCAACTTTATAACAGTTGGTTTTCTCCTTTTCACCAAATAAATCATGTATTAATGAGCTCACTACTGACTGGCTTTTGGATTACACCGAGCTTCTCGTGGAAAGAAATAACCACCAGGCAGTTACAATCCTACACCAGCCGTCTGTCTACACTGTGAAATGCCTTAAGATGGATTTTAATATTCTCCACCTCGGCTTTAATGCGCTGCAGAACTCGAGGCTGGAAAGTAAGAAAGCAAATTGTGTTTTTAGATGATCTCTTTGCAATCCCACATTTCTGTGGAAGATTACATTCGGACACAAAAACATACATTAGATTCAAAACATGATGCATTGTCCAATCAGTACTACAAATGTCAAATATGGTTTTAAAAAAAATTGCAATTTATTCTAAAATTATAGTATTTCTTGCATTACAGTCATACAACTACAAAAACCTTTCAATTACTAATGGAGGAAAATTGGCAACACATCTATTTCATATTGAATACTGTGAAGAAGCTCTGATCAGCATCTTCAGTGTGAAAACAGCTTAAGATGAAAAACGATTCATGCTCGCCTCATTCTTGCAATAATTATAATCCAAACATGCAACATGTTTAAAGTCTCAAATATCAAAGAGAGATGCTCAAACTACCTAAAAAAAAAGTCTTGATTTGCCATTTTGCATGGTTGCATATTGTATGTTTCTCAGTGTTGCTTTTAAAGCGTTAAACTGTGCAGGAAAAACAAAAAAAATGCATCAATTCATTACTGAGCCTGAACTCTGCTCCTAAAATTAAATGTGGGCAATGCTGTGGTTCTCTAAAGTGAAATAGTGCCATCTACTGACAACAGTGCACAATTACAATTAAATATCTATTATTTGATGTTAAGAATTAAATATTATACTGTGGTTGCTACAAGTCGCCTCTTCCGCTCCAAAGGAAAAAAAAATTAATGCTTGTGCCGGCCGCTTCTCTGCCTCACATTTTTCACGTGCTATTACGTTGCTTTCCTGTAGGTGGCGCCATGTGAGAAGCAAGAATGGAATACGTGTTGACTTGCTGTTCTTGCGCCACCTTTCTTGGGTCTAATCACCTTTACTGATTGTTGTAAGTGGTGATCCAGACACTGAAGCGTCAATATCGTCTCCAGATGCTGATTGGCCGAGAGAAGCGGAGTACCAGAGGATAAAAATATTTTGGGGCACTGATAAAGCTGACACCATTGCTAACAAAAAAAATTAATGCTTTCAGTAGAGGTGGGCGGATCGATCCTAATATCGATAATACCGATACCAACGCTGGTATTGTTATTGAACAATCCTCGTGTAAAAAGATCGATACTCAAGGTTTTTCCTCTCCCGCACACACTGACTGCTGTGCACGTAGCTTCATCAAAGTCTACTCTGTCTGTAAGAGCAGCGCTGTGTCACACAACACGGCGCAGCACACCCTTGTATTGTGGTTTGTCAGCCCTCTACCTCAGGAGATTTTGTTTTAAGTTGTGTTGAGTGATATTTTTTAAACAAAAATGTTGATTGTGATAAAGTATTTTGTTGTCATGTACAATGTTTGGTAAAATTCTATCCTAGGTCTTTTGGATCCTTTGGATTTATGAAGCTTAAATATGAAAAAGTATCGGTATCAGTATCGATATCGGCAATAATGGGCCTGTATTTACTTGATATCGGATCAATACCAAAATTCCCGGTATCGCCCACCTCTAGCTTTCAGCTTCGGCAACAGCTTTTGTCGCGTAACTGTGTCACTATTTCCACAGCGCCCTCTTGTGGTAGCAATAAAAAGACGCATGTGCCAGTCTGTTTCAGACTTTTTTGGGAGGGTGGGGGGAGTCTGCAAAACTGAAACAATATTTTTAAAGTGTCAACGAGACAATAGCGGAACAACAGCGTTTCCACAGTGATGTTATGCGACTGGTGGGTTTCGTCCTCTGCCGGTAACCGTCATTCCAATAGTCATGGCGGCCGAAAGGTAAATCCTGTTAAATATTGCCATTTCATTGTTGTTTTTTTATTTAAAATTTAATATTGCCATAAGGTCATCTTTTAAAATGTCTCTGTCTTTTCCTCTGCCCACACAAACCTCACCATGTTTATTAATTTATTGGCAATATTTCCATTATTTTTTTTTTTCAAAATACGTGTTTCCATATATGGCCCAGTCACACGGCATACGACGATTCCTGAACGAAGGGAAAAAAGTACAATCACAATTCGTTGAGAACAGGTGAACGAATGAGCTTTATCACTGAATAGCCTGCGAATCGAGAGCGCCAAACGGACGAAAGAGGAACGAAACCAAAGCTAATGTTAATCTCAACACTTTAAACCAAACACGCCTGAAGCCACTGCTGGAGCAGTGCGTGTCTGCATCTCTGCGTTCCAGGACTCGGTGCTGGGACGGAGCTCCACCTCCTCCACAAAAGCGCTCAAAAACCAGCTTTTGTACTGTGTGAAAACATTCAGCTGGTTGAACGAAGTCAAACGAAAGGCTAACGTTACAAAAATTAAGTAAACGATAAGAAACCGTCAAGAACGACAGCAAAACAAAAATACGGACAAATTGAGGTTTTTCGTTGCATTCGTTCAAAGTTTTTGACAGTTTAAAAATCCTGATGAAGCGACCTCTGCAGGAACGAAGCCGAGCGAAGTTAACGATGCCAACGAAAGTCCAGATTTCTTGTTTCGTTAAGGCTTCATTGCCCTTCGTTAAGTGCCGTGTAATTGGGCAGCGTGTATTTTCAATTCAGTACTTCAAACTGTGCAATTTCGAGGCTAACAGAAAACCTGCACTGTCATGGCTCCAGCTAGCATATTAGCTGACCGCGCCAAGTTATTTCATTTTATAACTATTAGCCAACACGCTGAAGCACAATCTGTTCAAAAACAAGATGTATATAGTTTGTCAGTTGTAAGAAAATACTGGAGAGTACAAATGCCTTTTCGTCACATAATTTTTTCCTTTCACTTAGCTAGAGCGGTAACTAAGTTGAACCGTTAAAATTAAATGAATAAAGCGACATACTTTGGTAAATACATCTGATCACACAAGATGCCAGTCTGAAATTGTGAAGATGTATATTAATCAGAAGAACAAAATGACTAAATGACTGTGCAAAATTAAATATCGCATTTTCTGGAGTACAAGTCGTGTGGTTTTTTGTTTGGTTTTTTTTTTGGTCCTGCACCTTGTACTCTGGTGTGACTTAGAAATGGGGCTTCCTCTTCAAGAGGTTTTTTATTTAATGACTTATTCTCTGAAAGTACTGTAGTACCGAGATCGTATTGGTTCCAAAATCACAGTGGTTCTGAGATCGCCTCCCTACTACTGGTCCCGAGGGTTAGGTCGCGTGTTTTTGAGGTCTCTAGAAACCCTTATAAAGGAGCTTTTCCAGCTGTAAAACTAATGGCCTTACGTTGATGCAGAATTGATGACAATATACATTAGTATTAAGGTCTACTGACTCCTTGACTACAAAAAAGGTAAAATTATGTGTCACGAAAGTTGTATTATTGGTTTTACAACTAAATATCACACTGTATTTATTGTATGGCTTTGCCTTACAATATAAAGTGCCTTGGGGCAACTGTTTATTGTGATTTGGCGCTATATAAATAAAATTGATTTGATTTGACTCCAACATTTAAATATCAAGTTCATAATATGATACACATTCCTGAACTGACCAGCAGGTGCCAGGGTTCAACATGTGGCGGCAGTACAGCACGCGATATCTTCCTTTTTAAGCAGACTCTGCAACAATCTTTGAAACACAGGTGTGTCTTAAAGGTTTCTAAGTCACGTCTTTGCAACACCGGCATTTCACAACATTATTCTGGAGTCCATGTGAACGTGAAGACATCGGGTGCTGTGCTCAACGTGGCCTAAATTGTTGTCAGCTGTTGGAAACTTTCCAGTTGTATTTGCAGTCTTTGGTGGTGAAACATAATAAAAAGCAAGTGAATAAATTGGAATGGCACTGTTTTTGATTGTCGTATATATTGGCTACAGTCATACACGGCTTATTCAAAATGACGTGTGAAAATGTTATCGAACCAAAAGTCTAAACTGCTATGGGTTTGCTTTTGAAATAAAATTGCTTTACACATTTTCTATTATTGTAGTCACTATTAACTGAAAAACATTACAGACAGTGTATTTAACATGCACAATTAACTACGTCTTCCACCACCTTGTGTGCTTTATTACATGCAAAAGACGTTGCACAATGTGGACAGACTACTAGGTTGAAGCATACGGAAATGTATGCTGACCTGCTGAGCGCAATAATATTTAACCATCTCCACATTCATACACGTCAGATCTTGAACACATTGGGGCAGTATGACCTTATGTCCTTTGCCACCAGGAGGCTTCAAACTAATGCCAACAATTTCTTGGGCCAGCTGTGCTGGAAATTATTAATGTCATTAACCTCTGGAACTGTTCTTAAATGTTTCAAATCTACAGTAATTAAACCATTACATAAGGAATCTATTCTTGACCCTAGTATTTTGAAAAACTATAGGCCGATATCAAATGTATCATTTTGCTCTAAAATTCTGGAAAAAGTGATTTCACACCAGCTCGTGGACCACCTCACTGAGAATAATCTTTTTGAGCCACTGCAGTCTGCATTTAGAAAATATCATTCCACAGAGACGGCTTTCACTAAAGTGGAAAATGATCTTCTGCTTGCAATGGATTCAGACACCACTACGGTTCTGGAGCCATTAGATCTTAATGCTGCGTTTGATACTGTGGCTCACCGGATTCTACTTGACAGGCTGGAGAATCATTTTGGGAGTGCCCTTGCATGGTTGACATCATAGCTGACCAGTCGTTCTCACTATGTTTTGTACAACACTACCTCTAACCTTCGTGACATGAAATTTGGGATTCCACAGTGGTCCGTCTTAAAGCACCCTACTTTTCTCCCTTTATATAGCACCCATTGGGCACATATTATTGCATTTTGGGATTACCTTTCATTGCTATGCTGATGATACTCAGTTATACATGCTGATAACTGCTGGTAATCTTATCCACATAAATCCTTGGAGGATTGCCTTGCATCAGTGAAAAGCTGGATGTCAAGCAATGTCCTACTTTTAAACAATGATAAGACTGAAATGATGGTTCTTGGTGCAGTGACACATCAGCATCAATTTGACCAGCTAGTGCCTTGCCTAGGCTTGTGTGTCATACATGACACTGACAAAGTGAGGAACCCTGGTGTAATTTTGATCCTATGTTGTTCTTTGACCTCCACATTAGAGATATTATGAGGACTGCTTTCTTCCACCTGCGAAATATAGTGAAGACTCATCCCATCCTGTCTATGGCTGATGCCGAGACCCTGATTCATGCATTTGTTTCTTCTAGACTGGACTACTGCAATGTTTTATTTTCTGGTTTACCGCAGTCCAGCATTAGGGATCTCCAATTGGTTCAAAAATACAGCTGCCAGACTTTTGACAGGAAGCAGAAAGTTTGACCAGATTACACCTATTTTGGCATCTCTTCACTGGCTTCCAGTCCCTGTGAGATCAGATTTTAAGGGTCTGTTACTAACCTATAAAATTACTCACAGACCATCATCTCCCTACTTAAATGACCTTATTAAACCCTACGTACAGGCCCGGGCTTTGCGTTCTCAGGGTGCAAGACTACTTTGTGTCCCTAGGGTGAATAAAAAGTCAGTAGTCATGGAGTTTTCTCTTATGCCCCTGTTCTGTGGAATGATCTCCCTGCCAGGCCCGGTGCCAGAAAAAAAAAAAAAATATTAAGGGGGCGATCAGTTTATCACAGGGGGCGGGGTCGCCCCCCCCCCAAAAAAAAGTGCACACCGGAGGGGACATGCCTCTGAGCGTGCGTAGTGAAATGGATGCGCTCCTGGAAAGCTCGTGTATTTAAGCTACACCATTGTAAGAGACTGACTGAGTAAGAGTAAAGAGTGATGACAGTATTTTTTAAATTATTGTTTGAATGTATAGACCGTCGGTCAAGTGATCTCCTGCATATCACAAAACCAAACCAACAAATGATCTGAGAAACGACACGAGACAGTAGATTAACCCCACATACAGCCCTCCATCACAAGCGCAAACACAGCGCAATTGGACATGACAGTCACACAACGGGTCAAAGATAAACCTTTCATGTAGATATATTTACAACAATACATAACTTTTATCTTACCATAAAAGTCCATATCTTAACAAAAAATTCTGTGTGGAAACTGGATGCTAGCCTACCTCAGTGGACTCAGGATCCTTGCCCTCTGCCGCATTGACAAGCGCAACCCTCAACCTATCAAATCGCTTGAACACAGACACACGCCATATCCATTTGTTTTAAAATTAATTACTTTAGTTTTTTGGTTTATTTAATATTTATTTAATACATGGTATTATTGAATAACTAATGTTTTGCTACATTTTCCAGTATTTCTTTTTCTTTTTATTTTTAGATAACTCTCACATCCGAGGGGGCGGGGTTGATGTGAGGGGACGACGCCCCCAAACGCCCCCTTGTGGCGCCGGGTCCGCTCCCTGCGCCAATAAAACAGTCACATTCTGTAGAGACTTTCAAGTCCAGACTTAAGACGCACTTATTTTCCCTTTCGTAGGGCTAGCAACATTCGTTTTGTCAGTTGTGTTGGTGGCATGGCCCAAGCAGAGGGTCACCCCTTTGAGTCTGGTCTGCCTGAAGTTTCTTCCTCAAATCATCAGAGGGAGTATTTCCTTAACACTGTCACTGTGTGCTTGCACTAGGGGTAGGTAAGGTTAGCCCTTACTTGTGTGAAGCACCTTGAGGCAGCTTTGTTGTGATCTGGCACTATATAAATGAAATAAATAAATAAATAATAATAAACAAATGACTAAAAAGTGCAGTAGATAAACAATCTTTCAAATGGTGGTACAAGCACCAAATTCAGCACAAATCCACAAATTTGCATCAATTTTTTACCAAAAGGGGAGCAACTTTAACTTTTGACCCCTGTACAAATGGAAATTGACCTTTGTCGCTGTTTTTCTGTTTTTAACCCAGAACTTCATAACATGCAGTCCAAGATATAGTCCAAACTTTGGCTTTTTTTGGAATCTTTATGATGAGACAAATAGTGTGGTATACTTTTCAATATGTCTGAAGCATTTGTAAATTTTGACCCCTGTGTAATTCTTCATTAACCCCTACTTGGCCACCTATTAAAAAAAAAAAAAAAGAATAAATAAAGTGAATAGTCTGATTTTCCAAAAGGAGTATTTGTGCCAGATCTGGTGCTTGTATCACCATTTTAAAGATTCCTCTGTAAATATTCTGTTATCTGCTGCACTAAACCCACAGATAACTGACAGAAAATCTTGTATGTCAACATCACGTAATCATGAGGATAAATAATAGTCTTTCAGCACATCTTAAAAGCTCACAAATTTGGAACATTTCCGTTTCATTCATTTCATTCAGTAGTTGTAATTTTTTAATATTTAATCTCTGAAATGTATATTATCAAAACTCATTGTAATTGTTTCATAACTTATCACAGCTTTCCTGGCTGTGTGGGGATGAAGCCTTCTGGCAGACTCGCTGCAGCTCAAATGTGTGTGATCTTCTGCAGCCACATGATCTATTGAAAAATACGGACTGCGTCTATAAGCTAATACGACTGAAGTGCTTTGACCTCGGGCAATGCGCTCTCCAGTCAGATTCCATACTTTTAAAAGGTACTCTGCTTCCTTCTCGTGCAAGTTTGCTTTGCACAACAAATAGTTATTTTTAGTTTGGAAATAGGTTGAATTTTACCCATTCTGGAGCAGCTAGAGTGTAAAATTTAGAGATGATGCCTGAAAATGCAGTTCTGCCATTGCTCTGTCTTCTAACCATCTGTGTTGAGATGAAAAAGTTGAGACCTCTGGTTTTCTTGGAGCATTCGTCAACCTCAAGTGTCCCAAGGCAAGCGATTATTCAGCTGAAACGATCAAGAATCGAGTGTTAACAGTTCCTGGCACAGCTACAGACGTGAGTGGGATTACAGGGTCGCTGATGTTTTCTCATTGATTGGATGTCCCATAATGCTTTGGTATTTGTGGTGGGCCTGCAGTCCATCAGGCGCTCGCCCTCCAGAGATACAAAACGCTTCCTGTGTACCTGCTTGCACTCGTGTCGATTGCTAAAGCTAGAAGGCAAACGCTTCCTGTGCAAGCTTCCATTTTCCCCAAAGTTCTTTCTAAACTTGAGGGTTTCCAGCTTTTGAGGAGTTTCCTTTAAAGAAAGAAAGCAGCGAGGGGTTTAGAGCGAACAAACTGCTTTCAACAAGGTTTCATTTGGTTTTTAAAGAAACAGTTGCAAACAGCCTGTTGTGATACAAACAAAAACACATCTATTTTTTTTTTTTGTCCTGCAGAGGCTTCTTTTTTTTTTTTTGGTAATCTGTTCAAAAATTACAAAATCAAATCACTTCCAGAATGCCTTTCAGCTTGTGCCACTGGACTGAGTGCATTAATGTGAGAGCTAATATGGATCAAACACTTTAGTGTCACTTTGGATGGTGTTAATCTGGAATGTTCTTTTCGGAGATTTTCAGCAAGTAGAAAAAAAAAAAATTCTATTACCTCTGCCAACAAATTTGGAGGTGGTTATGTTTTTGCCCCTGTTTGTTTCTTTCTTTCTGAACAGCCTGCTGCCCACATTTTTTTTTATATGTCATTATGAATTTTTTACTGGAGATTCATATCCTGATAGGCAAGAACTGATTCAATTTTCAAGGCCATACAGCAAAGAGCAAAGAATCTTGGAAAACTGGAAAAATCATTATCTTTAACACAGAATGAATTTTCAAAAATTCACAACTGTCAAAAAAGATCACATTTCTATCATATTTGACAGTATTGTGTAGGATGGTATCCTTTATCAACTAACAAAGTTTGATCCAGATCTGATCCAGATTACAGATTTTGTGGCCATTTAAATTTAACATTGAAAACCCCATTTAATGTATATTTTACATTATATCTTTAATCAAACGTGCCCCAATCACACTCATATTTGAAAGTGAGGTGCAGACTGCTACTCACTATCTCCTGACAAAGTTTGATGCAGATCTGATTGGGACTGTGGATTTTATGGACATTTGAATTTAATATTGAAAAGCCCATTTGGTGAACATTTTGCATTATATCTCAATCAAAAGTGCCTCAATCACTCATTTGTGAGAATGAGGTGCAAACAGACACTCTCAATGAACAGACTCTGATCCGTATTGATTTAGCGGATATTCGATTTCAACATTGAAAAGCCCTTTGATCTTCATTTTGGATTATATTTTAATTAGCTTTTGAAAAGCCACTTCTAACGGGACTTTGACCTTGAAAATTTATTCCAAGGTAAAAATTTGTGGTATTGGCAACTAGTGTTGGCGGAGATTTGTGCTCTACGAGCGCAATGCTCTAGTTATTAATATTATTATTATTATGAGTGTTTAAAATTGTCATATTTCACAATAATCATCAAATCTATGCTGGCTTTTTGACAAACTCAGAAGAACAATGGAACAATACAATGGAAAAAGAAAAAAAAATCTGCAATTTGTTTATAATGTATGGTTTCAACCGCATTATGATTATACAAAGAGAAAACACACAAAAAGTAAAAAAATAAAAAAATTCTAATCATTTATTTGTTTATTTTAATTGGTCCAAGTTTCAGTTTTTTCAGTGTGAGGAGAGGTGCTCAGTGTTGCTCGACCAAGTCTGGAAATGTTGGTTAAACTCATACCAGTTTTGAAGATGTACAAAATAAATAAATTTAAGCATTTTCCCCAGACTTGTGCTCCCCTCAAGGCCGTGTCTGATTTTCTCGACAAGCACAGATATCAAGCGTTACTATGGACTGCAATGTACATGAAGTTGGCTCGGAGTTCTGGAGCGTTCCGGGCCTTCCGAGCAAAACACAGTAAGAAGAGGCACCTAGGAGTCTCTGTTAAGATCCGACAAATTTCAAAGAGCCTTTATTCCCAAGATTAAGTGTGACGCACCAACATGTTCCATGCAAACAGACATGTTTGTGTAATCAACAGCACTGAAATTCTGGGCCAACTTTTAAGGGTAAAATGCACCTTAAAAAAAAAAAAAAACAACTGTTTGCCTTAAAATGCAAGAATTAGCACACAAGCCATTTTAAATTATACGTAATAACACGCACTATATATTTTGTTTCCTGGGCTGCCAGTTTGAGACCACTGTAAAGATGTCAGGCATTTTACTGATTTGTGGTTGGGTAAATATACTTGACCTTTATTATCTCCACCCACAACACTTCCTGAATGAGAGTTATGAGCTCCAAGTACATAACTGGATAGCTGGATCCTGCTTCATTTAGGAATTAAAAAAAAAAAAAATGTAGAAGCATTTTTACTCCTAAAAGAATCCAGAGTATTATGGGCTATTATGCTAAGAGGCTTTCAGAAAGTCAATTTACTGGCACAACAGAGAATAATTGCAGGCTTTAGACAATTCCACTGAGAACACTAATGCTTCATTGTTCTCCTGTGCAACAAACTGGAAAATTATTCTTCAAATAGTATTGTGTTTAAGCAATCCAAAAAGACCCACAAAACAGTTTGCACGCAGCATGCAGGCAGATGAAAGGGCTTTTCTTTGTTAAACCCGATAACTCCAAACACGCTGCTTTTTTTTATGTCAGCGTTCATCAAAGCAGACTGAACATTTTTAAGTTTTCTCCACTGTTAATTAAAGCATGTTAAGCTGCAGCACAGTCAGTCCACTCACTGCAATGAAGGGTACAAGAATTATTTATTGTAGAAAAATGGAGGGGAAAAAAACAAGATAATGGGTCCAACGCGTGTCTCAGCCTGGCCTACATTTTTCAAAGTACACTGGGTCGGGGGCCAACTCTACAAACCAATTATTCACTGTAAAAGAAAAAAACAATAGTTGAACCACCTTAATTGAATTGTTTCAATTGGTAACACCTGAGAAAATTAAGTTCCTTGAAATTAAGTTAGTATGTTAGATCAACTCCAACTTACTAACTTAATTTCAAAGAACTTAATTATTAAGTTGGTTCTTTTTTCTTGTCTTGCGTTATTGTTGAGGGAGAAGCTCCACACTTAAAAACAGGAGGAAAACACAAAAAAATGATTTATGCAAAATTTTCTTTGCTCAAGAGAAGCTTAAAGCCATTTTCAAATTATGTAACATTGGGGAAAATACAAGCGACATAAACACTTAAATTTACTTAATGTCATTGTTGCCTCTGAGCTACAAAAATAAAATTACTACTACTACTACAATTATTATTATAGTAGCAGCAGTTTCTTTTTCCATCAACATTTCACAACAGCGTTACAATCAGCAGTACCAGTAGTCAACATAGACTCCTATGACTGACAGAAATAAATCAGCTATTTTGATAATTAATCATTTGTCATCAACAAAAAATACCAAACTGCATAAACTCTCAAATGTGATTTACTCATTTTATCTAAATATTTCATTCTTTCTAGATCGAAAGCTCATTGATTTACAATTTCAAACTGCTTTCAAACAGGTTTACAACTGGTTAAAACTGGAGAGACTTTCATTTGAAACAGGTTTCACAAATTTTGTTAAAATTAGCATTAATTAGGATTACAACGGTTCTGCCTCAAAAAGCTTAACATAGGCTTCACTGACTTTTCACTCAATTTGAGACAATCTGGTGCTTTAAAAAAAAAAAAAAGAAAGTTTGAACTAAGCAGTGAGATAGATTCAAACCAACTGAATAAATCTCACAGCATGTGTTTGGGAAAAAAAAAATTTAACAGCTTGATTTTGAAGTTATTTTTAAGTTTTTCTGTGTGAATTAAATAATAAATCTGTCTGCCCTTTTTAAAACATCTTCTAAACGTTTTTAATCGACTTAATTCACTAAAAGTAAGTAATTCCTGCAGCCTGATCAAAAACGTAACACAAATTTACTCAGGTCTGTTGAAAATGCATATTTTTTTTACTTTTAAAAGTCAAACATACATTCTGAAGATAACACAAAAAGCACAAAACGGGATTTCCATTGCCATCCACCCCAGTCTCACGTTTTTTTCCGTGCTCCCGCCACGAAATGAGTCAAATTGGGTTGTGCCATCCCCATAGTTCACAATGGAATTTTTATTAATTGTATTTAAAAAAATAAAAATAAAAAATACATAAATAAAGCTGGGGTTTTAAAATTAAGAAATGGGCACAGGCATGAAAAAAGTGTTTTTTTTATTACTATATAAATAAATACTGCGGTAGGTCATAAAAGCGCATTTTGATTTCTTGTGAACCGCAAAGTTGATCGTGCAAAAAGTGTGCATGGACAAATGTAACCAATAGGCGGTACTGTGAAGCTTTTCTCCGCGTGAGGACAACGCTGCATCTCCTCTCTCTGCTTTCCTCCTCATTTGACCTAAATAGAGCATCTCTGCGCTCCCTGCAGCCAGACCATCACGGGGGCTGCGATCGAGTCACTCCTCTGTTTCTGCACAAATTCTTCTCTCTGCCTCAGATCCAACACGGACCCTACGTTCGGACTCTGTGCATTCTTGCACTTGGCTTCTTCATTTTGCGCAGAAGACATCCACAAGCTTGGGATGATTTTATAACGTCCACGGGTGGAGGCGGAGGGGAGGGGGGGGGGGGAGCTGAATGTGAAAAGGGCGCAATAAAATAAAGACGCTCAATATGCTCGACGATAAAGCGCCGAGATCGAAGCTCAGTCCGTCAAGAGGTTCGTCTTTTTATATCGAAAATTTACTGCGGACGACAGAGAGGGAGGCTTCGACTGGAAAACAGGAGTGTAAAGACAACGAACGCATCCCAAGAGTGGAGACGCACCGTGACGCGCTGGACTGGTACGGAACGTCTCCCGCCGCGACACCCCGTCCCGGCTCCAGACGTGAGTGTCTCCACTGAAGACACACACACGCACCACGTTTTCTTTCTGCTGCCAAACTCAAGTAGTGATTACAAACCGCTGTGACAGAAGCGGCGTTACGCAAAACCGACAAGTCCCGTGCGTAAAATGATTCAGTTTGGCGATAAACAGACGAACACTGTTCGTGCGTAACGCGCAAACGCCACACTTTTTTCTTCTTCTTCTTCTATACTGTCACACTCCAAGTAGATGTTTATTGGCGGATTAGTGCGTGCAAAGTGCCTGACACTATTTTTCGCCTTTCTGCTTTGTATTTTCTAGGTGCAGAGTCCAAGCCCGGGCACACTGATCAGGACTTTCCGGCTTTAATGGGGCCGCCGGAGGAGAACGGGGACAGGTGTCTAACGGACAACAAAGAGGATGAGGATGCCTGCTCCCCCCGCTTCTCTCGAGGGGATAGCCATGAGACAAGTAAGAGCAAACTAAATCAAAATCAAATTTTAAAAAGGCTGCAAGTGCGACCACGTGTTACGCGTCCGGAAGCGCTCCCTGCAGAAGAAATATCACATTGAACACGTAAAACAGTCGAGTCACGTTCAATGAGTTTTATTTTTTTCTGTAATATCTTATGAACAGCTAAATAAATCTTATTTCAATACTTGAAGTGAAGGAGCAAGGGTTTCTCCAGCAAAGCAAACCAAAGGCCTCTCTTCCAAAAATCATAAAATTCTTTTTCTGCACGAAAAGTGACAAAGTGACTAAAAACCCACATTCAACAAATCCTATTGCATTCACAAAGATAAAATAAGATTTCTCTGTGTGTATGTGCATATTTAATAATAAAAAACCCCTCATGCTGTATTTAATTCTTATCAATATTTTGTCACTTTCTACATCTGGAGATGCAAAAAAAAAAACCCCAACACAAAACAAGTCATGTTCATACTGATTTTTAATGAAATTGTAAATAGCTGTCACTCAAAACCAGCCAGTACAATATTCCTTAAATGTTAAATAGTTACCTGTCTTATTATCTTAATTTCATAACAGATTATATTTATTAGTACGCAAAAAGCAGTGATTTTCTTTCCCAGTGGTGCACATTATGGTTACACTCAACCTATGTAAAAACTGATGCAAATAAGAATGTGTATGTGTGTGGGGGGGGAATCCTAGAAATTAGGGTGTCAAAGGAAACTAAAGCTTTAGAATTTAAAACATTAAAGCTCATGACGATGACAACAGCTGAACATGTACAGTTGTATGTAAAAGTTTGGGCACCCCTGATGATTTCCATAATTTTTCTTCATAAATCATTGATTGTTTGGATCAGAAATTTCAGTTAAATATATCATGTAGAAGTCAAACACACTGATATTTGAGAAGTGAAATGAAGTTTCTAATATTTACAGAAAGTGTGCAATAATTATTTAAACAAAATTAGGCAGGTGCATACATTTGGGCACCCTTGTCATTTTTTTTATTTGAATACATTTAGCACTAATTATTGGAACACAAAATTGGTTTGGCAAGCTCATTGACCCTTGACCTCCTTACACAGATGAATCCAGTCATGAGAAAGGGTATTTAAGGTGTTTATTTGCAAATGTTTCTCCTCTTTGCATCTCTTCTAATGAGTGGCAACATGGGAGCCTCTAAACAACTCTCAAATGACCCAACAACAGAGACTGTTCAACATCATGGTTTAGGGGAAGGATACAAAAAGCTATCTCAGAGATTTCAGCTGTCAGTTTCCACTGTGAGGAACATAGTGAGGAAATAAGGCCAGATGTGGCAGGCCAAGAAAAATCTCAGATAAGATGAAGGGAAGAATGGTGAGAACAGTCATAGTGAACCCACAGACCTGCTCCAAAGATCTACAACATGATCTTGCTGCAGATAGTGTCTTTGTGCATCATTCAACTACACAGTACACTTTGCACAAGATGATGCTGTATACACTCTAAGAAATAAAACACTGAATTTAATTGATAAAGTTAAGGTAACTTTTTCCACATAACTTTGTAAATTAAGTGCAAAACAATATTTTAGTTGAAATTAATGAATTCAAATGAAACATTATTTAAATCCCTAAAATTAACAATTGCAAGTATTTTGAAAATAATAGTATTCATTACATTTAAAACCCCTGTGTTTCATTTCTTAGAGTGTACAGAGGAAGCCTTTTCTGTGTACATGCCACAAACAGAGTCGCTTGAGGTATGCTAAAGCACATTTGGACAAGCCACCTTCATTTTGGAATAAGGTGCTGTGGACTGATTATACTAATATTGAGTTATTTGGACATAAGGGGCGGTATGCATGGCTGAAAAAGAACACAGCATTCCCAGAAAAACACTTGCTACCTACAGTACAATTCGGTCACCTCTACGCTTCCTCTTTGACCTTGACCTTGGGATTATCAACAGTAATCACTGTGTTTGTCTGCTATATGACATATTTAACTGAAATTGCTGATCCAAACAACCAATGATTTATAAAAGAAAATCATGGATATCAGAGGTGCCCAAACTTTTACATACAACTGTATTACAAGCCATTTGGAGAGATTATGCAATAACATCTTAATAGCTAAGAGCTACATGACAATGCAGTCAGCTATTAACTGACCCAAGACTGAGCTTTCTACAACGTGTAGTTAAAATCCATGTGTAACTTTTTGAGTTACACAGTCCAGACATCAAATTACAGTTATCAGTAGAGGTAAAGTTGATGCTTGTGCAGGTAGTCTCTTTGTGCATCTCTGTATATTTTAATAAACATACAACTTACTTTCTCAACATGTCGCATTTCCAGCTGAAACATTAGTTAGTATAACTCAAAAACTTTTTTTTTTTTCCTGGTGTGGGTTGATGCCACTGTGAGAAACTCACCCTTTTCAGCTTAAACACAGTTTTACTGTGTCCTTTAATAAAATTGACATCTCCTCCCCGTAGGTGACGTTAAAGCGGCGCGGAAGAAGAAGACCCGGACTGTGTTCAGCCGGAGTCAGGTTTTCCAGTTGGAATCCACTTTTGACCTGAAGCGCTATTTGAGCAGCTCGGAAAGAGCCGGCCTCGCTGCCTCCCTGCAGCTCACCGAGACCCAGGTCAAGATCTGGTTTCAAAACCGGCGGAACAAGTGGAAGAGGCAAATTGTTTCAGACATGGAGTCCAACGGCACTGCTGTCCCCTATTCAGCCCAGAGGGTCATCAGAGTTCCGGTGTTGTATTGTGACAGTGCCACGCCTCTAACACTGACCAGTTTGCCTCAAGTGTCACCACTGGTGGTTGGCTTCTCAAATTGTTTTCGCTATCCGCTGACGAGCCACTTTAGCCGCCCTGTGGCTTTCCTAACACCACAGATGACCGGACTGGTGTGAGATGGGGTGAAAGTGATGTTGTGGTGCTGAAAAATGTCCACTTTAGCATAAAATTTTGGATTTGGATTACTGTCCAGTGAGAAATTAAGCCATCATTCTGGGGTAATACAAGAGAAACAGGTTTGCTTCTTTTTGGAGTTTCCTGGAAGCAATACAATCCGATTTTTTGGAAGATTGACATGAAACAACCCACGAATAGATCATAGGGGAGGTGATGGTCTAGTGGTTAAGGTGTTGGGCTCGAGTCCAGAAGATCATGGGTTCAAATCCCCGCCTGACTGGAAAATCACTAAGGGCCTTTAATCCCCTATTGCTCCCGGTGTGTAGTGAACGCCTTGTATGGCAGCACCCTGACATCGGGTTGAATGTGAGGCATAATTGTAAAGCGCTTTGAGCATCTGATGCAGATGGAAAAGCGCTATATAAATGCAGTCCATTTACCATTTACAAATAGATCATCATGTGGCAAAGTGTTGAAGTTGTATGCTTACTCACTTTGACTTTATTTGGAGAACAAATCTGTTTTAAAACTACAAACAAACATGATTGACATTTTGGACCAAGCAAATACCGTTGATCATGTGTGAGAGTTTCAGGATGACATCCACACAAGATTCAAGAGCAATTCTATGCTGTGTTGATTTTGACAAATCATTTGGATTATACACAAATTATACATTTCTTACCATTGAACTGATCTAGAAAGTAGGTTGTTTTTAAAGTGACAAGCATGTGTTTTAACTTCCTTCCTGAATGAACACTATTTAATTAAAAAGCATTTCTTACAAACTTTTGTACACTAATATATTCACCTCTGAATAAATGAGTTTGTTATGCACAAAGTGTTTTGTGGGTTTTTTTTTTTTTGACTGACAAAGTTATTGTGTAACAATGATGCCCCACATGTATCGGTTTCTCGACATTAGATTAGATAGAATTTTACTGATCCCTTGAGAAGACTCCCTCAGGGACACTGAGGTTCCTGCAGCATTGTAGAGCAGCACACAGGGTAAGAAGCACACAGTATCAACAGCAGAATTAAAAAACAATTTACAAAATGTAAATGCAAATATAAATACCAGAAATACTGCTTGCTACTGGCTTACTGGCTACTACTGTTCTTTTCCTTCCTGTCCTCTGTCTTCCTGTTATGCCCCCAATCCCTCCCCGAGGGAGGAGTCACAGGGGGCTGGAGCCTATCCCAGCAGTCACAGAGCGCAAGGCGGGATACACCCAGGACAGGACGCCAGTCTGTCACAGGGCCACAAACAGACAAACAAACAGTCACACCCACTCGCACACCTACAGACAATTTAAAGTTTCCAATCCACCTAACCCACATGTCTTTGGATGTGGGAAGAAACCGGAGCAAAACCCACACAAACATGGGGAGAACACGCAAACTCCACACAGAAAGGCCACAGGTGGGAATTGAACCCATGACCTTCTCGCTGTGAGGCAACAGTTCTAACCACTAAGCCACCATGCTGCCTCTCCTTAAAGTTTCTAGAATTCTGCCCTTTATATTAAACTTGGTGAACACAAAACTTTGCAATGTTACAAATTAAATAAAAAAAAAACACCAAAAAAAAAAAACACAAAGTCAATCCAGTATTTTGCACAAGTATGTGCCCCCATGAGTGTTAGTGCAACACAGATAAATGATTACTTTTACAGATAAATTTTCTTTAAAATGGCTGCTATGTTGCTCAGCAAGAAGCGACAAAATATGAACCCTGTCTGAACAAGCAACTTGATAGTCCCGTCTATTTTTATTTTAGTGTTATGGCCATTGTGCATATTAAAAGATGCCAACACGGCCCGAAATAGGAGCTTCATTCCTTCATTCCACACACACACACTTATGTATCAGAAGAACACAACATTTCAGAGGGGATCAGAACTTTTTAAAGGAGTTACTGTAATTTTGCTGATCACAGGGAAAAAGTCCTACAAAAGTTTATCTAAAAAAAAAAACCAACCCAAGCATCACAGATTGTCATGATTCAGCAGCACGAAATATACATTAATCTATTGGTTCATCATATTATCACGAAAAGTGCAAATTGTCATGGGAGCACAAATTCATTCTAATTCATTCCGTGATGGCTGCACATAATTAAAAGTGCAGTGTGTGTGTGTGTGTGTGTGGGGGGGGGGGGGGGTGTTATGGTTAAGGTTAGTGTTGGGGGTAGGAGTAGGGTCAGTAATTGAGTAAAAAAAAAAAAAAAAAAAAAAAGAGACTGGGCTGGTTTTAAACCAACCCAGTCTCACAGCAGTTCGCAGCAGCATTACGAAAAGTACATTAATCTATGGCAGGGGTGGGCAACTTGTTCCAGAAAGGGCCACAGGGTGCAAGGTTTTCTTTGCAGCCACTGATTCCACCAGGTGATTTCACTGATTAACTGATCTATGGGTTCGTGACGGGGGCTTTTCGTGATGGGGACAATTTCATTTCATGACAGGGCCACGAAATGTGGAGTGACTGGGGGGCAGGGGTAGACATAAACACTATGGTCAGGGTTAGGAGAGGGGAAGATTAGAAATCACAAAGTAAAAAAAAAAAAAGCTTCACAAAAATTGTGTGCTTCTCGTGGTGGGGGCATGGTAAAAAAAAAAAAAAAAAAAAAAGAGAAAAACAGTGAGACTGGGCTGTTTAAACACTTGGAATATTCAAAACACTGTTCCAAAATTTACAAACAACTCTGAAAAAATATTGAGTTTTGAAACATTGAATGAAACAAGTGTTTCAGAAAAAGCTTTCAAGTTTTGAAATATTACCACAGTGATACAGGAGGCTCGAGTCCCCGAAGAAGCAAATTTCTAGATGCGCCCCTGCAGGTTGTGACAAACAAGAGGAATCAAAGAGTTGAACGCACTGCGCAATCAGACATGATTGTGACGACACAAAGCTGTTTAAAGCTACAATATGGCAGCCGGCATCCCGCCCTCATCAGCCCCACAGCTGCGCCAATCACAGGCAAGTCAGAGAATAAATGCGCAGTGGCTCCTGTGGCCGCTCGTCGCAGCTGCGGAGCAATGGTGCTCAGTGCGCCAATGTGTGCGGAACCTCCGAGGAACACATGAAATGCCCGGGAATATGAGCAAAAAGGATGTCCCGTGCAGGAGCGCCTTCACTATTGACAACATTCTGAACCTGAAAAAAAACGGTGCGCACTCTGAGGAAATAGCGCAAAGTGGGCGGAAAAGCGAGTGGGAATTCCGGAGGACGCCGCAAGAGACAGGTACGGCACCTGGCAGCTCTTATTGACTCTGGGAGACACACATGTGCGTCAAAAATCACATTCTGTTTGGCTTCCACAGCGCAGAACAAGCCGGAGAGCGCAGCGCCGCCGCGTGCCGGTGCGCAACCAGGCGCGCGTGGCGCCGCGGAGGACGCGTCCGAGCCGCTGCAGCGGCGGAGCGGCAGCAGCAGCTCCGCGGACAGCAGAGACGCCGTCAAGAAGAAGACGAGGACCATCTTCTCCAAGAGGCAGATCTTCCAGCTGGAGGCCACCTTCGACGTGAAACGCTACCTGAGCAGCTCGGAGCGCGCGCGCCTGGCCGGCACCCTGCAGCTCACCGAGACGCAGGTGAAGATCTGGTTCCAGAACCGCCGCAACAAGCTGAAGAGGCAGCTGGCAGCGGACACGGAGGCCCCGCTGCTCACCGATCACTTCCCCGAGGTGGGAAATAATGCGCAGTTAGCCACTTTTTACAAAGACAGCAGCGGATCCAGCAGCAGCAGCAGCGTGCTGGGCGGGTGTTTGATACCCGTGCACTTCCCAGTGCTGTACCCGAACCCAGCCACCGCGCCTTACGTCTATTTCAACAAATGTTTGGGCCTGTTCGACACAGACTGATGATTCCTCCTCGTCGAGGTAACACCATAGACTCGAGCAATTTTTTAAATTAAATAAAAAGGCCTGCCACTTTTATTATTATTTTATTTTATTTTATTTTTTTTACTGAAATTAAACTTAAATTTTCCAAATTCTGTCAACATAACTAATCCAAGGCTTGCATGCGTCACTTTGGTATTATTATTATTCATTTCTTTGTTATTATTATTATTCTTATTCAGAAAATCTGCATGCATTAAAGTCTGACAGGCCTGAGCTTTGCGCAGAGATGTCAATGAAAGTAAGTAAAAGTTTATTTTGTTGGTGTTGAATTTGTTTGTATTCGTTTTCACTCAACATTTCGTATGGCAGACTGTTAAACTGTGAACACAGTGTCACGCATTCATGAATTATGCAATAAAAAAAGTAATATTTGCAATTTTACCATGTGTGGCGACTCAAACGTCATTCCAGGACCTTAATTTGATTTTGAAATCAACTTTTTTTGTGTGTTCAGTGCAGGTGTAGTTGAATTTTAGAAGCACATTTGAAAGTATTTTTATTTCAGCTGTTAACTTTAATTGCTAAAAAACAACACATTAACAACTTATTCCCATTACATGTTTTTAAGCAATTAAAGTCGTTTTCTTTTGTAATAGCCCAATAATAAATTAATAAACAACTTATTCCTATCACATTATTGGTCTATTATTACAAGAGAAAACATATTCATAAACAATTTATTCCTATTACATATCATCAGGCCAGAGAAAACTTTAATTGCTCAAAAACAACAAATTAATTAAACAACTTATTCCTATGACATATTATTGGGTAATCTTATTTTTTACAAAAGGCAATATGCTTATGTCAGTTTTATTACTTAATATTTTGTGTGTGATTTACTGCAATGTTGCTTTGGGAAATAAAATAAAAAAAGCTGTCAAAGTCAAACTGATTAAAGTGAATTTTGAATTTTTGATATAAATCTGGTGATTGTGAAGTTTTTATTGCTGCAGACTGGCCTGTTTCAAGGGCCTACAATTGCTCTCTCGTTAAAAACAGATTGTTCTCATGAAAAATGTATTTTTCTCCTAGAAACTGAGAAACGTGATATAAATATGGTTTGTCCTGAGATTTTTGAACAGTATACAATTATTCCCCTAAAACCCATTTCAACTAAGTTTTGATTCCCAAACACCCCAAAAGTGAATGTGATTATGCACTATATGCACTTTTTACCTAGTTTACTTCACATATACATGTCTTAAAGGTTTTTTTTTTTTTAATAAAGTTTCCTTAAATTAGCTGAATATTTTTATTTCGAGAAAACTACATTTTGTGTAACCTTTTGATCAAATACATTTAATTAAAATTTTAGATCCTTTTTTTTATGTAGAAGATTATGCAAACAGTCTTTTGCATGAAATCTTGGCTACAAAAGTTTGACCTGAAGTTTCTTGTAAGGAATTTCCCATTTTGTTGTACGCGCAACCACTTTAAATTATAAACAGTTTATATAAATTAGGTAATTTTAAGAAGAAAATTTTAAAGTTTAGTGTAATGTCAAGATGTAGCCGTTTCTTAATACATCTTGCTTAACGAGTTGGTAGGGTATCACCCTAAAAAAAAGTGTTACTGAAAGTTGCAAACTTTGTCATTAACATTCACTTATTCGGTTCAGCTGGAATGTTAATTTCTGTTAAATTAAAAATTACACCCCCGCCCCCCCCAAACAAAATTGCCAAACAGCAACAATGTGTTGAAAACTCTGTTACTATTGTTGCTTTTAAGAATGAAACATGTTAAGAAGCACCGATACGATATGGTGGTTGGTTGCTGTTACACAATTAAAGACGTTTAGTCAAACAAGTTTCATTTACATTCAACAAAATGTTTGCAAAGTTCAAATAAAGTCCATCTTTGTGCTGAATCTCCCTTAAATGGATACTGTGCAAAATTATACACATATATACATACATACACACATACATACATACATACACATACATATACATACACATACATATACATACATACATACACACACGAAAATTACCACAAATAAAATTTGGGGGTGGTGGGGGGTATTATGCATAAAACACCAGTAAGAAAAATAAATAAATACAAGACAGATGCTTTTGTAGCACAGTACTACATCTCTCCAGAAAGAGGGAGCCGTAACAGACAAATGTGTATTTAGGCAGACTTGCGTCAGTGATTGTGGAGAGATTTTTCCTAAAAGGCCCAGCACGCTGCACTTACACACCGTTTACGGGTCACTTCCCCCTTCAGCGGTGGAGCCTCTAGCTGGTTTCTCGCTGTCACAGCCATTCAAGGCCCCGCCGCTGTTAACCTGCTCACTCAACCACTTCGTCTGGCTGAAAATCACTTGTTTTCTCTACTAAATTCCTGCCAACCTTTCTGTTCACACGTCTGCAGAGGTGACTTTTCCTCAACAATTACACAGTGCAAATACAGCCTCACTTTTTGATTGGTGCATCTAAAACACAAAAATAAGAGGAATAATCAGAAATTTCATCATTCACACTGAGTATTAAGGATTGCGGCACAAAATATGGAAATTTAACAATGATTTTAAAATCAAAATATAAGGTAGAAATCAATTTAAACAATTAAAAATAAATTTTCCCCTAAATTCTTGTATTTTACAGCTGTATATTGAACCAAATCTAAGAGTTTATTTGCTGGTTTATATGCTTTCATTTAATTGTACTCTGAATAATTGAGAATACAAATTACAATAAACAGCATATATGCACAGACTGAATTAAGACTTCTGAATAATGTCTTAAAACACAAAGAGAAATGTGGGATCACCTAGGCTGTGTAAAGGCCAGTTGTCACTTATAATGTATACTTGAGTAAAAATTGTCTTAAAAACCCAAGCCAGAATTTGTTGGACATTCAAATTTTATGGCGTATTCAACTGCATAATTGTTGGAGAAACCAAATGATTGTTCTGGGTCACCACAGTGGTTCCACTGTGAATCTACATATCGATTTGGCACGTTTTATGCCCAACACGGTTCCTGAAGCAACTCCAGAGGCTCAAGATGAAAAAAACACTGTAAATGTGAGGATGCAAACTCCACACAGAATGGAACTGGGCATTGGTGAAAAGAACATTCTTACTGTGATGCGAGACCACGAACTAATGCAGCAACATGTGCTCCCAAAATAACCAATTACTGCTGAAGTAAACTTTGAAAATGGGAACTAAAGAAGCACCCAGACATAAACCACCTCAGGATGGAAAGCAAACTTGAACCACGTGCAAATCATAACTCGCCAATTGACAACATCTGTATTTATCACCAACACGTCTTCCCACACCCACGACAAGAAATGAACACTTTCCTGGATGTCTTTTTGTTGTTGTTGCTTGGATAGTGAAGCTAAATCAGTGGCTTAGTTACAGACTAAATCTAAGTAATTACTTTTTAAAAAGGGGTTATAATCTATAAAATTGTTTTTTAATCTCCCTTTTACAGTTGCATGCAGTCTGAAAGTCCCACATTTCTACAACTGCACATTTTCCCGCCATTAAAAAAAGTTCAAGCCTGAAGCAGCTCATTTCGTGTTGCTGTGACATATGTAACTGAAGTCCATGAACAACTGTGGGCGTGGCAAACAGCAGGTCCTTTCCATTTAAAGTGACAGGTAGAGAAAGTTTTTTTTTTTTTTTTTTTTTTTCTTAACACCGGAAAATATTTTGTTTTTTAAAAGATGGCTCACTTTGGTGTCAATTCACTAGAAATTTTAATATCTATTGTGAAGGCACCATATTATCTATATTAATGTGGCTAAAAGATATATAATAATGACTTTGTTAAAATTGAATTGTAAAAGTCAAACGTGTTCATCCCCTGATCTGTTACTACATGGTTCTGGCTCAGAGTTAATTTAATCTATTTATTATGGTTTTTGAAACTTTATAGCGATATGTATGAAATTTTGATCGGTGGTGACACGTTTTTATAATGAAACTCAAAATATCAACACTGTTGCGTGTTGCATTTGAGACTAAAGTTGGGGCAGGTTTGCATGAATTTAATTTCAGACAACACAAGCGTATGAGCGAACAGTTTGTGTTTCTCATAGTGCGTCTGGGGTGGGATGGGGTGGTGGGATTTAAAGTCGCCAGACTTCCTGACTCTCCTGCTGTCGGACACTCATGAACGCAGTGTTGGCTCTTTGCATCTCTGCTCATCAACCACAAGGCTCAAATGACCCCCCTGGCTGCCTGCAGTCTGCCCCGAGCCCGGCTGCAAACCCCCGGCCTCATCTGTCAGAGGCGAAGAGAAATCCATTAAAATTTCAACCTGATCAAAAAGGCAGCCCAAAGCCAAGACACCATATGCATTCGTTTAGGACTATTGATGACTGGCGAGCCTTGTGGGGTGGTTTAATACATGTGATTGACTTCCTGCCAATAGTGGCAACAAAGACTATTTTTTATTTTTAGCAAAGATCCACGAGGCTGATGTGCACCTCAAGGCCATGCAACACTGTCAGCACGTTTCTCCAGTGTGACCATCAGTAACCCACACGGCACATGGTTTCTATTCGGCAATAGAAGAACGAATGCTAAGAACTGTTGTTTGAAGTCATTGATACTGAACTGCGAGTGATCACACGTTCACAATGAATGACTGCTCTGAACGTTTCTCTCGTAGTACAAACAAGCAAACGCAGCAACGTGACCAAACTGCTGCAACCTCATTTACCATCTGTGTTAACACTGATTTAAGTAGGTCTGAATCACAACAACAACCAGAGAGCGCAAAGTTTAGGGAGCCCATTACACATCTCTGACATCACATTTTATCTCACCTCCTGATACCAGACTGACAACTCTGATACTTCCGTATTAATCATATTCATAATTAGATTGGAATGTTTAAATAGCTGTTTAATAACTCATTAATCTACATTTGCATGTCCTGTTTGGCAAAACTGGTTTGTTGTGCCACAGGCTGTTTCAGTGCGCACTTATAATTGCAAGTAATTACTGTTGAAGCTGCTTCGAGCAGTAACCGCAAAATGTGATGACCTTTATTTCCTTAATGTGACACATCAGAACTGAACAGTGTAATACAACAGCTATTTAAGACAGCGACAGTAGAAACAAAAATTTCAAGGTCAAGTTTTTGTTAGAAGTGGCTTTTTATAAGGTAAAATATAATACAAAATATATATCATAATGGCTTTTCAATGTTAATATCAAATATCTGCCAAATCTGTAATACGGATCAGATGTGGATCAATCTTAGTCTGTTCATTGAGAGTGCCAGTTTGCACCTCATTGTCACAAATGAGAGTGACTGAGGCACTTATGATTGAGATATAAGGCAAAATGTACAACAAAGGGATTTCTCAATATTAAATTCAAATGTTCACAAAATCTACAATCCAGATCAGATCCAGATTGAACTTTGTCAGGTGATAGTGAGTGCTAGTCTGCACTTCACTTTCAAATATGAGAGTCATGTTTGATTAAGATATAATGTAAAATGTACATTAAAAGGGGTTTTCAATGGTAAATTTAAATAGCCACAAAATCTGGAATCTGGATCAGATCTGGATCAAACTTGGTCAATCGATTTAGGATACCAGCCTACACAGTGCTCTCAAATAGGAAATAAATTTGATTGTTTTTGACAGAGTTATGACTTTTTGAATATTTGTTCAATGTTAAAGATAGTTTTTTTTCCCCCATTTCCAAGATTTTTCCTGACTTTGACCCTTGACCTTGAAAAATGAATCACTTCTTGCCTATCAGGATATGAATCTTCAGTAAAAACTTCATAACCATATATGAAAAACTGTGGGATTCAGGGTGTTCACAAACAGACAAACAAACTACACTGGCAGAGGTAAATATCACCTTTTTAAGATATCCGATTAGGATAATTTTCCTTGATGCCCAGCTTCACATCATGTGCTGCTATTGTGTGAACTTTCATTGAAATCCATAAAGCAGTTTGAGGAGTTGCACTTATAAGATTCATGGACAGAAGGATGGAGAGAGATTTCTATACATTTTGTTTGCAAGGGGTTTAACAGTCTATGTAATCCAACAAAGGAATAATATAATTTACAAGAGGAAGCTAAAGTTAAAACAAATAGGTTGTATAAGTGTAGAGACCTTTGAATATAAACAGAAGTAAATCCTCATTTTTACAGCCAGTTGTCTTGAGAAGATGCTTGCCCATGTTGAAGTCAAGTCTGGAAGCATACTGCACAGCATAGATGACAGCCGGTTCATTCCCACATCTCCAAAACCACCATCTACCTGCTCCATCCAGGTGAAATGTGGACATCCCCTTGGCCTTCTCCAGTTACTGGGGTCCTCAACACTTAGACTTAGACACCTAAGTAAGACATTATCCACCACCGTTTCTCTGTGCTGGATCATGCACAGAGAAATGTGTCACATGGCCAAAAATGTTGAAGCAGACGCTCCTCGTCTTGGTCTCCCTTTCAATTCTGGGCCAAAAATCTAAACTGTATTGGAGGTACTGGAAGAAAGGACTTTTCCTTCAAAATTCAAAATTTCCTGGTATAAATATTGCTCATATTATCAAGATTTATGCCACCAAAATCACTTCCATTTACACATAATCCTTTATTTACATGGTTTACAGTGATACGTCTATTTTCCAATTTTAGAACATCCCTAGAACCCCTGAAAACTGCCTGTGAGGTACTGAGCTCTGGCTAAGAACGCGGTTTGTTCAAAGGACTGCATGACGCTACACTTTACAACATAAACAACACCCCATTCATTATGACTTGTAACCTGATAGCGACAAGGGGAATCTTGACCCTCCCGCCAGGCTTTCAGAAGGCGCATTGATCCATTAATTTTGTCGATTTTCGCGGTCTGGAGTGACAGAGTGGCTCTGTAAATTGAATGGGGGCTGAGGGATTACAATGACCGTGTCTGATGAAGAGGTGATGCATGAGTGGCGAGGACATAAATAAAGTCAAAGTTCACTTCTTTTGGGAACAGGGTAGTTTGTGGTTAGCACTGTTGCCTAACAGCAAGAAAGTCATCGGTTCAATTTCCACCTGGGTCCTTTCTGTGTGGAGTTTGTATTTTCTCCCCATGTTTGCCTGGGTTCTTTTTGGGGGCTTCGCCTTCCTCCCACATCCAAAGACATGCAGATTAGGTGACTTGAAAACTTTACGTTGACCGTAGGTGTGCGTGCAGGTGTGAATGTGTTTGTCTGTCTAAATACAGGGGGGCTGGAGACTATCCCAACTACTGAAGATAGACTGGCATCGCCCTGTCTAAGGTGTACCCTGCCAGATGCCCCATGGTCGCTGGGACCCTTAAGCTCAATAGTCTCATAGGCCATGTCAAACTCACACTGAGGTCAGGGTCAGGACTCTGTGCATGCACTGATGTCATGCAACGCCACATCCCCCAATGGACAGCACCAACCCAAGAAGACAACCACTTCTCAAAAGTTGCCATCTCCCTGCCCATGGCAGATGACAAGTGGGCAGATGAAAAGTGGGTCTTTTTGCACTTACTGGGGTCCTCAACCCAGGTTTTTGTTCACACCCAGATAAACAAGTCACATGGCCACAATGTCACAGGTATCATGACCCAGCCCAGTCTCACAACAGTCCGTGGTGGCATTATGAAAAGTACATTAATCTATGGGTTTGTGACGGGGGCACGAAAACGGGGCACTTTTTGTAACCAGGGTAGGAAATGTGGGGTGACGAGGGTGTTATGTTTAGGTTTAGGGGAGGGAATTCAATCATCTTATAATGTGTAAAATCACAACAAAAGCCATCTCAAGGCGCCTCACACGGAATAATTCAACATAAAAATTAAATAATTAAAAATAAATAAAAAATTCAAATACATAATTAAAAACAGAAGTAAAATAATAAAACAGATAAAAAAAAACTATTCATAAAAGAGAATAAAAATGGGTTTTAAGTCTTGACTCCAACTGCCTCATAGTTGCACCCACAGGGTGGGTGCACGATAAGAAAAAGCTCTAACCCGCTGACTTCTTCTTCACCCTGGGAACACAGAAGTCACGCATTCTGCGACCACAAAGCCCGGGCCGGCACATAAGGTTCCACCAGGGAACACACTTATGCTATGGTTAGAGTTAAGAGACAGGGGAGGATTATAAATAGCAAAATGAAAAAACCGTGTCACGAAAATGGGCCGCTTTTTGTGACGAGGGCACCAAAAAAAAAAAAAAAAAAAAACACACACAACATGAGTGGGCTGCATCATCTTATTCACTGTTCTGTAGCCAAGTCTCACAACCATACAGTACTCTCTTAAGCAACAGAACAATGAAAACATGGTCCTTCGTTCTCCTGAAAAGGTACTCGCCAAACACCTTTGTCCAAGAACCTGATAATCTACACAGTCTTAAGTTATTTTTTTCCCGTGATCCCATCACAAAATGTATTCAATTTTTGTGATGTAGTCACCCTTCACTCACTAATTTGAACCCTAACAAGACCGTAACACCCCCCCCGGCCCCATGTCACCTTAAATTTTGTGATAACCATCACAAAGATCTACTCTATTTTGTGACGGTATCACAAACTCACTGATTAAATCACTTTCCATGATGCCATCCTGAACTCAGAGTGAGATTGGGTTGGATCATCACGTAACCTTGCCTGGTACATTCCAAGTGCACCAAATTTCAAATAAATGTTCATCCCTAAATAAAAGCAATGCTTAATATTTAGCAGCACATCCAGTGTAAAGTAAAAATCAGCTAAACTGATCTGAGCACTCAACCCCCTTAAAAACTATCATATATATATATATATATATATATATATATATATATATATATATATATATATACACACACATGTACACACACAAACACACACACACACCCACACCACTCCGTCATAAAAAGTTGAACCCTCGTCATTATCGGCCACAAATCAGATGACAGATGTGCTTCAAAAATAATTCACAAGCTCTTCTCCGGGGACGTGTGACCATATTGTGCCCTATATTGGCTGTGACGCGCTTCATGTGTGGTGACAGGTCATTTCATTGTGACCTCAGATGAAAAGGCTTGACCTCCAAGGCCAACTTCAAACTGCACGCCATGTGATCTGCTGGTACGCGTCAGCTACTTTGTTCCACTACACAGCCATAAGCAGTTATGAGCAGTGACCACAGTGACAGACGTTATGAAAAATCACCGCAGAAGGAAAATACTGATGAACTTGGGTAAGTGACATAATTCACTTGGTGCATGAGAGTCCCCATTTCAAGACAGCGTACATGCTCTGTACAAAATGATACACCAAAATCAATAGTACAAGTTGGAAGAAACAGATACGTGAGACTAATGGACACTGGGAACTGTGGCTGATGGGTACTAAGGACTAAAATTCACATTGATACGGACATCACAGCCCAGTGGGCTCCAAGGGGGCAAGAGGAGGTCACAGGTTGCTTTGACAGCCTACCTCCTCTTAATGGAAGCCTATCGACTGAATCGGGAAGAGTCTACAGTGTCTAACACGTAGCTGGCAGGCACAAAGTCTGCATATGCTTGCATTGAAAGAAATGTGTCTTTGGGCATTTGCCTGGGTGCAAAGTTTATGTGTGAGGAAAAAAGCTTATTGCTTTCTTCACCATCTAAAAGGACTTTTGTTCTGATCAATAGTGGATTATTGAGTTGAACAAATCCAGGATGGTGTCAGGTTTTAAACGTGAAATAAATAAAAAAATTTTAATGTTTGAAACTTTGCAGATACAACAAATCTAGAGAGGTATAATTATCCTGAAAATTGTTTCATTAAAAAAACAAAACGTCAGAGCAAAACAACTAACTTGTGAAAGTCAGTGTATCCTACATTATGTGGCCATTATGTGCGCGTGCGTGTATGGCTTCAATCATTGAGAAACTGGGGAGAGCTGACATTTGCCATTTGTGGTCCAGGATGAACACTGCAAAAATGGAAAGTTGATAGGACTAATATTTTTGGAGAAATTAGTGATATTAGCAAACAACAGTGAACAATGGACATTGTACTGCAATGCACGATGGGAGTTCGGGGTTTTAAATATTACTGTGGTTCATGTTAGTTTAACAGTGTTGTTAGTGTTATTGATTTATTGTGGTTTTGTAGTTCAAATATACTTCCAATTGCAGAACTATCAGAACCCAGAGGTTCTGATTCCTCACTCCGTTTATAATGTGTTGCAACCAACACATCCACTGATTTGACAAACATCCCAGGACTGTCCACAGTGAACCCTCCATCACCAACAAAGGCACCCAATCAATTGGACTCCTGGTCATGACAACTAGTACATGCCAGAACTGAAGACAGTAGGGCTCACCCACACTCCGCCCCAATCCACACAGCACTCACAGTACCTTTGTATAGTCCTGATATGCCATCTGGCAACAATATTATTGTCCTGTTGACAGTGACCCTTCTCTGTACTTTGCCCGGTGCAAACTTCTCCTTTCTAGATAGGGACAACAAATCCTTTCTTTCAGAGTGTTGAGATGAAACATTTCCCAAATGGAAGCAAAGATCGCTTACAACACCAGGAGAACAGCATTTCCACCTGTGCACTACTACTCCTCTGAAAATATACGGAGTGCTCTTTGAGATTAAACATCTTGTGAAATTGGCAGCTGGGATCCTGTTGCAAAATAAGGCAGTGAGATCCAGTTGGGTGATTTGCTGTATCCTTGTTTGCAAATTTTCCACCCAAAATTACACTCTTAACTTGAAAGTCTAGCTAAATTAAAGCCTGGGACATGGAGCAGATGGCAGCCTGTGGGACTTCAGCTAAATCCTTTGGAGGAGGAGCAACAAGTCTGTGGTCAGAGTTCACATTCTGGGCACTTCTGTAGACCCTGTAGCTCTGCAGGAGTTTCCAGCAGGAAATTCCAGCATCTGATGCCAACTGGCTGACTGTAGTCCCCATGCAGGGACTCCAGTCCATTGCAGGGTATTCCCCAGCCAAGGTTGGCACTCATCTACAGCTGGGTGGACTAGGGCAGTGCAGAAGAAATGTCTCGGAGGACACATAGATTTTAACCCCGAAGCGGACACTCCTAGAATTGAACCCTCAACTACAGCTTGTTACTCCAATTCCTATGTCACAACATCAACTCCTCAATCTGATTTAAAAAAAAAATTGAAATCCATTTTCACTGGAAGCACCACTTGTTCATGAAGCACAACATCAAGATTAGCACAAATATGATTATTCAATTCTTGATTAGTCACATAGTCCTTGGATGCAGCTGGAATGGTTACACCAGGAGGTTAAGATGATATCTATCTATCGCATCCTTGGATGCAGCTGGAATGGTTACACCAGTAGGTTGAAGGTGAGGAGTATCACTCGCATTGTAAGGCAATGTCAGCTATGAAATTTTGGCCATGTGGCGCATTTCTCTGAGCATGATCCAGCACACAGGTGCCTTAGTGTTGAGGACCTTAGAGGGTGGAGAAGGCTAAGAGGGTTCCCAGCTTTCACTTGGCTACAGCAGATAGCTGGTGTGGATGGACCAGATGTCTGTCTGGGTGGTTTCCCAACACATTCTCACACCCAGTTCATCATATATTGACGCCAAACCCTTGCCATGACCAATCATCGAAATGTGATTTGCAGGTTAAGCTGAACCCTAAATGTTGCCTGCTGAGTCGATGGATGAAGCAGGAGTCAAGCAGATAGTTTTGGACATTAACAGAGAGAAATTAGGCTACTGTATGCTAACCTGCTACCTTGCACGTCACTAAATGTCACAATGGGGTACCCAGTGCGTCGGTTTTGACGGTAAGGTTTGCTGACAGAGCATCAAAATTTGGCAATGTGTAGTGTTGTCATCCATGACCCAAGGTGTGACAACCCTCACCACCAATGCATGTTCCCAGATCTGACCTGTAGTGTAACTGGCTTCCACATGTGGCAGCACTGAGAGCACTTTATACAGACTTTATCACCCAATATGCAAAAAAAAAAAAAAAAAAAAAAAATCCATCCTTTAAGTTTGACATTTCTTTCTTCCATGTAAAAACTGGCTGACTCAACATGAGAACTTTTGTGTGAAAAAGACAGCTGGTGGTTTCCTGTCGCTTTACTTTCTTTTTCCAGGCAATTGCCAACAGAACTTTAATCTAACCCACATCTCTTATGTCCAAAAAAAAAAAAGAAAAAAAAAAAGCACATCAATACATATTTCCATGAGCCGTTAATGTAGTTCTTAATTTTAATCAGACATTTATTTTCACAAAACAAATTAGGAAAAACAGCCAGTCGCCATTTAAACACACTGACATGTTATATTTACCTGTTTGGCCAACAATCCAAAACCTTAAAAGATATTTAGAGTGATGGGGGGGAAAAAAAAAGGTATACCTGCAAATCCTCATATTTGACAACCTGGAACCTTGAAGCTCATGATCAGATCAGTTCTGCAGTTCTGGTCACAAGTGCAAAATATTTTGTGTCAACGCCAGAGTTCTGACCCCCGTTGGCAAACCATTTTTAAAATCGTCTGCTATTTCTGTTTGAAGCCCATCCTGTGGCTTAAAGTGATCTGCAAACACAAACGGTGCAAATCAACTAAATGTTCTGTTAATTACAATGTTACAGACACTCAGCTTAACTCGTGGTGGACAGGTATGCCACATCACATCTTATACACTTGCCTTAAAAATATAACATAAACCACAACACTTGTGTTTTGTTCAAAACCTCCGCCAACAAAGTTGGGCGGAGGTTATGTTTTCGCCCCTGTTTGTCTGTCTGTCTTTCTGTGAACAGCCTGAAACCCACAATTTTTCATATATATTGTTATGGAATTACTGAAAATTCATAACCTCATAGGTAAGAACTGATTAAATTTTCAAGGTCATAGGTCAAAAGTCAAAGTCAGGAAAAACCCCTGTCTTTAACATTGAACGAATTCTCAAAAATTCATAACTGTCAAAAACAATCAAATTTCTTTCTTATTCAATACGTAGGTAGGATGGTGTCCTTTATTTAATGAGAAAGTCTGATCTGAATCTGAACCAGATGACATTTTATGGCCTGCTAAATTTAACATTGAAAACCCCATTTAAATGTATATTTTACATTATATCTCAAGCAAACCTGTCCCAATCACTTTCATATTTGAAAGTGAGGTGCAGACTGTTGTTCACTATCACCTGACAAAGTTTGATCTGGATATGATCGAGATTACAGATTTTGTGGCCTTTTAAATTTAACATTGAAACCTCATTTAAATGTATATTTTACATTATATCTTAATCAAACGTACCCCAATCACTCTCATATTTGAAACTGAGGTCCAGACTGGCACTCACTATCATCTGACAAAGTTTGATCCGGATCTGATCCGGACTGTGAATTTTGTGGACATTTGAATTTAATATTGAAAAACCCATTTGGTGTACATTTTGCATTATATCTCAGTCAAAAGTGCCTCAATCATTCTCATTTATGACACTGAAGTGCAAACTGGCACTCTCAATGAACAGACTAAGTTTGATCCGCATCTGATCTGTATTATGGATTTAGTGGATATTTGATTTTAACATTGCAAACCCCTTTTGATCTACATTTTGTATCATATTTTAGCTTATGAAAAGCCACTTCAAACAGAAATTTGACCTTGAAAATGTTTTCCAAGGCAAAAATTTGTGGAATTGGAAAGTAGTGTTGATGGAGGTTTGCGTTCTATGAGTGCGGTGCCCTTGTATTTTTAAGATTCTAAATAATAAAAGTGCCACCTGATGAATTCCTTAGCACATTTCAGCTGTTAAGTGGAGTTGCCATGACAAAAGCCCGAGGCTGAACTCTAATCAGTATCATCATCAGAGATGCGTGGAGATGCTCAAAGGACTCTCATGCAACCTGTCACCTGCCATCTACTCCAGTGTTAAACACGGCTGTCAACACTGATCATCAGCCAACATGAATGATGGGCTGCAAAGGTCACAGTTCAATTTAGACCATCACAAAACATTTAAGTAATTTTTTTTTTTTATGTCAACACCCACATCTAAAATGTTTTGCTATAGAAAAGGTTATTTTACATCCAATACACAGAAAAAGACCTTGTAAAGGAGACCTTTTAAATATTCATTTATTCAAAGTGTAACTTAGAGTGCCAGACCCAGGACACGTTGGAGGGATTAAATCTCCTAGATGCCATGGGAACATCTCAGAGATCTCCCAGAAAGAGTTAGAGGACTATTTCCACCACGATCCGGACTGGGACAAGTGTCAGAAAATAAATAAATGGAACCATTTATCTTATGGATTATTACAGCCATCTTGCATGTTTCTGTTTATTTGTGCAGTAGCTGCTGTCCAAATATTGCCCATATTGGGAATGGAAAAGACTGAATTTAGAAAACAAGGAATGTAATATAATACCCATTGTTGTAAACACAAGTAGAAAAAGTTGGAGGAACATTTAGTTGTGGTTTTAAAAGTTACACTTCAATGAGTTTACAAGAAAGCCCATTTGAAAAAGTGAATGAGCGTGCGATATATGGGGGGCACTAACCATATCAAGAAAAAAACCAAACAAGCGCAAAGAGTCAAACACGGCATGTCCCAACAACCTGCCCCAACTAGCTAGACAGACAAATATTCTGTGTAAGTACAGCTCCAGTACAAACCACATGAATCACTGATCTTAGTTTTTAAAAACTGCAAAGTAGAAACATAATAGCTACACAACTCTTGGTGACATACCTGCAAACATAATGCTAATTCACGGGTGGTAAAAACAAACATTTTAAGTCATTATTAAAAGGTCTTACTGGCTACTGTCATAATAAATAGATACAATATACAACAAAAATTATGTTGAAAACTGCTGAAAAGGTCCCCAAGCGTCATGATAATCCTCAGTACTGCAGTATTGCTTTGTAGTTGTACGAGGTCTATTAGAAAAGTATCCGACCTTATTATTTTTTTAAAAACCATATGGATTTGAATCACGTGTGATTACATCAGCCAAGCTTGAACCCTCGTGGGCTTGCAAGAGTTTTTTCACGCCTGTCGGTGACGTCATTCTCCCGTGAGCATGTCTTGTGGGAGGAGTGGTCGAGCCCCCTCGTCGGAATTCCTTTGTCTGAGAAGTTGCTGAGAGACTGGCGCTGTGCTTCATCAAAATGTTCTCCAAAACTGTGAGGCACATCTGAGTGGACACCATTCGACAAATTAAGCTGGTTTTCGGTGAACATTTTAACGGCTGATGAGAGATTTTGGATTGTTTCCATCTCTGTAAGGACTTCCCACGGAGCAGGACGTCGCAGCACTCCGAGGCGACGTCGTCATCCTGTTTCAAGCTGAAAACCTCCAAATTTAAGCCTCTGTTGACCCAGGATGTCGTGAGAGAACAGAGAACTTTCAGAAGAGGTCGGGATCAGCAGCTTATCCGGACATTCCACTGTTAAATTAGATTTTTTAATGAAAGACGTGCGGACACATTGGCGCATCGGCTCGCAGCCGGCGCAGCGCGCCTGCCACAGGAAAAACACCTCCGCTGGAAGCCTTAAGGACAACTTAGAACATGCCCTGCTGTTAAACAATTTCTCAGATACTCACTCAACTGAAAGCCACCAAAAGCCGCCTGGATTTTACAAATGGTTATCAACACGGAGGTGTTTTTCTTGTGGCGGGCGCAGCTGCGGGCCAATGCGCCAATCCGTCCGCACGTCTTTCATTAAAAAAAAATCTCCTTTAACAGTGGAATGTCCGGATAAACTGCTGATCGTGACCTCTTCTGAAAGTTCTCTGTTCTCTCACAACGTCCTGGGTCAACAGAGGCTTAAATTTTGAGGTTTTCAGCTTGAAACAGGATGGCGACGTCCCGCTCCGTGGGAAGACCTTACAGCGATAGAAACAATCCAAAATCTCTCAGCCGTTAAAATTTTCACCGAAAACCAGCTTAATTTGTCAAATGGTATCCACTCGGATGTGCCTCACAGTTTTGGAAAAAATTTTGATGAAGCACAGCGCCAGTCTCTCAGCAACTTCTCAGACAATGAAAATCCGATGAGGGGGCTGGACCACCACTCCCACAAGGCGTGCTCACAGGCGAATGACGTCACCGACAGGTGTGGAAAAACTCACGCATGCGCACGAAGGTTCAAGCTTGGCTGATGTAAAAACATATGAATCAAATCCATATAGTGTTTTTTTTTTAAATAAAAAGGTAGGATACTTTTCTAATAGACCTTGTATGTCCTCTCACACATTTCTTAAATTTATTCCTGATATATCACCATCCTGTCACTGATAATGATGCTGCTATCATGTATTAAGGATGAAAACGGAACACTTTATATTTGCTATTGTAGCGTACCATTTTATAGAGCGGTGGGAGTGGGGTGGGAGTGGGGTGGGAGGAGAATCACGTCGTCCAATAAATAATTGGCTCGTACTAACCTTGATATTCCCTTGGTGTCCACGAAAAGATGCAGCGAGGAGAGACGAATGCCTTCAGCCGTGCATTATTCACCACACGAATCCCAAAGCTGTACAAGAGAAAACAGAATTTGTCTTTATTTATTGCTTTGCTCCACAAATGGATAGCTGCAAAATGTTGTTTTTGGTGCAATTTCCCTAAAATGATCATGAGCAATTTTCCAGGTTCTTTACATTGGAACCCTCAACACAGTCAGCAGGCAAACAGAAAATCTAATTAATTCCAGTATTTTACAATTTTTTGTTTGTCCTTTAAACATTTTTGATGTTGAGCCTTTTATACAAGGTCCATTGCTTTACAACTGCTGGCATCACAGCAGTGTGTGCCAAAAAGGTGACATACAATATGCATCATTAAGTGCACGCTGTCAGTTTTGCATTTGTAAAGTGACACTGCAGCCGATGCCTTCATTCAAAAACGCAGTGAGCATGCAAATAGTGAAAAATAGTTCTGAAAAGCAGCCAGAAGTGTGATCCCAGATGACTATAATACAATTAATTAATCAATAATTGTTAATACAAAGGAACATTTGTGGTGTCATCGATGGAATACTTAGATATTTTTCCAACAGAATTTGTTTTTGAAAATATAGCAATTTAAATGCTATTAACAATGTGCTTTTTAAAGATGTATTTCAAACTCTGCTTTGTGCTGAATTTGTTTTAAAACCTAACCCAGCACGTTCTAAAAAAAAAAAAAAAAAAAAAATGCTTTGAGATTTGAAGGGAAGTGGCTGAACAGATTGTTATGTCACCATTAGGGAGCTGTAATAAAGTCATATTTCTTTTGCATTTTGCATGACTGCAGGGCCTTCCACTCTCGCCTGTCTGCTCCGCTCACATCAGCCTCCCTTAAGTGGAGCAGTTCGAGGCTGCAGATTTTGCCTCCCCGCCGCCAGAGAGTGTCTGTGCCAGATAGCATTGCACGATTGTACTCACCAGTGCACACATTTGTAAAGAATAAAATGTCTTAGGCCTCATTAAACACCTACACTTTGGAAATTAGAAACCGGTTATTTATCACTTAGAAGCAAAGTGAGTCTTGTAGAAAACCTACAAGGAGATGACATATTCCCTGTGAAACGACAGCCAAGTGCATCACATAAATCAAATTGTAGAACTAGATTTTTGTTGTTGCTATTGTTTAAATGGCTTAAGAGCCATTGTTCGTTTGGGTAACTGTTACAACCATCCTCGTGCCTTCATTTCCTCACTGTATAAGAGATGCAAGCATTGCATATATGCATCATTATAATTGGGCAAACATGCCAGTAATAGTGAGAAATAACAATCCAGTGTGTCGTACGTATTGCATTTCCACTAAACTGCACAACACAAAAGCAGTTGCGACAGATATTTTTTGCCAGCAGCCAGAGATATCTGAAAAGCTCCACTGTGTTCAAATCACTCATGTTTTTAAGTGCTATACTATATACAGTATGTGGCTGTTCCTGAATATTTTACTAGATGCTAAATTAATAAAAACAGTTCCGCGAAAAAATTTTCCTCCTGAACATGACCTCGGGTCTTGTTGACTTGCGGTCTTCACTGGTTATCCAAGGCCAAAATATGGACTTTGCATACGTCTGTCTGTCTGTGCTCAGCATAACTCCAGTTCTATTACTGCCAGGGTCTTCAAATTCGTAGGGAGCATTCTTGGGACACAGACCTTAGACATGTTCAAAGATGGCTAACCTTGACCTATTCTAAAGGTGTCAAGAGGTCACATTAAAATAATACGCTCCAACTTGGAGCGTATTATTTAAAAGCAAAACAATGTTTTAACTCATTGTCAGTAAAATATTTCACGTGGTTGTTGTAACTGTGACAATAAATGTATTTATTTAAGGGTAATTGACAGCAACGGATGCAGAGAGGATTGGGTGGCGGTCGAGGGCGGGTGGCCCAGCGGCTCGGTCCATGCTCATAGCCCCTGGCTGTTGAGACGTGGAATGTCACCTCACTGGGGGGGAAGGAGCCTGAGCTTGTGCGGGAGGTTGAGCGATACCGACTAGAGATAGTCGGGCTCACCTCCACGCACAGCTTGGGCTCTGGTACCCAACTCCTGGAGAGGGGCTGGACGCTTCATTTTACTGGCGTTGCCCATGGGGAGAGGCGGAGAGCTGGGGTCGCATTGCTTATTGCTCCCCAGCTCAGTCGCCATGTGTTGGAGTTCACTCCAGTGAACGAGAGGGTCGCGTCCCTATGCCTTCGGGTCGGGGACAGGTCTCTCACCGTTGTCTTGGTTTACTGGCTGAGCGGCAGTGCAGAGTACCTGACCTTCTTGGAGTCCCTGGGAGGGGTACTAGATAGTGCTCCGACTGCGGACTCCATTGTTCTCCTGGGGGAATTCAACACCCACGTGGGCGGCAACAGTGAGACCTGGAGGGGGGTGATCGGGAAGCACAGCCTCCCCGTTCTGAACCCCAGTGGTGTTCAGTTGTTGGACTTCTGTGTTAGTCACAGTTTGTCCATCACGAACACCATATTCGAGCACAAGGGTGTCCATAAGTGCACGTGGCACAAGGGCACCCTGAACCGGAGGTCGATGATTGACTTTGTAGTCGTATCATCTGACCTTCGGCCACGTGTCTCGGACACTCGAGTGAAGAGAGGGGCAGAGATGTTGACCGATCACCACCTGGTGGTGAGTAGGATCTGCTGGGAGGGGAGGACATGGAGTCCGAGTGGACCATGTTCTCCACCTCCATTGTCAATGCGGCCGCTCGTAGCTGTGGTCATAAGGTCTCTGGTGCCGGTCGCAGCGGCAATCCCTGAACCCGGTGGTTGACGCCGGAAGTAAGGGATGCTGTCAAGCTGAAGAAGGAGTCCTACTTATCTTTGTTGGTAGGTGGGACCCCGGAGGCAGCTGACAGGTACCAGCAGGCCAAGCGTGCCGCAGGCCAAGCGTGCCGCAGCCCGTGCGGTCGCAGAGGCAAAAACTCGGGTCTGGGAGGAGTTCGGGGAGGCCATGGAGGAGGATTATCAATTGGCCTCGAAGAGATTCTGGCAAACCGTCCGATGCCTCTGGAGGCGGAAGCAGCTCTCCACCAGCACTGTTTACGGTGCGGGTGGGGAGCTGTTGACCCTGACTGGGGATGTTGTCAGGCGGTGGAAGGAATACTTCGAGGATCTCCTCAATCCCATCATCATGTCTTCCGAAGAGGAAGCAGAGACTGGGGATTCAGAGGCGGATTCATCCATTACCCTGGCCAAAGTCACAGACGTGGTTAGAAAGCTCCTTGGTGGCAGAAATCCGACCTGAGTACCTTAAGTCTCTGGATGTTCTGGGACTGTCTTGGCTGACACGCCTCTGCAACATCGCGTGGCGATCGGGGACAGTGCCTCTGGATTGGCAGACCGGGGTGGTGGTTCCTCTGTTTAAGAAGGGGGACCAGAGGGTGTGTTCCAACTATAGGGGGATCACACTCCTCATCCTCCCCGGTAAGGTCTATTCCAGAGTACTGGAGAGGAGAATTTGACTGATGGCCAAACCTCGGATTCAGGAGGAGCAGTGTGGTTTTCGTCCTGGTCGCGGCACACTGGACCAGCTCTACACGCTCCATCGGGTGCTCGAGGGTTCATGGGAGTTCGCCCAACCAGTCCACATGTGTTTTGTGGATCTGGAGAAGGCGTTCGACCGTGTCCCTCTGGGCACCCTGTGGGGGGGTGCTCCGGGAGTACGGGGTCCTTTGCTAAGGACTATCCGGTCCCTGTACGACCATAGCAGGAGCTTGGTTCGCATTGCCGGTAGTAAATCAAACCTGTTTCCAGTGCACGTTGGCCTCCGCCAGGGCTGCCCTTTGTCACCGGTTCTGTTCATTATTCTGTTCATTATTTTTATGGACAGAACTTCTAGGCGCAGCCAGGGTGTAGAGGGGGTCTGGTCTGGGAACCACAGAATCTCGTCTCTGCTGTTTGCGGACAATGTGGTTCTGTTGGCTTCGTCAAATCAGGACCTTCAGCGTGCACTGGGGTGGTTCGCAGCTGAGTGTGAAGCGTCCGGGATGAAAATCAGCACCTCCAAATTCGAGCCCATGTTTCTTGACCGGGAAAAGGTGCTTTGCCCTCTTCAGGTCGGTGGAGTGTCTTTGCCTCTGTGGAGGAGTTTAAGTATCTTGGGGTCTTGTTCACGAGTGAGGGACGGATGGAGCGTGAGATCGATAGAGGGATCGGTGCAGCATCTGCAGTGATGCGGTCGCTGTATCGGACCGTCGTGGTGGAGAGAGAGCTGAGTAGGGGGGCAGAGCTCTCGATTTACCGATCGATCTACGTTCCGATCCTCACCTCTGGTCATGAGATTTGGCTCATGACCGAAAGAACGAGATCGCGAGCACAAGTGGCCGAGATGAGTTTCCTCCGCAGGGTGGCTGGGCACTCCCTTAGAGATAGGGTGAGGAGCTCGGTCACTCGGGAGGAGGGAGGACCCGATAAAGCGGAAGAAAATGGATGGATGGCAGCAACGGACAGCAGGGCAAGGCTGAAACTAGCGGTTTTCACATTGTCACAGTAAAGCAAGTGTTTCTGACATATAATGTCAGAAACGACAGTCTTGTGTAGAGGAAAGTGATACACCCTGTGGGAATGCATTGCATGAAAAGTTCAAATTTATACAGTTTTGAATGTGTAAATGAGTTGACCTTTGTATGAACAGCAAATGAGTGTAGAGTGAAAGGGCTAATGCCAACAAGATGTATGATGTATTTTCCAGAGTTTTGCAGCAACAAATGATTTTTCTGCCCAGACTAAAGTTAAAATAAATAAATAAATGCCAATGTGTGTGGAGTCCATTTCCAAATGCAACTGTACGATTTTTATAACAATAGCTTCAAGCCAAAAACAGCCAAAGCTAATTTAGTCAAGCTAACACTTACCAAAAAGTAGTACATGCAAGTATGTTTCAAGTATACTTCCAGTTTACTTTTTATATATACTTATAATATTTTTTGGTAAGGGAAGGACATACTAACTACACTGAAAAAAGAATGTTTGAACCACCTTAAAAAGTGTTACAATTTCTAAAAACCTGAATGAATTAAGTTGTTTGAACTTAACTTTATAAATTAGAGTTGATTTAACTTTCAAACAACTTAATTCATTCAGGTTTTTACAAATTGTAACACTAAGTTGGTTCAAACATTCTCTTTTTTCAGTGTAGTATGCTGTGCAGAGCACACAACTGCAATAATCTCGCAATCTTCAGCTGGCCAATTTTCCACAACTACACAAGGATAGTTCACATCATGATGCGCAAAGAGCTAAAGTTTAAACATATATTACAAACACAGTGGGCAAGACTCAAGGTAAAGAGAACAGTAAGACAAACGCTAGATCTGACATTAGTAGAACTGTGAGACAATATTCATATCCATGTGGTGACAATGTTGACATTTTGTCACTATTTGTGCATGTCAGCCGCCATTCGGCAGTTGTATAGAAGTGGTGCTGCGCGGGTCTTTGATAGAGCCTGTAGTTCGGAATCAAGACAACTATCAACTGGTATTGGCAATTAAATGCCCATTTTAACAAGAGTAATGGTTTAATTTTAAAATAGTCTTTAAGGTACCCCAGCTAGGTACCTTTGGTAATAATGTATGAAAGCAGAAGCTAATATTATTAGCTGGGAAAGAAAAAAAAAAAATCATCATAAAACACTAATTGTAATTTCATGTTTGGATGCTATGCAATTAAAAAAAGAATGCTCGCTGTGACTAGTTTTTGACAAGAATCACGTACAAGTCAACCACCAAGATGGCACGTCTCAGTCCGGGGCTTTAAAACTTTGTTGTCTTCAGCATGGGACTTCCTCATGACTATCGCGACTGAAGAAAAAGAGATGCGTTTGGAGTGTCAGACCTGCATTAACCAGCCTGTGATCCCAAAAAGACCTCGTTGAAGGATTAAATTACAAACCATTACTGCTGCTTGGCTCTTCCTAGCCAATGCGCCACATAATACAACTTCCAAAGCCTTAACCTGGTAAAAATCCCACATCACTCTAGTTTAAAGTGACACGCCATTTAAACTACAGTACACGGGGTAAGAAACAACTGCCTCTTACCATCAACAAACAGTAAGAGGCTCTTTTATGTGCAGCGGTGTCTCATACAGCATTGCCCAACAATATAGAGTTACACCTTGTGGCCATGCTAATGCCATTAAATAAGTGAGATCACACAGGAAAGTGGAGTTAAAGTTGATCTTTAAGTCACAAGGTTGCAATACTGTTAAATGGAGACATATGTCCCAACGTTTCCTTGAAAAAAATGGTAGAAATGAAAACTCACCAGGTTTAGGATGTCTTCAGAGATGCGCACGGTCTGGAAAAACCTACAGAAATGAGATGGTACTCAAATTACATGAGGATTTTACAAACTTTACATATCAGAGGATACAGAGTTTCATAACTTTACAGGAAAAGTACTGCATCTGTTCACATCAGCTCAAATTGTAACCACCTTTATGTTGTTACATCTAATTTCTACAGAAGAACAAGATATGGTTTGAAGAGTTTTGGGTTTATTACGTCCACCAAGTACGTAATAAAATCATCAGCATTTATTTATTTATCTGTCTGTCTGACTTTTAGCGGGATTACATCAAAACTACTGCACGGATTTTCACACAATTTTCATTACAGATAAATATTAGGCCATGGAAGACCCCACTGAATTTTGAAGGTGATCCGGATCTGGATCAGGATTTCAATTTGTACGCTTCACTTTGTCGGCTTTATGTCAAAACTACTTTACAGATTTTCACCAAATCTTCAGTGTTAGGCCTTAGAAGACTATTAAATTTTGGAGGTGATCCAGATCCAAGATCAGGATTTGGAGGTGTGTTTACACATGCAATTTCTGAACTGTACGTCCAACTTTCAAAAACAGTTATTTAATTTCTTGCGTCAAGCTAGGTTCAACCCTATATTATCATTTTTTAACCATGCCATATTTAATGTCCCATTGTATTTTATGGAAACGTTTGAAAAAAATATAATCTCAGGCCACAAATTTTGTGCAAGCTCCCTCTCCCCAAAGAAAGAAAGAAAGATAGAAAAAGAAAAAAAATGGCATGGTTGATCTTTGAGCATTTCCGTTGATCTATATGGCTGTTTGATGTTTCAAAGCATTCATTCATCACAGGCCAATTGAAACAGACAGCGAAGCCGCCAAGTAGGAAGTGTGGTCATATCTCAGTAATGCTTTTATGTATTAAAACCAAACTTGGCAGATGGGCTCAAGTCCCAACTGTGAGGAAGCACACAAAGCTTGGTTTTAAATAACCTCCAGGGGACGCTGGTTCGCGCAGGAGATGTTCACCTATGAGTTGCAATGTTTTTTGTTTTTTTTTGTACAGTTAAGTTTAAACTTGTTCTTATTGATTAAATTTGTCACAGATCTTTTATCAGCTGTTTTATGTTGTTGGAAAAATAATTATGAGATTGTCTCATTATACATGTGATGATACACTAAAATGAATGACGCTCCCTTCATCAGATGCACCTTCTTTTTGTGTTGTTGAGTCACACACTCTAACACGTCCCCTTTTCTCATTTTTTCCTTCTTTTTCATTCCACAAAGTTCAGTCGCAACCCATTTAAAATAATGAAAAATATCCTCTCACACACACACACACACACACACACACCGACTGACTCTGTTGGTGGAGGTAATTTGGAGTAATTGCACCATGGGTGAAACCTTTGAAGACCCAGTTTATGTTCTGATTATGAGAGCTTGCTTACTTGTCGGTTATGATTAAGAGAGTTGCCGCATTTATAAAACAGAGCCTACTTAGAAAGCCGCACTACTTTAACAATGACTCCATACTGGGTTTTTAAATGTCCCACATGTTGAACTAATGATAAAGCCATATTAGGTTAATTTGCAAATCTCAAATTTTTTGTTAAACGACTGAAGAGGGGTAATCAAATCTGCAGACGGAACACAAGAATGCATTTTGCTTTGTAGTTGCGAGAAAGCAAAAAACCCGGCTCCAGTGCCAACATTACACTGCATAAGCAAACTTTAGGCTTAAAAGGCTGCAGCTCGCACCACATGATATAGATTACCTTTAAAGAAATCTGGGCGCCCATTAACACTGCTGTTTGATCTCAATGGCACAAATTGATCCAAGGTGAAGAAATTGTTACGTAATTATGATGGATGACGACACGGAGGGGAAATGATTTGTGCCTTTAAATTCTCACTGCAAAAGTTCTTTATGTAATGAGAGGACTGAGGTCATAAAAAAAGCAGTATAAATGACATTGTAGAAGCAAAAGGACAGATAATTTTTATGTCTCAGACAGTTTTTGTAAAGGCTTTGAGAGAGATTTACGGGTCAACAGTTGGAAACTGTGCGGTTTACAAAGTATTAAATGATTTCTCTTAAGAATGGAGAATATTTTCAGCTTTAAAACCTGAACGAGTTGCTCATGGTTTGAGCAGGAAGTTGACAATATGGAGCGCATTACATGCAGGACATCTCAAACATATTAATACAAGTACAGTTAGGTTTGCAGTCGCCATCCCAGGAAAACCTTTGTGTGGACAAGACCACATTTTAAACAAGATCACTTCTTGATTTTAATATATGCATTACACGTTACGGAGCTTTCCCTTTCATTGTTATGTCGCATTGAGTAAAGGGAGCAATTTAATGCATCAGATGCTGGAGATATATTTTGTCCAATCCAAGACATACACACAATGTCTCTTTATGAAAGTTAATGGAATTCAAGTTGCATTTATTTATACAATGCCAAATAATGTCACCTCAAGGTGTTGTACCCAAGAAAAGTATAGACCACACCCACCCCGTGCACATTGGTGAATGTGGGAAGGGGAACACTTGCTCAGCATTTGTTCTAAGAAGAAATCCCAAGCAGACCAGACACAGTAGGGTGACCATCTCATACTAAAAAATAATAAAAAAAAGGACTAAAGGAGAACAGAATTCTCTGTACATGGAATGGCGAAATGCTAATCTAAGTCATCGACAGTGTTCATGATGACAAATGGTTGAAAAGAAGCAGGAGGTGAAGATTAAAGTGGCATTAAAATGAACTACAACTGTACAAAGCTTAAGTCAGTTATTAATGCCAGAGCAGTCATTAAAACAGAACATTCCCCAGTTCTAACCCCAACCTCGATATACCTGCAAAACCTCCAAAGTGCCCTATCATGCAGTCATACAAGTTCCCAAGTTCAAAAGCCCCAATGTGGGGGGAGTTATCAACATCTCTAAAGGTTTTCAGCTGATTCAATTAAACCTGGTGGAATAACTGTTCTTATCGAGAAGCAGAACACAAACTCTTGGGTTGGTCAGGATTTGTAAGTAGATTGCACTTTTTTAACCCAAGTATTTATTTATTTATTTAGACAGCAACATGAGACATTTTTGTAAAGTTTGGTCAGTTTCTCAAAACGCTTGTAAATGTGGTGGAATAACCCTTCTCTTCAAGATCAAAAAATCAAACTAAAGCTCGTTGTTGTTTGGAGTCTGGATAATAAATCATTTTGCTAATAAAGTCACTCATTCTTCTACATTCTTTTTAAATGTTTTCAACCAAATTCAATAAACTTTGATCAACTTGAAAATGAAGGAGTTGAGAAACGACATGTAGATCTGGGTTCAACTTCCAGTTATGCTACCCGTCTGTGTCCTTGGAAAAGACACTATCTGCATTTCCTCAGTCCACTTGCTCACTCACTCATCTTTAAACAACCTGCTGGACCAGGTTGCGGAGGCAACGGGTCCAGCAGGGGACCCCAAACTTCCCTTTCCCAGGCCACATGAGCCACCTCTGACTGCGGGATACAGAGGCGTTCCCAGACCAGTGTGGAGATAATCTCTCCACCTAGTCCTGGGTCTCCTCCCAGCTGGACATGCTTGGAAGACCTCCTGAGGGAGGCGCCCAGAAGGCATCCTTACAGATGCCCAAACCACCTCAGCTGACTCCTCTCAACGTCAAGGAGCAGCGGTTCTACTCCGAGCTCCTCACAGATGACACAGCTTCTCACCTTATCTCTAAGGGAGACAGTAGCCACCCTCCTGCAGAAACCCATTTCAGGCACTTGTACCCGCGATCTAGTTCTTTCGGTCATGGCCCATCCCTCATGTCCATTGGTCGCCTTTTGGCTCAGTTCCCTTTTCGTCACAACAGTACGGTAGAGCCCATGCAACACCGTCCCTGCTGCGCCGATTCTCCGGCCAATCTCACGCTCCATTGTCGCCTCACTCATGAGCAGAGCTTGAACTCCTTCACTTGGAGCAAGACTGCATTCCCTACCCGGAGTAGGCAATCCATCGGTTTCCTGTTGAGAACCATGCCATGGAGTTCCCTAGTCTTCCAGCTGTAAATGGGCACCAGAACAGGCATCGAACCAGTGTCCTATCCATGGAGAATTGTAGACTCTCAAGTACAAACATGAGCACCAATGGGTCTCAGGGCTTACACTGAGCTGACTTACAGTGCAAAAATATATGTGGAGGTTGAGGGAACTGTCACACTTTTGTTTTGTCGATAGGAGTCAAAATCTGCGGAGTAGATGTGAGATTCTGAGGTCTGACACCTTCTGTTGCCTAGACCTTCCCTGACTGCTAGCTTTAACTGAAGCAGGCAACAGCTGGAGTTTTTTTTTTTTTTTTAAGTTTTACTGCCAACCAGTGAACCAATTATTGTCAACCACATTCATGGATTATTGGTAGTAATTTTCTTTAATGTTAAGATATTTCAAGTCTGGTGGGGGTTCTCATTGGCCTAGCAGTCCACCAGGCCTGTCATGCTGTAGGGGAAACACTCAATGTTCTTCCCGATACAAAAATTTTAGGAATGACTACATTTGGCAGATGTATAACCTCCTAGTATACAACTGAGAAACTATGTTTGATGCATATAAAAAAAAAATCCAGGTTCGTTTTCTCTGCTTTCCTGCAAAGACATAAGTGATAGCCATTTTCTTCTACCAACAGCCTCAATTGTGCAGAAAGGATTTTTCAGTGACGGGGCAGCTGAGAGTCTAGAATAACTCTCTAAATAAAGAATAAAAGCAATCTGCTCTTGTTTTCGCTCAGTGCACCTTTCCATCCCTGTTGCCAGGAGGACGCCCAAATGCATTTCACATGCAAGTGTCCGCTCCACTGCCCCTGAGCACCAAACACAATTATATCCCACTTTAAAAATGTTAATTTTACATTTTTTAATGAGCGGATGACAGCTTAAGTACGCGAGTGCATCTTACAAGGGAAGAGGTGATGTTCTAGCAGTTCCACTCCTCATAACGCGATTAAACGGTCTCACTGGAGGACGGAGCTGAAAATAAACCAAACAATCCTTATGGCGCATATAAAACAAACATTCTACACATAAATATTTTATCATTCTGAAAATATATGCTAAAGGTAAGCACTCTTTGGAATGTCTGTGTTAGCTTGTGCCGTGTTAAGTGCAGAGAAATGCAGTTAGTCAGGGAGATTAATCAATTTCACGGTTGATCAGCCTGATGCAGGATTATGTCTTGTTATTTTAAATCAGATAATATGAGATTATAGTTTAGCGGGGTTTGTGAAATCAGATGGAAGACTAAAGAGATGTCTCCCAAAGGAAATCCGCGGTTCATACCATTTAACTGTGGAGTGTAGAGGTGGCAGAGTTGAACAATGCCCCGGGTCCAAAGGACGTATTTGACAAGGAAACATTTATGCACAATATATTAAGCACTTTATCTGAACAACAAGAACCACCAGACCTGGTCAGACCTTTTGAAGCTTTTAGGACCATCTACAATTTGTGTTCTCTTTGCCCAAACCCTTTCATGCAGATAAAGTACTTCCCACTTCATGCTTCCTCAGAACGTGTTAGCCGCACAGCGTGACTAGGATGAGATATTTCAACATATCAAACATGAGCCATGCAGTTTTCTGTGTTTTCTTTAAAAGGTAATTAGCTTGTGCACGTAGCTGTCATGACCATAACTTCATCTCCTTTTGAAGAAGAAAAAAAAAAAAAACAGGGCAAGTAAACAAGAGGCCAGGCCTTCCCAGGGTCAGTGTTCAACGCAGCCCGGATTATGGCACCAAAGGAATCCTGGGAAGCGTATGTTGATTTGGCCTGACACTCACTGCCACATTTAGCCGAGTCGCTGCTGAATCACGAAGGCCTTCGAGCACTTTCCTGCCATATTTTGTAAAATCTTTAACAAGCACGCTGCAATTATCTCATGCCACAGAGGATTCTCGTCGCATAATTAGCTCAGCGCACATAACGGCCAACATCTTTACACTACTAATACAAGTTCACACGCAGAGGAATTTGTTTCCACAAGTATGCTGGGGCAAAAACAATGACCCATATAAAACTACATTAATGTTCATGGACTGTGCAGAGTTACTTGATATCCAAAACAACCAGAAGAGTACTCGGAGATAACATTTAGCCAAGGCACAACAACTCTTCAATGCTTTAATTCTGTTTACATTATTGCAAGTTTATATATTTTATATCTTTCTTAATCTAATAAACATCACATCTTTCTTTCTTTCGGCTGCTCCCATGCAGTGGCAGCACCAAGGGGGGGCTTGGGGGAGCTTAAACCCCCCCCCCAATAATGAGCCAAGCCCCTCTCAGCCCCCCAATAATTCTGCCAATATTGTGAATAGCAACTGACAATAGGGCAAAACAGCTGGACATTGATGCTGTCATTGAAAAATTTGCTGCCAACCACCAGAACAGGCGCATAGTTTTGAAGTAACGTGTTCTTTGGCCGTTTGCCTTACATGTAACTTGGGCTAGATTGTATACAAACTTCATAAAGAATCACTTTTTTGTATATTGTTTACAACTAAGTTTCTCAATCTATATTGTTTACTTACTTTTATCGAATGGTTATGATCTCTGTGTTAAATTGGCAATAAATCTTTGATACAGACGATTTGTGTAAGGTTGATTCCATGCATTGTCTTGAGCACCATTTCAATGAATTCAGTTTGTATACCTATGTGCAAGTTTATTGAACTTGTAATCATTCTAAGTGATGTGTGTGTGCATTGATACCACATTTTAGAGGAGCACATTTTAGTGGAGCCCCTTCAACTTTTACCCCAGCCCCCCCACCCCCAGCTCCCCCAACAAAAACTTCCTGGCACCGCCACTGCTCCCATGAGGGGGTGCCAAAGCAGATCAATCGTTTCCATCTCAGCCTGTCCTCTGTAACTTTCTCTGTCACACCAACCACCTGCATGTCCTCCCTCACCACATCCATAAACCTACTCTTTGGCCTCCCTCTTCCCCTCCTGCCTGGTGGCTCCATCCTCAACATCCTTCTCCCTATATACCCTGGGAGAGCTGGTCTCACAACTGCCTTGTAAACTTTCCCCTTCACTCTTGCCGATATTCTTCAGTCACAAATCACTCCTGCCACTTCCCCACCCACTCCACTCTGCCTACTAACTTTGAACAGTTGACCCCAAGTATTTAAACTCATCTACTTTCACCAATTCTACTCCTTGTAACTGCACTATTCCACTGGGGTCCCTCTCACTCATACAAATGTTCTCAGTCTTGCTCTGACTGACATTCATTCCCCTGCTCTCCAGAGCATGTCTCCAATTCTCAAGGCTAGACTCAACCTGCTCTTTACTCTCCAAACCCATATTTTCATTGCAACAAATTCACTTAATTGGATGTGCATAAAATTGTATTTGTTGATTTTCTGCTATGTCCTTTGGTCAATATCACCATGAAGTGCCATTAAGATCAGTGCGTTACTGGCTGAGAAATTGACAGAGAAACATTTTCAAAGTAAAGCGATGTGAGCAAGCTCAGAAAATGATCCCGTCCACCCCACCAGAATAGTTGCTTGCATGTAGAATATATCAGTGATGGCAAATCTTTTGTGATGAAATACCTCATTAAACAAATTAGTCAATCTCTGTACATGTAATTGATAAAAACTGTCTTAAATGATAAAAACACCCCAATCATGAGGGACAATTGAGATGTTTTGAGCCTAACCCAGGAAACGCGGCGTAGTTTTCCATCTTTTGCATTCTGAGAAACCAATATTTCTCAACATTGCACCCAGTGAGTCAAAACATCACACATTCTCAAGAAATGTTGGTTTGTCAGAATGCAAAAGATGGAGAACCACGCCCTGCTTTTTCTGGGTCAGGCTCAAAACTTTTCAATTACCTTCTTGTATCTCCCCTTGAAGATGCTGGACAAAAATAATTTTCCTTCATGCACATCTTCGTACCATGTACTTCTTTTATGTTAAGTTTAACTGAAATCCACCAACCAGTTTATGACAGAGGAGTTCAACTTACTAAGTCAATATGATACAAAAAAAAATTAAACAAACAAAATTCCAATTATATTCCCTTGAACATGTCACTCTGGAATCATTTTCCTTCATGCACATCTTCAGATGGTGTGCTACCACTGTATGAATGGCCCCCAATTTTTTGTTTTTGGCGGAGCTGTGGGTTCTTCTTCTTAATACAACTGATCATTCCAATAAATTTCATGTCAAAAGACTGAAAGCTTTTTGTGCAATTATGCTAACAGGCAGACATATCTCAATGTGGTATCACATCTCAGATGTCAGAGGTCACATGACCTTTTTGAGGAGAGCTAATAAAACAAACTTACCGTATTGCCTGTGGGGATCCATGGGCTCTAGATTGGGTAGTGTTTATCAAATAGGTAGCTGACATTTTTCAAGGGTGATAATAAATTATGCAAGTTTCTATAATGATTCAGAATGGTGTGTTAGTCCAGAATGTAATTAAAGTCCATTGTTCACCATTGTTACGTAATTTCTCAAAAAATATTAGTCTATCGATGTTCTGTTTTGGCTGTGTTCATCGTTGACCCAAAATACATAAGCATAACAAATGGCAAATATCGGCTCTCCCCAGTTTGTCCATGTTTGGAGCCATACACGCGCACGCACGCACATATACATGTTCACAGAGGCCAGTTTGCTTTTAATATATAGATGTTAATAACTTTATATGATCATAAATCTCCAACTTGTGATCATCATCCCACAAGCCACCATTGAGACGTTTTGTCCAGTGTCATGAGGACGTTTGACTTCGCATGCCCACTGTTCACATCTATTCACCCTCCATGCCTCTGACAGCTACAGATGCATTGTGGGATCAAGCTGGATGAAATGGGCAAGGACAGTTTCACATCCGCCTGGGGTACAATTCCAAGATCGGGCTGGAATCAGAAGTTTGCCGGTTTCGGTTAACCAGTGTGCTGCTAAATAGCTTAAGTCAAGCATCAATGCACGCAGAGAAAACACCCAGATATAACTGCTTGACAGCTAAAGTAGCTGGCTGCATCACGTGCACCCAGCCTCAAGAGCCCTCTAGTTGTTCTTCTTCATGACTGACTTCTAAAGTGTTTTATCCCAGGGACACACCGATAACGTGCATTAAGATCAAGAACACTTATTTCAATTGTGCTTTATATTTTATTCTGGCCTTAAAACCAGCACAGTCTGAGAATAGCTCTCACGGGGAAATGCAGCACTGTGGGAGATTCTGAATATGTGAACACTAATGTCTTAGAAATAAAGGCATTTTTTTTTTTTTTTAATGCTACAGAACAATTCTCTTTGCAAATTTACTTAAAAGGCAAAATTGCAATTACACATTAAACTATAAAGATTCTTCTGTGTGTTTAAATGCATAAATATATTTACAAGATGCTAAATTCTGCCAAAAATACAGGTGTAGCTTAAAAGCCATTTTGGTTTTATCTACTGATCTTAAAGGGGTTGTATTGCGCCAAATTGTTTTTAATTCACTTTTATATTTAATTTTGGTTTGAGTTTCATGTTCAAAACCCTCACAGTTATAAAAGTGTGTGCCTGGTATTATCTGGCTACATGCACAATTAAGCACTGAAACAATTCGTTTTAGACGTCTGTGACAAATGTAAAATAAGCCCATATTTAAACAAATTATGCAAGTTTCATACTCTGTAACTAACCCTTTGAAAGCGGTAAAGTAAAAATCCAAAGGACTCGCCAAAAAACTTGAGGGAACTGGTGTCATTACAGAGTTTGCTCAACAGAGGGCAATCACATGCCATTTTTCACAATACTGCCAAGGATGGCTGTGACCCCCATCACCTCTTAGTCACATTAGCTACAAGAGACTAAGGCAAAGCAACCAGCTGCCACCATTCAATTTCAATTGGAGTGGGCATTTTACAGCAACAAGAGACAAGTGGTCACCATGCCACCAGCTACAGTGAGGAAAGTAAGTCTTTGAACACCCTGCGATTTTGCAAGTTCTCCCACTTAGAAATCATGGAGGGGTCTGAAATTTTCATCTTAGGTGCATGTCCGCTGTGAGAGACATAATCTAAAAAAAAAAAAAAAAAAAAAAAAAAAAAAAAAAAAAAAATCCATAAATCACAATGTATGATTTTTTAATAATTTATTTCTATGTTACTGCTGCAATAAATATTTGAACACCTGTGAAAATCAATGTTAATATTTGGTACAGTAGCCTTTGTTTGCAATTACAGAGGTCAAATGTTTCCTGTAGTTTTTCACCAGGTTTTCACACACTGCAGCAGGGATTTTGGTCCACTCCTCCATACAGATCTTCTCCAAATCTTTCAGGTTTGGAGTTTCAGCTCCCTCCAAACATTTTCTATTGAGTTCAGGTCTGGAGACTGGCCAGGCCACTCCAGGACCTTGAAATGCTTCTTATGGAGCCCCTCCTTAGTTGCCCTGACTGTGTGTTTTGGGTCATTGTCATGCTGGAAGACCCAGCAATGACCCATCTTCAATGCTCTTACTGAGGACTGTTTGCCAAAATCTCACAATACATGACCCCATCCATCCTCCCTTCACTACAGTGCAGTCGTCCTGTCCCCTTTGTAGAAGAGCACCCCCAGAGTATGATGTTTCCACCCCCATGCTTCACGGTTGGGATGGTTTTCTTGGGGTTGTTCTCATCCTCTAAATATGGTAAGTGGAGTTGATTCCAAAAAGCTCTATTCTGGTCTCATCTGACCACATGACCTTCTCCCATGCCTCCTCTGGATCATCCAGATGCTCACTGGTGAACTTCAAACGGGCCTGGACATGTGCTGGCTTGAGCAGGGGGACCTTGCTGCCCTGCAGGATTTTAAACCATGACAGCATCATGTGTTACTAATGTAATCTTTGTGACTGTGGTCCCAGCTCTCTTCAGGTCATTGACCAGGTCCTCCTGTGTAGTTCTGAGCTTTCTCAGAATCATCCTTACCCCACAAAGTGAGATCTTGCATGGAATCCCAGACTGAGGGAGATTGACAGTCATCTTGTGTTTCTTCCACTTTCTAATAAATAATTCTAACAGTTGTTGTCTTCTACCAAGCTGCTTGCCTGTTGTCCTGTAGTCCATCCCAGCCTTGTGCAGGTCTACAGTTTTGTCCCTGGTGTCCTTAGACAGCTCTTTGGTCTTGGCTATGGTGGAGAGGTTGGAGTGTGATTGATTGAGTGTGTGAACAGGTGTCTTTTATACAGGTAACAAGTTCAAACAAGTGCAATTAATACAGATAAAGAGTGCAGAATAAGAGGGCTTCTTAAAGAAAAAATAACAGGTCTGTAAGAGCCAGAATTCTTGCTGGTTGGTAGGTGTTCAAATACTTATTTGCAGCAGTAACATACAAATAAATTATTTTAAACAATCATACATTGTGATTTCCAGATTTTTTTTTTTTTTAAGATTATGTCTCTCACAGTGGACATGCACCTAAGATGAAAATTTCAGACCCCTCCATGATTTCTAAGTGGGAGAACTTGCAAAACCGCAGGGTGTTCAAATACTTATTTTCCTCACTGTAGGTGGAGCCAAAAAAGACGAGAAGTCTATTTTATGAAATTTTATGCTCAATGATGTGACATAGTGACTGCCAATCCAACTATAAAAGATCAAGCCTCGATTACACTTCTTTGTTATAAGGTTTTGATAAAGAAATGTTATTAATCAGCCATTTTTAATATGTGTGTGTGTGTGTGTGTATCTATATCCATCTCTGAAGATATATCAGACTTTTTTTTCTTTTTTAACTGTCGATGCTGGTCCCCAAGAATTTGTATCATTCAGGCTCTAGAATTAAAAAAATGTGGAAAGATAAGTGCAAATGTGCTCTTCAAGGCTTGAGGGAGCGTATCAGGAATGGCAAAATCATCTTGCCAAATATCAACAGTCAATGCCAGTGGCCAAGTCAGGATTTTACTGTAAATTTATCTGAATAAATATTTTAAATGTTTACTTACTACACTTGTAACATCAATTCAAGAAAAGTCAGTGAGCTATACAAATGTGTCAGCATTTGATTTTATGAATTTAATAGAGAACATCTGAAATAGGATACCTCAGTGTACCTTAGCAGGATTAAATCATCCTTTTGGTATGTCTGATTCTTGTGCCAGACAGATTCTGTCTGAGTTTGAATCCATTTCACTATAAAATATGAGAAACCTTGTTATGTATGCCAAGAGGACAACTTGCTGTTTGGATCCACTACAGTCATGGCTTGTAAAGGAGCTTTGGCCAATAATGGAACTATTGCAAATTGTGAACTTATCACAATTTGCAATATCGCCACTGGCAATATTTCCTTTTTGACTGAAGACTGCTGTGATTAAAACTCTTCTGAAGAAACCTGGTGTGGAACTTTTGATTGTAACAAACCTTAGTCCAGTGTTTTACTGCTGTTCTTGTCAAAGATTCTTGAGAAGATGGTTTCAAAGCAGCTTATAAAATACTTATCTCAGAATGATCCCTTTGAACTGCTGCAGTTGGAATTTCAGGCGCATCATTGTAGAGAGGGTGAATTTAGAAAAGTGGTGAATGACCTGCTGCTTGGTATGGATTCCAGTTAATCCTGTATTCTCCTCTGGTTTTCTTTAAGCATGATACTTTTGGGACAAATTATACAAAACCTATGCCAAAACCAACATGCAGATCCACCTTGGACTTGCTGTGGCAAGTGAAAACAAGGGAACAACCGAAGGGACTTACGACTTTACTATACATACTAGCGCATTGCCCATGGAGATCCAAGGGCTCTAGAGTGACCCAAAATACACTGGTGAGGTTGGGTACATGTAACTTCTGGCAAAGTGGTGAATCCAAAGGTGAAAATTCGTACTTCCGCAACTGGTCGCTCGGTGAAAACACACTGACTGTATGCTGTTCTGTTGAAATCAGTTTGGTATCGTCTCTAGCTTGCGTCCAGCAGCCAGCTGATAGGTATCACTGCCTGGAACAATGACCTGAAATGAACCACTGTACATTACATTGACTTCATTGACGAGTCTGACCCCTTTGAAAAGTGACAATTTACACGTACTTGTACCGAGTTCAGCGATGTTTTCACCAACCAAAAACAGCCGCCAGAGGGTGCTAGGGTAATGCCCAACCTTGAGAATAAGCATGCTAAACAGCTCTCCCCAGTTTCTCCACTGGAAGTTACAAATATGAACATGCACACAGAGGCCATTTGGCTTTTAATATATAGATGATTTACCGCCCCCTGCTGGAATAGCATGTGAGACCAGAATTTAATTATCAACATCCATTGTTCACTGTTACCTAATATCCGTAATTTCTCCAAAAATATTAGTCCTATCAACTTTCCATTTTCACGGCATTTAGCCTTGAATCCAAATACATAAAGCATACCAAATGGCAAACGTCAACTCTCCACAGTTTCTCTGTGATTGAAGCCATACGAGGTCCGTTAGAAAAGTATCAGAACTTTTTTTTTTTTTTTGCAAAAACCTGATGGATATGAATCATGTGTGCTTGCATGAGCAAACCTTGAACCTTCGTGCGCATGCGTGAACTTTTTCACACCTGTCAATTGCATCATTTTCTGGTAAGCAGCCTTTGTGTGAGGACATGTGCAGCGCTCTCGGCGGATTTTCATTTCAAGGAAAAAGACGGAACGACTGGAGCAGCGCCGCATCAAATTTTGCCAGAAACTGGGCAACAGGCAGGTGGAAACCATTCGGATGATTCAGACGGCTTTCGGTGACTTTTCAGTCGTGTGACTATCCGAGAAATTGTGGAAGAGGTGGGCATGTTACAGCATGTCCTGTGAGACTTCAACACGGAGGCACTTTTGCTCCGCCGTTAGCAGCAGCATGAATTTCACAGCCACTCTTTTCATGGCCAAATCTTCTGTCACAGTGGAATGTACCGAAAAAGTGCTAATGTCCACCTCTTCCGCAGTTTCTCGGATAGTCACACGACGGTCCCACATCACCACAGCGTTCACTTTGGAATGATCTGGACATTTCAGCATGTTGATGGCCAACTGGAGCGTGGCTCACTCTCCACTGTTGTGCGGATGTCTTTAAATCGGTTGTACCGCTCCTTAATTTGTGTGATGCCCATAGGATCGTCACCAAAAGCCGTCTGAAAGGTCCATATTTTTGTGTTGTCCAGAACTGATTACTGCAAACGTTTCTTGTCGGTGCTTGCCAACTAAAAGCACTGGGCAGGGGCCTTCAAATGATTCACAATATGGCTGCTCGAATAGCAACTTTATAAATTGTCATACAAGGTTAGATTTAGGGAATTAGGATGCGTGTACAGAATCCAAGCTTCTCAAATCCCAAAAATAAACAGCTGCCTTGCCCCAGTGGATTTTAAACAAGCTCAGAAACTTGTGGTTTCAAAACAAATGAGTAATTTATTATCAAACAAATCTACTGATACCTTATCAGGCTGTATAACCAAAGATCTTGCCAAAATATACAAATTTAAAATGGTATGTTTGTGTGTATTTCTACTTTTGGGAAAATAATGTTCATATTTTTCCTTACTTTATTTTATTATCCAAACCTGTGAGGAAGGACAACTGTATGTTTTGCTGAATAATAATTTATATCTGATATCATGATTCTACTTTTTTTTTAACCTTTATTCATATAAGCATGTTTCATAAGTAGGGCTGGACCAAAGCAGTGACAAGCAAATCAGCTTTTACCCCGTGGATTTGTATTTTTATTTTTATTTTTTAATGGGGCGGTGCCGATGAAGGTTTGACGCAATAGGTTCATTGTCTTCAAAAGTTCATGAACCCTTGTTTCAAACTTTCTGCCAATATTACTAAAAAGTCAAACAAACCACAACAATGCAAATACTCACAAAAATTATAAACCAGATTAAAAAAAAGCAAGAACTCTTACCTGTAACGTCAAGTTAGCGCCATTATTCCACAAACACTAATTATTAAAACACGCCACTGAGCAACGCAATTCAATAAATGGACTTCCCGGAAGTGCGTTACTTCCTGAAACAAACACCGACACGCTCCAATTTCCAACCAACAAGGATGTCAGAATTCCATAAATTTGTTTTATTTATTTATTTATTTATTAGTTAGATTTATTTTGGCTTCAATTTAAAAAGCGCAAAGGTCAAATAATAACTCCATATCTGCTGTTAGACGGTTCCGTTATTTATTTGCTTTTACTTTGAAGGATTTTCTGATTCCGTTCCTTTGTCAATCAATCACACCTGTTTTAATGATCAAGAAGCTTTGGTGTGATAGAACTTCTAAATATTAAAAAAAAAAATCCTACAAAATTAGTGTGAAATACAGCTTGTTTTTCAAACAATTTCATTTATTTTTAAAATAAAAAGGGCAAATTAAAAAAAATGAATAAACGAAATTCTGCATAAAAAAGCTATGTTTCATCCATGTGTGTAATTATGTGGACTTTAGCCACATATGAGGAACTGCTTGTCATACAGTATTAATTTGGACACAAGTTTTTACAAGAAACTTAACATGAAATTCATAATTTGATATGGATGCACATTCTTGTGCTGTCCAGCAGGTGACAGTATTTAGTAAGCATAAGAGAAAGCAGTTTTTTTTTTTTTTGTTTTGTTTTGAGCTGCTGCATCAAACATCTCATCCAATCTGCTCATCATCATTATGTTGTTTTAACTCCAAAATCAAAGTCAATATTCCATAAATAATTCGACTGTTGTTTATTCATCGGAAAACTGCTATCCTAGTTCATTTGGTTGCTTTTTCTTTTTTTTATAGAGGCAGAAAATCAGCAGGAAAGAGTCTTCGAAATAATGTTCCAAAACCCAGGTTTTGCAAGGGATTCAAAATGTTCCAGAGCAGCATTTCAAGTATCACATCACTTACGACAATTACTGTCAAAAATTGTTGCATCCGTCTGCGTTTGAACAAAATAACTTGAAGAGATGTTGTACAATTTAGACCAAACTTGGTGAGATGAATGAGAATCAGCCAAAAGGACACAGTGATTTGATGTTGAGAAAAATCTCTTAAAAGCCAACGTCGCAAGCCAATGTCAAAATTTTATCCCAATGCTTATATTTACATTGGTGATATTGAAAATAGCTACTTTAGGAATTAGTTAAAGATATAATTGTGATTACTATTAAACACTAATATGAAGTCATACAGGTTAAAGGTGGTGTATTTAGCTTTTTGGTTCAGTTTATCACCACACCAGCTCTGTTGTATTTTCTGCAATTAGTCAGTTTTCTGGAAGTTTCACCAAACGAAGGCTGGTTAAATAGACGTACTGTAATCATAATATCCAATCCGCCAGAGTACAAATATGTCGGAAATAACTGAACACAAACAAACTCAGCAGAACTCCATCATCAAACACAGAGACTCGATCTGATTCTTTATCCGAGGCCAAATTAAAGGCTTGTGTGGCCTTTGCCGCGTTGTGACTTCTGACTATCACGCTGTAGGACAAACCCAAAATAAAGCAACAATAAAGTAAAGCGACAAAGAATCTCTCCAATCTTCAACGTACCTCCCAAATTCATAAACAGCAGCGCCACAATGCACCCGGTTATTTTCACAATGTGGGTACTTTCACAATCAGACAGCTGTATTGTCTGTTGTTTTACTCTATTGTGCTTTGGGATCCCAACACTACTGAAGTGGAATCACCTTCACTCAGCCGGACCTGCTTTTGTCATAGCTGAGGGCTTTTCTACAAGAACGATTGGTGGAGTTTTGTATACACTCACGCTCGAGTTGCCGCGTTATCTTTGCTTCACGTCTTCCCCTCAGAGTTTGTTCAGTGTCTGTCACAAAGAAAGTGGCTTATTATCACCCACTGGAAGAGTTGTCTGCACATGTAATTGCTGCCGCTTAGCAAGCAGACTGAATTGGACCTGACATTGAGACTTTATTAGGGAATGAAATGCTGTTTTTGCAATTATGGGGGGTTTAGCAGTGAATGAGCCAGTGGGGACCAAAAAGGTGGGAATAAAATCAATGCATGAACATTGTTGGCCTGAACGACTAGAGTGACCTTAGAAGTTGTGGATCAAATACAGTTGTTTTGTTGCAACAAATACATACTGTGGCAATAAGGGTGAGATGTTGTCGGGGTTGCCCCTGCTGGGTGTTTCCTCTAATTATTTCCTGCAGTATGGTACGTATCATGAATTGGTGGGTAGGACTGCGCTGGAGTTTTCAGGGTGTATAATTGCATTCTACCCCCAGTGGCTGATCTGGTCCCGCCGTCCTTTCTGGCATTCTGGAGTTGCTTGGTGGCCAAACACACGGGTGTACCTGCAACTCTGGGTGTTACTGGGTGCGGGATTCCTGTGGTGCCCATTGAATTTTCTGGAAACATTGTGTTATTACCAACTGCAACACCATCTTTAGGGTTTTGGAAGCAATTTCAATGGCATGAGTCTCCTTTTGGAAAGATTCCATATATCCATCAGTCCATTTTCTATCCCACTTACTCCAGTTAAGAGTCACAGGGGAGCTGGAGACTATCCCACTGGCGATGTGCAAGAGGTGGGGTACACCGTGGACAGCTTACCCATCCATCACAGGGTCGACACATACTGACATATAGAGTCACAAATTCCTAACCTGCATGTCTTTGGAAGTCAGAGGGAACCTACTCAAACACGGGAAGAACATGCAAACTCCACACAGAAAGGACCAGGAGGGAAGGGAACGTGAGACCAATGACTGAGGCAACAATGCTAACCACTAAGCCACTGTGCTACGCACGATTCCATTTATGGTTTTGGAAATAATTTTTATGGAAACAACACGAGTTAGTACTTTTACCCACACACACACACACACACACACACACTATTATATATATACAGAAAATAAGTATTTGAACACCCTGTGGTTTTGCATGTTCTCCCACTTAGAAATCATGGAGGAGTCTGAAATTTTCATCTTAGGTGCATGTCCACTGTGAGAGACATAATCTAAAAAAAAGAAAAAGAAAATCCAGAAATCACAATGTATGATTTTTTGTTAATTTATTTGTATGTTACTGCTGCAAATAAGTATTTGAATCCCTACCAACCAGCAAGAATTCTGGCTCACACAGACCTGTCAATTTTTCTTTAAGAAGCCCTCTTATTCTGCACTCTTTACCTGTATTAATTGCAACTGTTTGAACTTGTTACCTGCATAAAAGACACCTGTTCACACACTCAATCAATCACACTCCAACCTGTCCACCACAGCCAAGACCAAAGAGCTGTCTAAGGACACCAGGGACAAAACTGTAGACCTGCACAAGGCTGGGATGGACTACAGGACAACAGGCAAGCAGCTTGGTAGAAGACAACAACTGTTATTATTTATTAGAAAGTGGAAGAAACACAAGATGACTGTGAATCTCCCTCGGTCTGGGATTTCATGCAAGATCTCACTTTGTGGGGTAAGGATGATTCTGAGAAAGCTCAGAACTACACAGTAGGACCTGGTCAATGACCTGAAGAGACCTGGGACCACAGTCCCAAAGATTACATTAGTAACACATGATGCTGTCATGGTTTAAAATCCTGCAGGGCAGCAAGGTCCCCCTGCTCAAGCCAGTACATGACCAGGCCCATTTGAAGTTCACCAGTGACCATCTGGATGATCCAGAGGAGGCATGGGAGAAGGTCATGTGGTCAGATGAGACCAGAATAGAGCTTTTTGGAATCAGCTCCACTTACCATGTTTAGAGTATGAGAACAACCACAAGAAAACCATCCCAACCGTGAAACATGGAGGTGGAAACATCATACTCTGGGGGTGCTCTTCTGCAAAGGGGACAGGACAACTGCACCGTACTGAAGGGAGGATGGATGGGGTCATGTATTACGAGATTTTGGCAAACAACCTCCTTCCCTCAGTAAGAGCATTGAAGATGGGTCATGGCTGGGTCTTCCAGCATGACAATGACCCCAAACACACAGTCAGGGCAACTAAGGAGGGGCTCCGTAAGAATCATTTAAAGTTCCTGGAGTGGCCTGGCCAGTCTCCAGACCTGAACTCAATAGAAAATCTTTGGAGGGAGCTGAAACTCCAAACCTGAAAGATCTAGAGAAGATCTGTATGGAGGAGTGGACCAAAATCCCTGCTGTAGTGTGTGAAAACTTGATCAAGAACTACAGGAAATGTTTGACCTCTGTAATTGCAAACAAAGGCTACTGTACCAAATATTAACATTGATTTTCACAGGTGTTCAAATACTTATTTGCAGCAGTAACATACAAATAAATTATTTAAAGAATTCATACATTGTGATTCCCGGATTTTTTTTTTTTTTTAAGATTATGTCTCGCACAGCGGACATGCACCTAAGATGAAAATTTCAGACCCCTCCATGATTTCTAAGTGGGAGAACTTACAAAATTGCAGGGTGTTCAAATGTTCAAATACTTATTTTCCTCACTGTGTGTGTATATATATATATATATATATATATACATACATACATACACACACACAGTGTAGTGTAACAGGAAATGGACAGATATGGAACACAACGCTGCAAAGCTGGGAATTGAAGCAGACACATTGCAGACCACAAGTTGTGGCCTGTGGTTGAGTGTTCTACGCTTTGTGCAATACCCCAAAAATGCATCCCACGAGTATAACATTTGATTAAATCAGAAGAAATAAATTTGTTGGACATAGCATTCATAAATTGTCTTAGTTACAACGCGAGCCTGAAATGGGACATGTGTGCTCCTTTGGGTACGTGGCTTTACTTACCTCCTCCATGCCAGCACTGTGATGCTAACCCAACACGGCAGCTAATAGTTGTATAAAACGTTACTTTCTGAGCCTCAACAAGTAACCGACAAATCCGCAGCACACCTGAAAATAAGAACTTTTCCCAGAAAGGCCAAAAGTGCCAACGCTGTATGGGATATGCTAACTAAACCAGAATGTTTACAGCAACATTCAATGTTTAAACTAATCCAAATTTATTTACACCATGCATCTGCACAAAGTAAAGGAATGTTTAAAGTAATATTTTAAGGAAAGTAAGTCCCTTCGGCTGCTCCCTTGTTTTGTACTCGGGGTCGCTACAGCAAATCCAAGGTGGATCTGCATGTTGAATTGGCACAAATTTTACACTGGATGCCCTTCCTTCCTGACGCAACTCCACATTACATGGAGAAATGTGGTACGGGTGGGATTCGAACCGGGAACCTTCTGCACTGAAACCAAGTGCATTAACCACTTGGCCACCACCCCTACTCTGTAATATTTTAAGTATGAATCCAAATACCTCTTAACACATTATCGTGAACTTTTAGTGGTACAAAACATCATTTCTTTGCTTTCATTGCTAATGAACCAGAGTATGAAAGCTGACATATTTACACTTTTGCTCTCAACATCAAAGTAAATTATTGTTGTATAATTCTGGAAATTCTGACAATATGCTGTTAGCTAGCAGCAGCTGCATGTATAAAGGTGACCCCCACACATGGTTGAAGTTTTTTAAAAAATTTAACTTTTGATGCATTTGTTGCACCATGTTGTCATTGAGAAGGCACTAAGGTGCATGTTTTATAACAATAATGCAACAATACTTTTAGCCTTATGCATTCAGCTTGGGTCTGAAGGCAGTGCAGTTTTTACTGTTGCAGCCTTCAACCCCTAAGCTTGGCGGCGCGGGCCCCGACTGCTGCGGCCTTCACCCACTTTGCATCAAGTCGGATGACGGACTGCTTCAAATTTAGAGCACATAAACAATGTCAAATGTATATGTGTTGTCTTTAATTTTGATGTGTGCCATTATGACTATAAACAAGCAATAATTGTGGATTAATTGCTGTATTTTGTCTGAGGTAATTGGAGTGTAAACGTAATTGCCCTTTTAGGGATCAATAAAGTTGTCTGAAATGTCAAATGCCTGAAAAGTTAGCTCCTCCCAGTAACACTCTAACATATATAAGACTTTATGTTTGTCATTTATATAGAACAGATTGTACTCGTATACTATATAGTAGCAATAGTAGCTTTAATATAAAAGCGCTGTACGCCACAATTATTGCATGAAAGGTGCCATTCTTTTTATTTTTTCACCAATATTATTCTTTCACTGTTATCCAAGGGTAAGTTGCCTTCCCCCTGCTTCTTTCATGACCTTACATTAAGATACTAAGAGTTATTTTGTGTAATAGATTTGGGACACCACTGGATGCTGCAGAGGTTGGCATTGCTTTTTTATGCTTAACTCTGCTTCACACTATATTTAATTGTGGGGACATACATTCAGTATTTTATTGAGGTGAATCTGAACTTGTAAATCTGAGTTTGTTGCTTTCAGGCTGCAGCCTTAGATCTTTCCAACTTATTCTTTCTTTCTTCTCCATAGCCAACCCTGTAATGATGTTTTTTTTTAGTTTGGCTACAGTGCACGAGCATCCTACGTTTCTTGAGGATTCCTGCATCACTGTTGAAACTTCCTTCTCCACACTGAAGACTTACAGTAATTAGGTTTCTTGGAAATTGTTCTTTCCTGTCTTCACTGGGATTAGGTTTTATCCCTTCATGATGAACAGAGTCACGGGCTTTGACATTATTTTACTTATGTAATAGAAAAAAGTTCTTGTCATGTATAGTGGTGGGTAAAATGATGAGGCAAAACGGAGTCCAACGCACAGCAATGATGTAACAATCACATTATTTAAAAAAATTATATTTCCTTCAATTGAATTTGAACTAAATGTCTCAGTTCACACAAAAAAGCTTATGTACCTATTTAGTCAGTAATAACTATTACATTGCTTGTTACATGTACCCAAAAAAAGCCTCCAGCTTGTAATGTCATAGTACATGTGCTAATTACTTTTCGAACAGTAGATGTCAGAAGTATAGAAAGAGATGTTAAATTAACCTTCAAGTAATGAAGCTTTTGGAGAAGCAATTGGTTGGTAGGCTCACTGAAGTGTTGTTCATTGTCTGTTATTTGGCAATAGGATTTATTCTAAACAAATTCATACTCAGTGAGTTACTTGAAACAAACTCTCCATCAGCATTATCAGAAGCACTTGACTGTGTTTTCCTCCATTGTCCGCTGGAGGAACATCTCAAAGATTCACCAAGAACTGTCATTTGTCCTGAATTTTGAAACATAAAAAGTACAATGGTATTGCCATTATAGTCAGATCACGTGTTAATGGTGCAGAGGGGAAAAAATGGAAGTGATGGTCTAGTGGTTAAGCGTTGGGCTTGAGACCAGAGGATCCTTGGTTCAAATCCCAGCCTGACCGGAAAATCACTAAGGGCCCTTGGGCAAGGTTCTTATTCCCCTAGTTGCTCCCGGTGTGTAGTGAGCACCTTAGTATATGGCACCACCCTGACATCGGAGTGAATGTGAAGCATTATTGTAAAGCATTTTAAGCGTCTGATGCAGATGGAAAAGCGTTATGTAAATGCAGTCCATTTACCATTTTATTTTAAAACTACAAATTTGTGCATGCCCAATTCTGACAATGTAATAGAGTATCTCTGTTGTCCAAACAACTTTTCTATTTGTTCTGGACAATATGACAAGTGATGACTGAGTTTGTTCCAGCAGGAGGTGATCACAGAAGATGGAGTAAAGTTTCCATGGTTTGCCACTGCAGCACTTGAAACCAGGAAACCTTAACATGATTTTGGTGAAGAGTTTTGTCTTTAAAAATGGAGAAGCTCTAATTTAAAAGTTAATAAAATGAATGAACAAAACAGTAGTAAACTAGAAGCACTTGGAGAGCACAAACCTCCGCCAAGGCCATAGGGTCACTGACGTCACATGGAATACCCTTTGGCAAAGAGACTTATTCCACGTAGTTTCACACATACACCATCATGTTTCAGATTCAGTGGTTAAACCCTTAGATCTTCAGCAAATGTATTTATAAAGAAAAACTGCATGAACTACACAAGTTTTTTTTTTTTTTTCTAATAAGTTTATTCAATGAGGAGAAACAAATGCTAAATTATTGTTGTGACATAACTTAATTTTTGTTCAGCCTTTGTGACCCGTCTTCATGAAGTTTGATGCAAAAATGATGCCCTATCCTGCAATAATAAAAAATCCTTCAAAAATTACTGGATCCGGATCGTGTTCCGGATCATTACCAAAATTTAATGACTTCTAAGTTAGGCCAAGATACACCCCTGGTAAAAATTTCATTGAAATCCGTTAAGGATTTTTTGAGCAATCCTGCTAACAAACCAACCAACCAACCAACAAACGAGCCAACAAACAAACAAACGGATGCGACTGAAAACATAACCTCTTTGGTGGAGGTAATAAGTACGACCCATGTGGATTCTGCCGGCATTAAGACTGAAATTATGTTTGATATGCAGATTAAATGAGATTAAAAATTGTTGAATATAATAAAAAGCTGATTGTTTTCATCAGTGATGGTTGTAAACAAAGCTGCAAAATATTTATTTTATATATTTTTGCTGTGATCCATTGACAAGAAAATAAAATGTACATTTTAATGACTGATACAACTGTTTTTATTGATGTAAAATGTTAGCAGGTGATATTAGTCTTCTTCTGATTCTGCACAGTACTGCATTTAGATTTAAAAACTGCATATAAAGTACTGTGACCTTTATAATAATTTCAGGTTGTAATTGTTTGGATTGAATCTTTATCCCATACAAGACTACTTAACTACGAGTGGTTTTGAGACAGACGTTGATTTAGTACGCCCCCTAATGGCCATCTGGCTTCAACTACCCACACACACACACACACAAAAAAAAATCCCACCAGTACTTTCAAAACCCCCCTCCAACAGATTTAAGAGAAGTGAAGCAACAACATACAGAAAAATTTTACATTTTTAATGCAAATTTGTAAAATTCCAAAAAAGTACATATTTAACAGCTTTGCATTTCCTCATGGAGATAAAAATTTGAAGCAGCACATCTTGCATGGCAGCTTATACACATTACACCAGTGGTTTCCCAACTGGGGGGCAATGGGATGCACACTACTCCAAGAAAAATCTGAACAAAACTGGAGTTACGACAGATCAGCTAAATTTATCCGAGAAAATACATTGCAATGCCAAATCAAAATTGTATGAATCCCATCTTGCTCTTTTGTGATGCTTTTTCATTTGTTCTGCAATAAATCAGTTACAAGCAAAAAAGAAAAGCAGGATGTTGTTGCTGAGGTTATTTTATTAAAATTGTTAATGGTTTGTTTAAAATGATACCATTTGTCATAGGGCGGGGCTTCAACAGAAACAGTTCAGGAACCACTGCTTGACGCCGAATGTAAAAATGGTGGCTTACTCACGCTCTGAATTTCCTTTTCCTGTAGAGCGCCATCACTGAAAATCAGGATGTTGGTGTTTTTTTTCCCATATGGTTGCAGAGGAAACTAATAGTGTTTGAGCAACCAGGAGGGGGCGCTAACTCCTGACTGGATAAAATAGTTCCACCACCAGGGCTTCTCGGCGCGCTCCTCGCGGCTCGGGCTCAAATCGGCCATCAGGGTGTAGCGCTCGTACTGATTGTAAGGGTCAAAGCGCTCGTAGGTGCCCAGAGATGGGACGGTTTCTTCCTCCTCCTGCAGGTTGGACTCCAGCAAAGATTTCTGCAGGACAAAGTCCACTCGGCCCGCTTTGGTCATGTGGGCAGGCAGGTAGACTTTCTTAATAGCTTTGGTGTAACCCGGAGCCGTGGCTGTCACAATGTGGATGCCGGGGTTGAGGAGACGCCAGTAGTCACCATTTTCAGCTGGGAAGGCAAAAACAGATTTAAAGGATCTGAAGATAATATTTTAAACTCAGAGGGGGTTAAAAATACAAGTTGCATGAACCCCAGCAACAGAAAATGGGCTAGCAAGCAAAAGACACATTCAAACTCACCTAAACCTATGAAGAAAAAGGTTTAATCAGTAAAAATAAAGATGGGCTATAAGATGGGGCTTGTGGGGCTGAAGCCCCCATGACTTTTAGTAGTCCCACCATAACACCGCCGCTAGAACATGTATATCCACCCATCAAAGCCTCTATTTTCAATCTCAGGTTCTCACCATCACCATTATCTAACTGATCTGGTCCTATAGCGCCCCCTGTTTCCACAGCACTCATGCATTGCACTAATCAGTTGAGCAAGTTTGTGCCACTCATAGAAGACGAGATGTATTTTTTCCAATTATTCCATTAATTAACACAATTAAAATTTGATTATTTCTTTGTTGAGCAACTCCATCTACAAATTAACACTTACAACTAGGGGAGCTACGACCACTACCTTTGCAACCCCCCACAGGACTAAACCAAACCAACTTTTTTAGGTTTCATAGATGACCCCAAAACACAATCAGGATGTTCCCAAAAATAAAAACTGGCCTCAAGCTAGTTATCCAAGATGGCCACCAAAATAGTTTTGTTTTTTTTTCCCACGAAAACACCTTCAAACAACATATAAACAACTTCCTACTATGTATTTTAATGATAAGGGTCTATTGGCGGCCAATTTGGATATCATTTTGAATCTTAAACCCATGCATAAATTTAGTTTAGGAACAAATGAGTTTGTTGTGACCTGCAATGGTCTTCCCATTGAATCTGTATGATATTTAAGTTGTTTATATGTTGTTTAAAGGTGTTTTAATAAAAAAAACCATTTTGGCGGCCATCTTGGATGCCATCCTGGATAACTGGCTTGAGGCCAGTTTTTATTTTTGGGAACATCCTGATTGTGTTTTGGGGTCATCTGAGGAACCTTGGTTAAGTCATTGAGGGTGGGGGGTGCAAAGGTAGTGGTCATAGCTCCCCAAGTATACTGAACTTGAGAAACAGGAAGACAAGAGTCCAATATTTCAATAGAGTGAAGACGAACAGTGCTATCTTAAGGAGAGCAGATTGTTTCTTTGCTGCTCACTGTGTAGTTTTTTGTAGTTTTTAACTGTCCTGCCACTAACTTTTCTGAAATTTTATAATTTATACTTATGCCTTATCAGAAGGGTGATTGTTAGCATTTTAAAAGAGTTACTATTGTTATTTCTATCTCTTGTGTACTGTATGTGTGAAAAAACACATACTGTACGTAGGAGACACTTGAAATTTTAAAATGCATATTTGAATGTAAGACAAATTCTGTACCATCCCTAAAGAAGTATGTGTCCATTTAGCCCCACCCAGAAAAAAACACAGGTGCCGCCACTGTATAAAATACTTCTTTCTGCTGATATTCATTACCTGTAGTGATGTCGTGTCTTATTCCTATGACTGATATGCGCGCTCCTTTAATTCCATTTCCCTCCTCATCCTTTACAATTCCTTTGATACCTCGATGGACCTTAAGACAGCAGAACCCCAGAAGACGAAAATTTAACATGCAAATTTGTTTCATATCCATGAATGACTTTTTATAACTTGTTCTTACTGCTTCCAAAAATGTGATTAAAGCCTCCTGATTTTCGTGCCAGCCGATAAGCAGATCCTCATCAGCTGGGAATTTGTCGCATCCGAGCTCCACCGTCACCTCAAAGCAGTTGGTGTGGAGATAGTTGAAGTCCTGCATTCCTGATCAACAATGTGGGAAAAGGACATAAATTCGAACCTTTGGGTTTCATCTCTCATGTAAAATGATGATAGAGCAACCTCTAGTGGCAGCCAGTAAAATATCACTGTCAGATCCGCACATTCTGTCTTTCCCTGACCACCCTCACCCTGGCTGAAGAACGTTCTTACTCACCGCCTTTTATGCTGTACCACTCGGCCCCATTCACAGTTCCTTTGCGACTATAGGAGCGAGATGTTCCACACTGCGCGTTTTCATTGGTCATCGTCTCGTGAGCGTTTGCATATGTTCTTGCTAGAAGCTTAAATACCTGAGAGGAAAACACACAGTATTAGTTTAATGATGCTCATTAAATGTTAGAGTAGTTCATTTTAAATTAGGGGTTATTACCCGCAGCATGTTGTTCAGATTAACCGGGTAATTACCTCCACCAAAGAAGTTACCGTTTCTTTTCCACACATTTCCACTTGTTCTATCAGCATTTCTTAAAATTATATTTCCTTCAAAAAAATTTTCTAAATGATTTAATTCAATAAAATTGAACTTGAGGGAAAAAATTATGCATTTAGGCGGAAGTCGTTCACCTGATCGTCCGGTGTTGGCGAGAACAGGTTGTGATCCAGCGGGTGTTTGGACAGATCATAGGGGTACGACACGACAAAGTCCCCGCTATGGAAGTTGGCAGAGAGCACAAACGGGATAGATCGAATCCATTTCATGACGGCGTAAGTCTCCGGTGCAACCTGGATTAAGACATTTACACAAATTCATACCCAGATATGAAAGTTCCATCTTTATTAAAAGCAGCAAAAAGCTGTCTTCATGATATCACCGTTTAGAGTATGAAACGTGTGAAATATGTGGGTAAGGGTTCACACTGTACCTTACCAAACCAGTAATAGTCTGGGATTGGGATGTGGTCGGTGCGATAGCCCTTCTGCCGACGCCGGCTGAAAACAATGGAAGTCAGATCAGGAAAGTTTCTGTTCAAGTCAATGTTCTGAGCATTGTTCCGCCCAATGTTCTGAGTGTCGTATCTTGGACCCTGAGGAATTCGCAGATGTTAAAATATTAGAATGAGACCAATCTTTTTGGGTAAATAACACAGGTCAATATGTATCTTAAAGTCTTTTTCTAGCCAAAATACAGCATATAGATACGGTATAATGCATTCTAAAAACATTTTTAGATCTCCAAGACACCATAGAACCGAGAATCGAACCTGGATCTATGCAGTATATAACTCATTCAATACTTCGCATACAGAGCTACCTGCTCTATGTAAAGGTATGGAAAGAGGAAGTAAGTCCTATATAGGCCCTGAGGCCTGTGGGTGCCAGTGCTCATCTGCCAGATGCGAAGAAGAATCTACGACTCTCCCTGAAGGGAACACCAGCCAAGACCTGGTACCCATGTACAGCTGGGTGGACTGGGATAATACAGAACAACTGTTTTGTTCAAGAACACAGACAGGTAGCATGAGCGGGAATCAAACCCCGGTCTACATATTGGTAGCCAAACACCTTATCCCACTGAGCTACCCGCTTTACAGGGAAAATGTAATGAAATGCCAAATTTGCACAAAGTGACCCCTTACAAACAGTTTTTAGTGACAGTATCTGCAGCTATGTTTTTACGGCTAAATACTTAAACATTCTTAAAGCTTCACAATTCCATGACTATGAATGTGGAAATTACCCTTTTATAAGCAAATTTTTAACTGAACTGAATTCAAATTTTAGGCTTGAAATGGCTCGTTTTTACACTTCTGTGACATATGTCATGGAAGTCCCTCTTGATCACTAAAACTGACCTAAAAGCAAGACTTCTCAGGATGTCTAAGAGAAGCTCGAACTATATCTAACTGTAAAACTTAGTTGCTCCCCTGGGGTTGCTCCCCTATACACCGTTTACTGGTTGCTACTGCAGGCTAACATGTTTGATAACCCTCTTTTTGTGAAATGGAGGATCATAAATGTTGCTTATCACAAGAGAAGGCAAGGAAACATGAATCTTCAAAACACATAAACGTGAAGGGACACAAATCAGGACCGGTGACAGTATAAGACAATCTGCAGCTTTACCACTAGATGGCAATAAATCTTACACACTATAGCTTTAAATATGGTTAAACGTCATTACAGACTGACATTTATGGGATTCTAAATGAACATCCCCTTTTACATCATTATAACGTTTATTTTTGATTCATCAAATGACAAAATTCACATAGAACAGCTTTTGTTGCTGCTAACCAACCTCATCGCCGTCATCGTAGCTACTGCCCTGGAGTCCAGAAACGGCCAGTTCATAGCCGTCGGGGTTCATGGAGGGCAGAATGTGGATGCGGGTGGTGTTGATGAGGGTCTGGATGCGCTCGCTTCCCAGAAGATACTCCGAGCACAGGTGCTGAACCAAGAAGATGAGCAGCTGGCGGCTCATCACTTCGTCTCCATGCATGTTGCCGATGTACTTCACGTCCGGCTCCACTACACAGGATTACATTTAACCGAGTCTTAAAAACCACGTTAATGGAAGGAAACCTGCTGAGGTTGGTGAGGTCTACTCACGCAGCTCATGTCCACCGGGGTTGTTAGAGAACTCGATCACCAGCAGGTCCCTTCCCTCCATGCTGCGGCCAATACTGTACGTTCTGGCAATGTCGGAGCATCGCTCCTCTGTTTTCTTCAGGATGGTGATCATCTGAGCGTTGGAATGGTAGGTGAACTTAATTTTGGTAAAAGAATCTTCAGGTGGAAGAGCTTCTATGCTGCTAAACTCCTCTAGATCGTGTTGTCCTGGAAACAAATATGTTACTGGTCATAATGAAAAACTATGCATCAAACAAGAAGTTCCGCCTTCTGGTTTGTTAGCAGGCTTGTGCAAATCTACAAAACATCATGAAACGAGGAATTTTACCACGAGGAAGAAACTATTCCAAGCTGGTGTTGATCTGCTTTCTTGATTGTGATCAAGACTGGGCTGTGTTGAACATTTTTGCAGAATTGCCTAATTCAAATATTTCTATTATTTCTCACACTAATCTGGAACCAGATCTGGATTCTGGAACATGTCTATTTTCTTTTGCAAGGCAACAAGGTTAAAGCCCCTCCCCACCAAATCAAATGTTTTCTAACTGATCTGCACAAAAATTGGCAGAAAGAACAATAGTTTCTACAGGAAACAGCTATTAAATTTTTGTGTTGATCGGAGATCAAGAGATGGAATTTTACTCACTTTGTTTCATTTATTTACATAGCAACATGGGGTATTTCTAAATATTTCAAGCAAATTCTCAAATCTTTTTCAGTGGTTCTACATAGAAAAGCTGGAGAACTAGTCAGGCTTATTGATTGTGCTGTTGATCTGGATTCAGATGTAAATTCTAGCTCAGATGAGGGATTTTTAAAAAATTTTATTTCTTATTTAATGATTATTTTTTGTTTTTGTTGTTGTTTTTCCTAAACCTTTACAGTTAATGTGCACAACTGTTGGTGCATTGGTCAATCTTGTGAAGAGATATAAGAGATGGTGAACTTTTTAACATTTTCATAAAATTGTCAAAACATGTTTAGGCGATCTGCACACACACACACACACACACAAAACTGCAGAATGATCATTCTTATAAAAAAAAAAAAAAAATCAACACATAAAATTTTAATGCTGATCAGGATCTGGATGTGGAGACTGGCTCACCTAATTACTTTCAAACACATAGTGAAATAGCGACATAGTAAGGAACTGATGTTGATTCAAAATTTTTTTTTTTTTTGTTTCCATGAAATGGGATTACAAATATGCAACAAAATTCCATGTTTGTTGGGCTTTGGCAGAAGCATCTGTGCTATGAGTGCCTTTCTAGTTTCTCTGTTTCTTCTGTTATGGTGTTTCATTTGTCAATTTAAAATTCATAGGCACCAGACAGAATCACAGCCTGAAGAATGTGAAGTCACATGGATTCAAAACAGGAACATGGACATGAGTTTGAGATTAATGGAAATGTGGGAATAATTACACAGACCCGACATGCCGCCAGACATCTGACCTCAATTCTTTCTGCCCGAAAGTGTGTCGCATATTCTGAAGAAAATGAACCACAGTGATACAGTAGGGCAGAATAAGGAGATTTTAGATTTCACAAAGAGGTATGAATTTTATTGCAAACGCATGATGTGGAAAAAAGGAGACAGAAAATCAGTGCCCTCGGTTGGGTCATATGGCGAACACATGACACATATCTTTTAGCTTGTTTTGGAAATGTGTCCACCTCAAGAATTCTTCTGTTTGTTCTTTGAGGCCCTGCACAAAATCCCAAAGGTTCCCTTTCTATGTAGAGCACAAAAACATACGAATATATATTTCTATGTACAAAACACACACACACATATATATTTCATAATTTTAAGCTATTTTAAACCATAAAGTTATGAATAATTGCAGGCAGAGATACTTTTAGTGGCAGTTGTATGCCGGCTGGTACAGGACCGTGCAAACAGTAGCAGCTAGCTGCTGCAGACTCAACTGTATCTGATCTTTTTGAATATTTTATTACAAATAACTGAGACAACATGAGTTGTTGTGCAGTTAATTGTACTAAGGTGCCATTTAAGAAGTGTGGGTTCTATGATTTCCCTTTTTTACTGAGTGAAATTTTAGTATTTAATTTGTATGTTAGCACTGTTAGCAGTAGGTAGCAGGTATTAATAGCTTGGTGATGTTAGCTAGACTGGTACAACAGTTTTAGAGGCAATACACCAATGGCAGATTTTAATACCCACACCTGACCCACCAGTTATAAGAAGTACCAACCAGCATGCAAAAAAAATATTAATCAAATACCCTAATTCTGGTGACTTAGCCTGTTAGCGTTAGCCAGTGTGGTAACTTGGAGATAGGTTGGTGTGTTTGGGGTTTATTCATCGCACACAGGTCACGCTGGACTTGCCCAGGTGCCACCTTGTTATCCATTTATCGACTGGCTATGAGGTGAGCTGTGTCAACTACTGCCAAGATTGGGATATTTAAACATTACGGAGGGTTTCTCCAGGTTCTCACCTCTGAGCCCTTCCAGGGGGTCATAGCAGCCCTCCTCCTCACCGACGAAGAACCGATCGCATTCTAGGAAGTAGGGCCACGCCATCTCTATTGCATCAAAAGCATGGCTGCATCTCTTCTGTGTGACCTCGCAGACGGCACGACAGGGCTTCAGCACGCGACCGTTCTCGCAACGTGGGGCCAGCACCGAGCAACCCAGCATCCGGATCTCCGGGTTACACTCTCCGCCTAGCAGCGACTCCACCACACTGATGAGAAGGTACTCGGCGCCGGCCTCAGCCTCCTCACGGGTCTTGTGGCCGAGGATGTTCGGGAACATTGTTTGAGTGTAAGGCATGTCATTGCAGTAGGACAGAAACATATCCGTGCATTTGGCTGAGGGTCAAAAAAAGACAATCAAATGAAGCGATGACGGACAACCTTTTTTAAAAACATCTCAGTAACCTCAAAATCCAAAAACTCTACACTAACACTGTTTTATAAAGTTGGATAATATGACCCCTTTAATAATGTCATGTGCCTCCCTCTGCTATCCTTTAATCATCTTGTCCCAAATAGTTCTAGCACCCCTGGAAATTAGAATTTGAATATTTCATACAGTCATGGATCATCTAAAAATACACACAATGGTTTTATAGCCTGTGGCCAGATTCCATTAAGACTCCACCCAGAGTGACTTATGAGCTCATCCTCTGTGTTGTAAAAACACTTGACCTGTCAGGGACATTAAACGCCTCACGGGAGAAAAACTTTAAGTAGCTTTGAGATTTAAAGGGGTCATGTTGTAGAGTTGTATGCATGTGTTGCAGTAAAATGAGGCTGGGATGTTTTATTATCAGAATCTGAGAATTCTGTGTGCCAAAACTCCCACTCTGTAAACAAAATTTAGACCTGAAACAGCTTGTTTTTGACTTTTGTTACATATGTCACAAAGCTAACTGCAATTACCCACCAAAGAGGGTGTGTCTCTTGTCTAAAACACTGCACAAACCCCCCCTCTGTCTGTGAGACCTCCTCCGCAGGTGTCAAACACAACAGACTGGTGTTCCATTGTGACCATCAGAGGGCGCTGTGATCCACTGAAACAGTGATGGACTTGTGCAAGAAAAGCTTTCAAAAAAAAGTTGGTGACAAAATTTTGCTTTTTTTGAGGCCCACAGTAAGTTTGTTCTCCAACAACACCATGCTTGTGCAACAGCTTTGTCACAATGATGATGTGAGACCTCTCAGCCAATCAGTGCCCAGTGTCAATGTGCTTGGATCCAGACTTTCTTTTTTAGAGGGTGACGTTAGAAAAAAACAGGCTGGATAAATGAGAAATATTTAGAAAGTGACCCAGAACATATCAGAATTGTGGTTCTGTGCAAAACTTCTGGAACTGCACAAAGCCTTGCTCTCTAACCAAAAGTATTGTTCAAATTTCTCAACTTTTTATGCATTTCATAAAATTAAAGCCCAACTAACCCTTGTGACAATCCTAACCTGAAACCTAAACCATGCAAGATCCAGTAATTTGCAGGGATTGCTTGGCATCTGAGACACAAAGTGTAGATCCTAGCACCAACACCAGAAGTGTGCAGTGTCCTTCCAGAAATGGCCGTCATATTGAGGAAGGTAAAAAAATAAATAAAATAAATAGAATATCAGACTTTGTCCCGATTCACACACTGCAGACAACATAACATATTTCCCACTCTCTGTGAAACACACCAGCACTACAAAATACACAATCCAGAACAGACACAAGACACGCCCCCCTTTCACGATGAGCTGCAGCTCCTTTACAGTTAAAGCGACAAGAGCACAAACAGCATTTTTGGCTACAAACCTTAATGCACATTTTTATTATTTTTCTGGCAATCCGTGTAATATGACTCCTTAAGAAAAAAAAAAAAAAAAAAGGCTCTTAAATATACTCACGTTTTTCTTCCACTACCGGCCTGCACATCCCTGCAAAGCACATCAGAATGTTCAGTATTTTTTTTTTTTTTTTACACTGTGGCAGACACTAGATGGCAGAATGGTTTTAATAAAAATGTATCAATGTGGCCTACAAAGTCATCTGGATGAAACAACCAAAAAAAAAAAAAAAAAAAAGTCAGAAGGCATCTTGTCTGTACATGAAGTCTCAGAAAGTTTCACTTTTCTCACGTGAAAGGCTACTTTAATGATGACAACTAACCACAATCCCCTTCGAACGTCACATTTTAAATAAATGCATGCACTTTATATATATATATATATATATATATATATATATATATATATATATATATATATATATATATATATATATATATTTAAGTCATCCAGCAGGTCCACGCATATGCAGCATTTTATATATGTGAATCTGACAAACTTTACCTGGAAATCCTGGGTGGCACCGTGGCGGAGAACACGACATAAAAACCAACAACTGCACGAGCAAAAACAGCGCAACACTGCCCATTTTGCGCTCTTTAAGTTCCATCATCAACGATGTGGCACCTCACACACCCTCTGCGCCGATTACATAAAAACGACTGCGCGATATTTCCTCCCACTGATAGAGGGTGCGCGTTTAGTCTGTACGTTACGGCCAAATATCAAGTTACTGAAAGGAAGAAAAATACGTGAACACGTTTGAGGAGACGACGCTAATTATAGCAAATATTCCCGTATAAGTTTGAAAATACACCCACGTTACTAATTTACTGATTAAAGTGCGGGTTTGGTAACAATAAAGTGGCTGGTGTGAGTTTATGGAACGACTTCGTTCACGCCTGTCGTGGCCACGAGGGGGCGGCAAAACGCTTGCACCACTATAGGGAAAATAAATTATTCATCTTTTTTATGCATCACTTTCCACATTATTAAACGACCTTGTTTTCAAGCTAATTATGATCCTCTTCATCTTAAGATAATTACATGTGAATTAACATAATGATTATTCATCAGGCAGGCTTCAGGGCCCCCCGGGGTCAAATGAGAGCTCGATCATCCCTCTGGCAGGCAAGATGGACTCAAAGTTTCTACTTTAAGTCCATATTATATATTAGCATTTGGCCTAATCAGAGATATGAATAAGAGGTTTTATTTAAGCATTCATTATGCTGTCATATTGTGACAGAAAGGAACATTACCAGACAAATACAGAGTCTGACTGATGATTAATTATTCACATAAACACATGAACATAAACATATTCACATAAACATAACACATAAACTAAAGAGGATCATTTTACACAACAGGGATAAGACTAAGGAACAACAACAACAACAAAAAGTTTTGTGTGAAAGGTTGGAAATTATTTCAGAGGTGAACTGTATCAAAACACAAAATAGAAAATGAACCAATTGTTTCTAGAATAAAAAGACTGATAATGCTTCAAAACATTGAGACAGCAACATATGGTTGCCAGTTGTGAGTCTTTGCTTCAGAAAATGTGTGTGTTTACCGTTTGAAACTGAAACAGTAAATAAAGTGATCACTTGAGAAAGTGAGTCACTGTTTTGAAATGTTCGAAACACTGCAATGGAGAGATCAAAGGGAATGTGATTCCTTGCTTCAGAAACCGCTTCATTGTTTTGAAACACTTCATCAAATATATGAAACAGCTGTTTCAGAAAATTACCTACATTTTGAATCTTGTGAAACGATCAGCTCACTGGTTCAAAATGCTTGAAATAGTAAATGGAACAATTACTTTAGAGTTTCAGTCACTGTTTTGAAATGCCGTAAATATTTTGGTGATGATATTTAGTTGTAGCAAAGTGAAATCCATCTCTTGTAATGAAACAATTGCATCAGAAAATCAATGTTTCAAATCACTAAAATGGAGAGATCTAGTTAACAGTGGCGATTCCTTGTTTCAGAAAACTATGTTTCAAAATGATTCAAACACTGAATGAAACATTTCAGATCATTCACCGGACTCTGTATGTGTATGGTTGCTTAGTTGTATCATCTCTGTCTTAGCATGTCTGACAATTCTTTGATGTGCTTTGGTTTATTTATTTATTTTCTTACTGTTAATATGGCCAAAGCAGATGGTCACCAGACTGAGCCTGGTTAGCTTGAGGTTCCTTCTTGCAACTAAAAACCATTTGAAGGAGTTTTTCCTAACCGCTGTTGCGAATGTGCTTCCTCAGGGGGTGGGTAACATTAAAAATTTTTGTGTACCACCTTGGAGTGACTTGTGTTGCGATTTGGTGCTGTAAACATAAGTAAATTGAATTAATTGATTTAATTAAAACAATCACTTTAGAAAATGAATTGTTTTGACTGATTTGTTCCATGGTGAAGAAATGTAGTGGACAGTGGAATCTTTTTAAAAAAAAAAAAAAAAAAAGATTTACTGCTTCAGTGGAAGGTGATTTCTTGTTTCAGAAAAGGCTTCCATTTTTTGAAACACAAACTGTATGAAACAGCTGTTCCAGAAAATAATTTTCTACATTTTGCTTGTTCCAAAACAACCCATTCATTTTCAAAATGCTTGAAACACTAAATGAAACAGTCACTTCACAAAATGATTCTTTGTGTTGAAAAGAATAATAAATTAAATGATCATTTCAGAAAGAGTCCTTGTTTCAAAATGCTAAAACCATTGTGATAGACAGATCAGGTGAACAGTGGAGATTCCTTGGTTCAGATTATTCATTGTTTCAATACACTTGAGGCACGAAATGAAACAATCACTTCACAAAATGATTCTCTGTGTTGAAACAAATAATAAATGATCATTTCAGAAAGAGTCGTTTCAAAATGCTAAAACCACTGTGACAGACAGATCAGGTGAACAGTGGAGATTCCTTGGTTCAGATTATTCATTGTTTCAAAACACTTGAGGCACGAAATGAAACTATCACTTCAGAAAATGATTCTCTGTGTTGAAACGAATGATTAACTAAACTATCATTTCAGAAAAAAATGTTCTAACTGTCACAACAGACAGAGGATGGTGGAGACTCCTTGGTTCAGATTATTCAGCGTTTCAAAACACTTGAGACACTAAATGAAACAGTTTAGAAGATGATTCTGCTGCACAAGATTCAAAGTGCATGTAGTTGACAGTCAGGATTTGTTGGTTTAGAAAATGACTGCACATATTATCTCTGGTGAAGTCTTGAGAGAAATGTGTCTTTCTTGGAGGGTGTTCTTGAGCTGACCAACTGAAACTACACCTGTTTTCTGCTGTCTTTCAGACTCTGTTCTTAAGATTGCCCGCTTACTAACAGTGGGTCTGTGTACAAAAATGATTGCAATTACATTTTTTAAATCAATGTGGACGTAAATACAGCAGAAAGTCTCCAAGTTTAAACGATGCTGAGATTCTCAGCGGTTAACGAGTGTGGTTATCCACAAGGTGTTAATCAAAGCCTGGATTCAGTACAATCCTGGGCTTGTTGTTGCACAAACTACTTTAAATCAAACAAAAATAGAGACCCTTTAACGTAACAATGCAAATAATTACAACTGGTCTACTTTCACGCATTATATTAAGTCTGACTAAATCACAATCATTCATTACCGATAATGATTTTTGACCCTTCTCTATAATTGCACATTGCAATCATGTTGCCACTGTGACACCACAGTCATTTTGTGCTGTGTATCATGTTATAATTAAGCCCCCGCTCGGACGATGGAGGCAGAAATTGTGAAGCAATAACAGGTGATTAGCATCTGGCACAGGGGAAATTAAAAGGAATTTCACTTGCAAGAGATGAATGAATTATTTTTTTTTTTTTTTGGATTTTACAGAATTCTTCCATCAACCTATTAAATGTGATCTTAAATTTCACCCTGAATCTTCATGGCTGGATTTAGTTTAACCCTGAAGCAACCAAGTGGGGTCATTTATGACCCCACGCATATATTTTTGTGCACCATTTTTCTAATTTTAATAGAGGGGAAAAAAATTCCTTCCATGAATTTGTTAATCTATTTGTCCTGCATTTGTTCATACACTGTAAAGTAAAAAAAAAAAAAAAAACAAAACTTAAATTAACAGTGAAATCACAATATAAAACAACTGTAAAAAGAAAAACAATGGAGTAATGTTTAATTTACAGCAGTAATGTGTAAAATGTGGAATAAAACCGAACTGTGAATTTAACCGTGCAAATATGTTAAAATAATCATATCCCATTGTAGAATTTACAAATGACTGTAGTTTAAACACAGAAAAACCTCAATACCAAAAATTGTACAATACAGTTAGAGTTTTACAGATGAGAATTTTCACTAATACGTACACTAAAATATTGATAATTAACGGTTTGCAAAAAAGGGGTGATGTGTCTGTTTAAACTATATTTTGAGGATAATTAAACATAAGGTAACTGTTTTGTAGAGATTTTATCTTCTAAATAGACAATAGAATTACAACATGTTTACACTGTAAAATTTACATATTTTATGTAAAACCATTTACATATTCACTGTAATTTTTGCAGGATTCTCTTGGTAACCACAGCTGCCAGATTTTTTTTTTCCGTTAAAACAAGGGATTTTTTTTTTTCTTTTACAGTGTAGAATTTTGCAAAGAGCAGCTGATCCGTGTGACAAGTATAATCCAAACCTCTGCGAGGTTACTTATGACTCCCCGGGGAAGATCTATGAGATTTTCAACATTATAGCTTCAGATGGTATTGTAATTTGCCAACTCTAATCATTATATTTTACTGTTTTGCAGGAAAACATGGCCAACAGACCTAGAATAGCAAGCTTTACAGCTGCACAAGCAGAGACTAATTCTTGATGCCCAGAGTGAGGATGAAAATAGCTCATGATTGTCACAAAGGATGAGTGACGGGTTTATTGAGATTTCTGTTAAAGTATTGGCATATTTGTCACCGTTTGTTCTATATTTGATGCTATAATTATCCTGCCACATTAGTCGCTAAAATAGCTTGGTCGCTTAAGGGTTAAAGTATGACTTTAACTAATCTGCATTAATGCATTATTACTTTTCTAATCAACATGTTTTATTGCACATATTCCATGAACAGTGAATCCCTCCTGCAAAAGAGAAATACATGTGCGTATAGTACATAGAAAGAAGATGATTTTTAATAAAGCAGCTATCCTTGTTGAAAAAGTCACACATTGAAACGTGGCACAGACACAAAAACTGTGTAAAGCACTTTGAAAGCATCACTATGCTACATCACATTGCTCATGTCTTGAAGAAATGCATCTTAAAAAACAAACAAAATAAAAATAGTGCAAAATATAGAACATCATTTAAATATCCATACAAACGAGACAACTGGCAAAAATCTATCACAGTTGTACAAATGTGTTTCCGTAAAACAATTTCTGGGAGAAGAAAACTATTTCTGATACATTCAAGTTACAATGTCTGCTTTTTTCTTTTTATATATATATATATATATATATATATATATATATATATATATATATATATATATATATAGCAGTGTAAATTATTTGCTTTGGCTCCTGCAACTATTAATTTGACAAAGTGCATCATATTGAATGACTGATGTGACACTGTAAATAAACTTTTTATAAATAACGAAGCACAAACAGAGTTCAGAAAGTGTAAAAAAAAATAATAATAATAAATAAGAGAACCAGCTACACAAACTTACTACGTTCACTCATGTTAAACTACACTGGTTAAAAAAAAAAACAAAAAAACAGAATTGTTGGAACCAACTTTTAAAAACAGCTTTACTTGGTAACACTTGAATGAATTAAGTTGAACCAAAGTACTGTGCCAACTTGTTAACTTAATGAAGCCAAACATTCATTTGAGTGTTACGAACTGAAACATTTACTTTATCTTTTTTTCTCTTTCTCTCTCTCTGTCAGTATAATACATTTATTTACTCAAAATTAAGTTAAGTCTGACTGATTTACATTTGCCATTCAGGTCATCTTGATCACAAATTAAATAGTATTATTATTATTATTATTATTATTATTTATTGCCCTGTACAGATCTTATAAAACATTTCATAGTGGCTATTTGAAAAGCAGTATGCAAATAAAGTCATATTTAATTTGAGAATGATTAATAATATTTTCTATTTAACATTTCAAGTACAAAAATTGACAAAGTCAATCAATCAATCAATTTTTTTATATAGCGCCAAATCACAACAAACAGTTGCCCCAAGGCGCTTTATATTGTAAGGCAAGGCCATACAATAATTATGTAAAACCCCAACGGTCAAAACGACCCCCTGTGAGCAAGCACTTGGCTACAGTGGGAAGGAAAAACTCCCTTTTAACAGGAAGAAACCTCCAGCAGAACCAGGCTCAGGGAGGGGCAGTCTTCTGCTGGGACTGGTTGGGGCTGAGGGAGAGAACCAGGAAAAAGACATGCTGTGGAGGGGAGCAGAGATCGATCACTAATGATTAAATGCAGAGTGGTGCATACAGAGCAAAAACAGAAAGAAACAGTGCATCATGGGAACCCCCCAGCAGTCTACGTCTATAGCAGCATAACTAAGGGATGGTTCAGGGTCACCTGATCCAGCCCTAACTATAAGCTTTAGCAAAAAGGAAAGTTTTAAGCCTAATCTTAAAAGTAGAGAGGGTGTCTGTCTCCCTGATCTGAATTGGGAGCTGGTTCCACAGGAGAGGAGCCTGAAAGCTGAAGGCTCTGCCTCCCATTCTACTCTTACAAACCCTAGGAACTACAAGTAAGCCTGCAGTCTGAGAGCGAAGCGCTCTATTGGGGTGATATGGTACTACGAGGTCCCTAAGATAAGATGGGACCTGATTATTCAAAACCTTATAAGTAAGAAGAAGAATTTTAAATTCTATTCTAGAATTAACAGGAAGCCAATGAAGAGAGGCCAATATGGGTGAGATATGCTCTCTCTTTCTAGTCCCCGTCAGTACTCTAGCTGCAGCATTTTGAATTAACTGAAGGCTTTTTAGGGAACTTTTAGGACAACCTGATAATAATGAATTACAATAGTCCAGCCTAGAGGAAATAAATGCATGAATTAGTTTTTCAGCATCACTCTGAGACAAGACCTTTCTGATTTTAGAGATATTGCGTAAATGCAAAAAAGCAGTCCTACATATTTGTTTAATATGCGCTTTGAATGACATATCCTGATCAAAAATGACTCCAAGATTTCTCACAGTATTACTAGAGGTCAGGGTAATGCCATCCACAGTAAGGATCTGGTTAGACACCATGTTTCTAAGATTTGTGGGGCCAAGTACAATAACTTCAGTTTTATCTGAGTTTAAAAGCAGGAAATTAGAGGTCATCCATGTCTTTATGTCTGTAAGACAATCCTGCAGTTTAGCTAATTGGTGTGTGTCCTCTGGCTTCATGGATAGATAAAGCTGGGTATCATCTGCGTAACAATGAAAATTTAAGCAATACCGTCTAATAATACTGCCTAAGGGAAGCATGTATAAAGTGAATAAAATTGGTCCTAGCACAGAACCTTGTGGAACTCCATAATTAACTTTAGTCTGTGAAGAAGATTCCCCATTTACATGAACAAATTGTAATCTATTAGACAAATATGATTCAAACCACCGCAGCGCAGTGCCTTTAATACCTATGGCATGCTCTAATCTCTGTAATAAAATTTTATGGTCAACAGTATCAAAAGCAGCACTGAGGTCTAACAGAACAAGCACAGAGATGAGTCCACTGTCCGAGGCCATAAGAAGATCATTTGTAACCTTCACTAATGCTGTTTCTGTACTATGATGAATTCTAAAACCTGACTGAAACTCTTCAAATAGACCATTCCTCTGCAGATGATCAGTTAGCTGTTTTACAACTACCCTTTCAAGAATTTTTGAGAGAAAAGGAAGGTTGGAGATTGGCCTATAATTAGCTAAGATAGCTGGGTCAAGTGATGGCTTTTTAAGTAATGGTTTAATTACTGCCACCTTAAAAGCCTGTGGTACATAGCCAACTAACAAAGATAGATTGATCATATTTAAGATCGAAGCATTAAATAATGGTAGGGCTTCCTTGAGCAGCCTGGTAGGAATGGGGTCTAATAAACATGTTGATGGTTTGGATGAAGTAACTAATGAAAATAACTCAGACAGAACAATCGGAGAGAAAGAGTCTAACCAAATACCGGCATCACTGAAAGCAGCCAAAGATAACGATACGTCTTTGGGATGGTTATGAGTAATTTTTTCTCTAATACTTAAAATTTTGTTAGCAAAGAAAGTCATGAAGTCATTACTAGTTAAAGTTAATGGAATACTCAGCTCAATAGAGCTCTGACTCTTTGTCAGCCTGGCTACAGTGCTGAAAAGAAACCTGGGGTTCTTCTTATTTTCTTCAATTAGTGATGAGTAGAAAGATGTCCTAGCTTTACGGAGGGCTTTTTTATAGAGCAACAGACTCTTTTTCCAGGCTAAGTGAAGATCTTCTAAATTAGTGAGACGCCATTTCCTCTCCAACTTACGGGTTATCTGCTTTAAGCTACGAGTTTGTGAGTTATACCACGGAGTCAGGCACTTCTGATTTAAAGCTCTCTTTTTTAGAGGAGCTACAGCATCCAAAGTTGTCTTCAATGAGGATGTAAAACTATTGACGAGATACTCTATCTCACTTACAGAGTTTAGGTAGCTACTCTGCACTGTGTTGGTATATGGCATTAGAGAACATAAAGAAGGAATCATATCCTTAAACCTAGTTACAGCGCTTTCTGAAAGACTTCTAGTGTAATGAAACTTATTCCCCACTGCTGGGTAGTCCATCAGAGTAAATGTAAATGTTATTAAGAAATGATCAGACAGAAGGGAGTTTTCAGGGAATACTGTTAAGTCTTCTATTTCCATACCATAAGTCAGAACAAGATCTAAGATATGATTAAAGTGGTGGGTGGTCTCATTTACTTTTTGAGCAAAGCCAATAGAGTCTAATAATAGATTAAATGCAGTGTTGAGGCTGTCATTCTCAGCATCTGTGTGGATGTTAAAATCGCCCACTATAATTATCTTATCTGAGCTAAGAACTAAGTCAGACAAAAGGTCTGAAAATTCACAGAGAAACTCACAGTAACGACCAGGTGGACGATAGATAATAACAAATAAAACTGGTTTTTGGGACTTCCAATTTGGATGGACAAGACTAAGAGTCAAGCTTTCAAATGAATTAAAGCTCTGTCTGGGTTTTTGATTAATTAATAAGCTGGAATGGAAGATTGCTGCTAATCCTCCGCCCCGGCCCGTGCTACGAGCATTCTGACAGTTAGTGTGACTCGGGGGTGTTGACTCATTTAAACTAACATATTCATCCTGCTGTAACCAGGTTTCTGTAAGGCAGAATAAATCAATATGTTGATCAATTATTATATCATTTACCAACAGGGACTTAGAAGAGAGAGACCTAATGTTTAATAGACCACATTTAACTGTTTTAGTCTGTGGTGCAGTTGAAGGTGCTATATTATTTTTTCTTTTTGAATTTTTATGCTTAAATAGATTTTTGCTGGTTATTGGTAGTCTGGGAGCAGGCACCGTCTCTACGGGGATGGGGTAATGAGGGGATGGCAGGGGGAGAGAAGCTGCAGAGAGGTGTGTAAGACTACAACTCTGCTTCCTGGTCCCAACCCTGGATAGTCACGGTTTGGAGGATTTAAGAAAATTGGCCAGATTTCTAGAAATGAGAGCTGCTCCATCCAAAGTGGGATGGATGCCGTCTCTCCTAACAAGACCAGGTTTTCCCCAGAAGCTTTGCCAATTATCTATGAAGCCCACCTCATTTTTTGGACACCACTCAGGCATCCAGCAATTCAAGGAGAACATGCGGCTAAACATGTCACTCCCGGTCTGATTGGGGAGGGGCCCAGAGAAAACTACAGAGTCCGACATTGTTTTTGCAAAGTTACACACCGATTTAATGTTAATTTTAGTGACCTCCGATTGGCGTAACCGGGTGTCATTACTGCCGACGTGAATTACAATCTTACCAAATTTACGCTTAGCCTTAGCCAGCAGTTTCAAATTTCCTTCAATGTCGCCTGCTCTGGCCCCCGGAAGACAATTGACTATGGTTGCTGGTGTCGCTAACTTCACATTTCGCAAAACAGAGTCGCCAATAACCAGAGTTTGATCCTCGGCGGGTGTGTCGTCGAGTGGGGAAAAACGGTTAGAGATGTGAACGGGTTGGCGGTGTACACGGGGCTTCTGTTTAGGGCTACGCTTCCTCCTCACAGTCACCCAGTCAGCCTGCTTTCCCGGCTGCTCGGGATCTGCCAGGGGGTAACTAACGGCGGCTAAGCTACCTTGGTCCGCACCGACTACAGGGGCCTGGCTAGCTGTAGAATTTTCCACGGTGCGGAGCCGAGTCTCCAATTCGCCCAGCCTGGCCTCCAAAGCTACGAATAAGCTACACTTATTACAAGTACCGTTACTGCTAAAGGAGGCTGAGGAATAACTAAACATTTCACACCCAGAGCAGAAAAGTGCGGGAGAGACAGGAGAAGTCGCCATGCTAAATCGGCTAAGAGCTAGTAGCTACGCTAAGCCAGCGGATTCCTAAAAACACGCAAAGTGAATAATGTGTAAATAATTTAGAGGTGATTCAGCAGAAGGAGTGCTTTAGTTAAGGCACGTGAAGATTACACTGTGAAACAAATCGTTATCTAGATAACTAGATCAATCTAACTGCGCAGATTAAACAGCTAACAGATACAGAAAAACACAGCTGTGCTCCGGAACAGGAAGTGATACAATACCGCAGTGAGAGCCAACCAACTACATAGAGATTAAATCACAATGGAATGTGATTAAATCTAAACAATACAATTAAAAAATAAAGAATACAATTTAAAAAAAGGCTAATTAGATTAATTCTTTTTTTTTTTACAGGACTTTAATTTCTAAGTATATGTGGCCCCCAACTCAGTCAAAGTATATCCATACAATATAATTTAATTTACTTTAACTGAGTTAGGGCTACATAAATTTTTTGGGGATGGAAATCTTGACCAAAATGGAACTGAGTTTATTCACTGAAGGTTTTTGTTTGTTTTTGCTTGTTTGTTTCTTTGTTTTTATGAAGCTCCAAAAGAACAGAGCTTTTTTCCCCTCAACAAACTCAGTATTGCAAAAATAAGAATTTGAGATTATGAGTTGATGTGAATTAAAATTTGAAGTTGAGCAAACATAATTCTTTGAGTTCCTATAAATTAATCCAACTGATGAGTAAATTCAGGAAGTATGTGCAGCCGGTTCCATAAATTTTTTTGAGTTGTTTCAGTTTTTCTTTTTGTTTTGTTTTTTTACAGTGTAGTCTAATGTTACTGATCATGGCATTCATGTGCAGCACTTGCAATTTCCACAGCTGGAGAACATCTCGACGTCTGCAAGAAAGCTTGTTATCCAGAAGTGCATGAGCACAGTTTTCCTCCTGCATCTTTCCTATAAATCTTTGTTTTGTGGATGAAGAAATATCCTGAAAAGGTGAGCGTAAATCCACTTTAGCCGACACTCACTTTGCCTGGGAGGGACAGCGCAGCGGCACAGAAGGGTTTCCTGCAGTTTGTGACTAATCTGAAACCATGACTATGAAATTGATTCATGTGATGTTTGGTGTCAGCCGGTGAATCACAGATCCAGCCTTCCTGTTTACTGACTGAGGTCGGCGTTTCCACAGCTCTGTCTTCTCCTTCTCTCCCTCTCTTGCATTCATCCTCCCCTTCGTTACTGTCTTTTCACTCTTGTCTGCCCACCGTCCTCTTTATTCTCTCCCTCCACCCACAATCTGTCACCCCGCTTCCCCCACCAGCTTTCCTTCGTCACCAAATATTCTCTCTCTTTACTCCTGTTGCCTTCTTCCAGGAGGACACCTCTATTTTTGGGGGGCAGTAGCATTGATCTGTCATGTCTCCACATTTGCTCCTAGGTGATCCTCTGGAGGCAGTAGTCGTTCTCGGTGTCCATAGAGCTGTTGTGGCCAGATGATGGGTAAAGGTCACGGCGCAGGACCTTGTTGACGAAAGTAACCAAAACCTTCTTGTACTGCTGACGCAGGAGGGAGTAGGCGAACGGGTCGGACGCTGCCTTGCTGTATGTCAGGCACTTGCTGATGATTCCCCAGTGGCGGTTGATGCCCACAAAGGGCAGAAGCTCAGTCAATCTGAAGGGGAATGACACCAGAAACCTGAAGTTACAAATTCCAGTGCCATCAAGGTGGTCATGATTTTAATCGCTGTGTGTTTGGCTGATAACTAACGCTGAACACGAGAACAACCACAGTCTGATCACTGGAGCATTAGGGGGTAAAGGGGCCGTATTATACACATTTAGGGCACCGCTAATGAAGGGCTCATGTTGTATTATAATGAGGGCTTCAATACACTATCAATACCATAACTCTCTAAGGCCAAAGTCTGTGTGTCTGTTCCATGTTAACAGTGGAAAAACTCAAACACTGCACAGTTACGTAGATTGTCTCTTTTTTGGGGCAACACATAAAAGGTGCAATAAGATTTTTCAAAGCAAAAGTGTAACTTTAAATATTTTAGCACATTGTTTTAGCACATTGCTCACACTGGAGGCAGCTCATGCTAATGTGAACCTGTTAGCATTCTGTTAAGTGATGCTCGTGAGTTTTCATGCTAATGTTAGCTCATTTATACGTTTTCATGTTCTGCGTCACGCTGTTCTTGAAGCTAGCGAGCTTTCATGCTAACATTAACCCATTAGTGAAGCTAACATGCTAAAGTTAGCATATTTTAAAACATATTATCAATCCCATTGCTTACAGTGGTAACAGCTCATGCTAATGTGAACTTGTTCACATTGTGTTAAGTGATGCTGGTGAGTTTTCAGGCTAATGTTAGCCCATTAGTGAGTTTTCATGCTGCTGTCATTGCATTATGTGAAGCTATCTAGGTTTCATGCCAACATTAGCCCGTTGGCAAAGCTAACATGCTAAAATTAGCATGTATGTATGTATTTTTAAGCATATTATGACGGAGACATTCAGCTCATGGAAATTTTAGGTGCTATGTCAGTGACTTGATATCTGCTAGTCACTGTCATACTCTTGTATTTGTGACACTAAATGTTTAGATTTCCAGTTTAAAGCCCTCCTGGGAAAATAATAATAATAATACACCTTTACGTGGCTGAAATGAGGGTTTCTGAAACTTGGCTGAACCAACTGGTCCACAAAGTGATTCACCCTTTTGAAATAATACAAACAACAAATAAACCAATCATTCGAGACAATGATTCACCCATTTCAAAATGCTCAAAGCACAAAATGAACCAATTATATAAGAGGTTGATTCATTGTTCTGAAGCACATAAAATTAAATGAACCATTTGTTTGCCCTTCCTGTAGGTGGCACATGTTGACCAGTTCAGGTCAAGCCAGGTATGGGACCGTGCCCTTGTGTTCCGCATTGCCACATCCATGACACTAATGGAACTGCCTTCGGTCCTTGGTGGCAACGACCTAGGTAGACATCTGGTCCATCCCCACCTCTGGAATGTAACATACAGCCAGGTGAAGTGTCGGCGGGTCCTCGACACTGAGAAACCTGCGTGCTGGTTCATTCCGAAAGAAATGCGGCACACGGCCAAAATGTCATACATAACACCCATCCATTTGACAAAAAGTCATTCCAGCGGTACCCAAAGATCTGTCGGACAAGACCTGGTACAAAAGATTTCCAGTAATAGCCAGAGATCACTGGTTAGTGTCCAAGTGTCCAACCATACTGGAAGATAAGAAGGACCAGGGCCCCGAAGACCTAGACGTTACTTCTTCTGCAAAGGTACTGACATCGCCAAATACCTATGTGCAGGGACCTCATGACTCCATGAGCTCTTCCCAGGCATCTCTCAATCTCAAAACCCAAAGGATCCAGAGACATGGATGTCACTGCAAAGATAACTAAATGTCTCAACAAGTTCAACACTTTCACCACATACACTTTTGATGGCCCAGGAAGTCTGGAAACTCTGAAAGTCATGACCCAGGACAATCACAAACCCAAACCATCTGACTACTCATTCAGCTTCACAAGTTCTGCAATCAGAGTATCCGTCGGTTCCACAGAGTCCACAACAGCATCTGTGAAGTCACTGTTAGTAAACCTTTCCTTGCCAACAAAAGTGCCTATGACTCTGTAAATGAAAAATAAATAAATAAATAAAAAAATCACTGTTTTTGAAAGATGTTGCATGTGAAGGCTTATTGCTAATCACACTGTCCAGGTGGCAACTTAGTCTGCATATTTTTAAACACTTTTCGTTAAAACTACCAAAAGTGAGTGCATCGTGCTTCTTAAAGCTGCTCTCTATAGGATTTAGTGCCAACTAGTGGTGAGGTTGAAGAATGCATTATGCCAACACGGGGTCACGATTTTGATTCCCGTCACATTTTTGCTAATTTGGCTGTGGGGACACATGCTCTCTTGCCTTCTCTTGTGATTAGCAATATGTGTGATCCTCCACTTCATAAGAATTGAGATTAGCCAAACCTGTTAGCATGCACTAGCAACTAGCAAACAGTATATAGGAGTGCAAACACTGATTCCCCTTCATTTTTTTTTCTCATCATCCAGCCATGTTGCAAAATGCAAAAGGTGGTGTAAGTATGTCCCTTTTGGGTTACTGTATCAACACAGTGATCCAATATGGCAGCCCCTAATGGGGCAGCCCACTCCTATGTAGATTAGCGAATGAAAACACATAGTCATTGCTGCATGTAATGAAACATGAATAAACATGTTTATGAATGTTTTATTCCATTTCTGCTAAGAAACAACCTTAAACCCCTATATTGCAGCTTTAATCTCTGCAGTGTTTATTCAGCTGTCTCTGTGATTTCATTAGTCATTTTAAAGACAATTATTAGATGTTTGGCCCATACAATGTGAATTTTTGTTTAAGTGTAACTGTTTTGTTTGGCATTTTTTATGTGTCTCGTGTTCGGGGTGGATGCGGCAGAACCAGGTGTTGTTACAGCGGTCCCGGTCTCCCCTAGTATAACCGTATTGTGTGTGTTCCTAAGAAACAGCATAACAAAGGAGGTTTGATTCAGACTAAATGTACTTTTAATTTAATTGCTCACTATGGTAACTGGCCAAACACTGTCATTATTATGAGTGGTTGTACACTCACCTGGTAATAACATAAGGAGCAAAGCAGATGATGAAGGAGCCGATGAAGAGGCTGATCTTTTTGGTGGCTCTCTGCTTTCTCCTCCTTTGCTCTGCTAAGCATCTTTGCTTCACGCTGAAAATATGAAAGTATGTGAACTTTCAAGTAAGAAGAATAAAATACTGAAATGTGTGTTGTTTTTTTTTTTTTTAATGGAATAAAAGCAAACCTGGGGTGGATGTCCACCAGCAGGAAGAGAGTCTGCATGGTGATGATGTCGATCCTCTTGCAGTGGAACCTAGCCACCTTCAGGACCTTCAGGTAGGTGAAGCACAGCGTGAGCAGCGACAGCACGAAGCTGGCCGCGTGGAAAACCACTGTGAACACCGTGAACTTGACCCTGTCGCGCTCCTCGCTCAGCCGCAGCGTGCACGAGGCGTAGACGTGGCTGTAGTCCAGCCAGGAGAGGAGCAGCGCGCACATGGAGAAGCTGAGGGAGTGCAGCCACGCGTAGCACACCATGATCAGCGCGTCCTTGTAGCGCATCTTGGTGGAGTAGCTGAGCGGGAAGACCACGGCGATCCAGCGGTCGATGCTGAGAGCCGCCACGCTCAGCATGCTGTTGGCCGTCAGGAAAGTGTCCAGGAAGCTCACCGCGCGGCACGCGCAATCCCCAAAAGGCTGCCGATCGCGGACGATCCCGGCCAGGGTGGCGGGCATGTTGAGCACGGCGATCAGGATGTTGCAGAAGGACAAGTTCATGGTGAAGACTCCGGGCACCTGGCGGCGGATCTCGGTGCTGTGTGCGAAACATAACAGCACCAACAAGTTGGACAGCAGCGAGACCGCGGCCACCGCGACGAGGAAGAGCGAGAAGATGACCTCGGCGGAGTCCATGTCTGTCACTCCGAAAAGTGCGCTGCGCCCAAAGCCGGCAAGAAGCGCTCAAACTCGACCATTTTTCTAGCTTGACCCGTCGGCCCCTGTGCTTCCACCGTTCGTTTCAATCAAAACAATAAAAAAGAAAAGAAAAGCTGCAACTTGGCCGCGCGCGCTGTCCGCGGTGCTGAAAGGAGCGCAGCATCCTTTCTCACCACACAAGTGAAAGTGGGCGTTCCGGCAGCCCACTCAGCGCAAGCAGAGGCGATCATATCACGTGAAAAATTCACGCTCACGCAACACTTCCAAAAAGTCACATTTTGACAGCATTTTTTAAAAAAAATATACTGACCGATCAGTCGGAAGTTGCGTCTTCTGTTCTGGATCAAAGTGCGCATAGAAATCCGGGCACGCGCTTCTGCAAATGAAGCAGGTGCACGTGCAGTGCAGATACATAATTCCCCCCCCCCCCCCCCCCCCCCCCCACTAAATATTAACTAAATATTAATGATTTATATTCTGAGTTTAGATCCATCACATTTTACGCATGTCCAAGTGATATAGTGCGCTTGGTTTCAGTGCGGAAGGTTCCCGGTTCAAACCCCACTCCTGCCACATTTCTCCATGTAGTGTGGAGTTGAATCAGGAAGGGCATCCGGTGTAAAACTTGCGCCAAATCAACACGCAGCTCCAGCTTGGATCTGCTGTGGCGACCCCAAGTGAAAAACAAACAAACAAGGGAGCAGCGGAAGGGTCTTACTTTTTTAAGAGTCGTAATATTTTAGCAAAAAAAAAAAACTAAAAACACATACAACAGATTTGACTGCGTGGAATTAAACATTTTGCACTAAATGAAACAGAAATGAACTAAAAACTGTGAGAAATCTTAATTATATGAGACGCCCTGCAAGATTCTCACACACATTTATTCTGGCACCTTAGAATGTTGTAATCAGTGGCTGCTGCAGCGCCACAAAACTATAAAATCTCAAACAAATACACATCCTAAACATGACTGAGACTTCACAACATAGGCAAGAAAGCAGTGATATATTGGGTAATGACAAATCTACTGAAGAAAATTTAAATGAATTAGAAGGGCAAATCTAAACATTCCAGGAGTTTTCATTGGGATTAACATTTATTCATTCATTCGTTTATTGAGTGCTACTGATCCGGGTCAGGGTTGTGGTGGCAGCAGATCAAGCAGCTCAACCCACACTTCCCTATCCTGGCCAAAGTCCTGTAACTCTTCATTTCTTAATAAAATATGAATTCACTGACATCATCAACTCTTGGTGTTTTTTTATTAAACTGCCTAAAAAGGAAAGTGAGAAAATTTTAAACCTGTCTATGCTATATGGAAATTCAGTCTTTAAAAAACCTTCTTCTGGCTTGATTTAAATTTAATTGCGGTAGATTTGAAATCAGGTTGGGATGTAGATTAAAACCATTAAAATGTTTAATTAAAACATCATTAAAATGGTGAAACCAAATGCTGATTTTTGGAGTACATTTAGGTTTAGCAAAAAATTTTTTAACACCAAATCTAAATTTTAATGTTCTTTTGAAGAATAGATGATTTCAATTTCAATCTGGCCTATCCACCTGGTTTTTAATTTGTACAGCGACATAGAGTTCACATTAAACTCATGATCCACCATCAATTCTCCATGAAATATCCATTGTCGACTGTCTGACAAGAGATATTGATAAGTGAAAGCTTTAACCAAGATCAGTGGATTTGTTTTTGAGAAGTTGATCCAAAAATTTTAAAAGTCCAATCCAGCTTTGTAAAAAAACAAAAAAACAAAACATGATCAATATCCACCTCAACGCTGTCATTCAACCACAAGTCAGCATAAGGTGAGACAATATGCAAACTGAATACACACATACACAAACACAACACAATGCTAAAAATAAAATACCCTCGGCTATATGAACATTGTCTTCTTTATATGCAGATGCTTAATTGGTATCTCATATATATATATATATATATATATATATATATATATAATACATTTACTGTTATTTACATTAACCTCTTAAGCCCTAGAACCTATTTCACCAAACTCACATATCATTACATCATGATTTATTTCTCAGCTTGTACAAGGTCAAAAATGCAAAAGTTTGGATCAGCTTAAAGACATGTCCTAGGGGATGTTGTGGATGCAAAGAAATTGAAAGTAAATAATACTTGGTAGGCGTAAAGAGACTTCACTTGACATTTTGATGTATAACAAGTGTATGTTGGTGTCAGAATTGGTTAGTTATGAGTGTTCAAATGTTCCAAAACAGGGCAAGTCCCCAAATTTGGGGACTCTAGGTTTAAGAGGTTAATTATCTATACTGTGTAATTTACAATCTGTACATGTTCAATCAAGCCCCTCTATTTTGTCACATGCTAATTTCACAAGGACCACAATGGAAATAAGCATTTATGCTTAATTGTGTTATTAGTGTATCATTGATACATTCACCTCTGTATGTTTATATTGATGTTGCAGAAAAAAATCAATCATAAACAATATTTTATTTACATTTTAACAGCATCTGTAGAAGGGCCTGCATGTGCGCATACATGAGCTTTTGAAAAGAGTGGAAGTTATATTTGACCCAGTGTAATCATGCAGTTTGGAGATACGTGTAATTGTTTCAAATGGTGGTACAAGCACCAAAGTTGGCATAAATACTCAAACATTACTCTTAAAAAACTGAGTATCCACTTGAGTTTTCAATAGGCAGCCAGGTAGGGGTCAATTTAAGAATTACACAGTGGTCAAAATTAAAAAAATGTTCCAATCATATTTAAAGCTATACCACATTTTGTGAACATAAATATTCCAAAAAATTGAGTTTGGACTATCTATGACTGAATGTTAGGGAGTTATCTGCTCCACTATCATGCGCATGCACGCTGATGTCCATGAGATGTCTTGTCACTCCAGAGGTGTTATCAGGTTAGAAAAAAAACCTAATTTTCAGTTTAAGAAGTATTTATTTCTTACTAGCGTCTACATGATATATGAGAAAGATGTTACATTTACACGGAAAGGAAGCAAAGTTAGCAGCTAGCTAGACCAGCCAGCGGAATTGGGATGAAGTCACCATCATCAAGTCACTCTCAAGTCATGAAATCTACTACCAATTGTTTGCAAGCTGACTTGAGACTTGACTTGGGACTTGCAGATTGATGATTTAAGAATGACTTGACAATGACTTCTTCCCACCTCTGCCAGCCAGTGACATTACCACGCTAACGTCCGCAAGCTGTCTTGTAAATCACTTCAGAGGTCTTATTGGGTTCCAAAAACAGCATTTTCAGTTTATTTCTCACGAGCCTTTACATAATATATGGGAAACATGTTAAATAAACACAGAAACCCAATGGGTTGGGAGCGGATTCCACCATACTGAATCAGCAGCCAGAGAGAGACCAGTGAGTGACATCATAGTGCCTCTCTAGTCTGATTTGCTGTCACCACCACCCAAAAAAATGGATTTGCATGATTCATAGCATAAAAATAGTTAACATAATGTGACATTTTGACCACTTAAAATAGGTCAAGGTTAGTCATCTTTGAACTTGTCCAAGGTCTGTGTCCCAAGAATGTTCCCTGTGAATTTGAAGACCCTGGCAGTAATAGGACTGGACTCATGCTGAGCACAGACAGATGGACAGACGGACGGATGCAAAGTCTTCACAAAACCAGATGGCCATATTTTGACGGCCTCGGGTAAAAAAAGTACGAACCAAAGATATTTCATGTTTTGTGTGGTCAGTTTCATTTGATTTGCTAATAATATACATCCATTCCTGCATTTCAGCCTGCATTATATTTCAAAAAATGTTGGGACAGAGCAATTTAGCGCTAATAATGAGATTTTAAAAAGATGGTATTTCAAATAGAAAATGTCAACAGGTGATTGTAATCAGCATTTGGTACAAAAGCAATGAGGGTGAGCAAAGGATCTCCAAAGTCTAATTTTCAGAATTACAGATGCCGGGGGGGTAGGTCTTTGCATTTTCTATCCTGTCCCAACTTTTCCTGCTTTGTGGTTGTAGATTCTTCCTCTCGATAAGACTGATGGAACCAGCGGTGTTTATGGCGAACGGCTGAAGACTATTTGAGTCATCCTGCACTTTAAGCAGCACTTTAAGCAACACTGTCCATGTGTATCTTGAATTACAGTATAAACAAAAGAGGTTGTCGGTGTTATTATCTTATATTCATGACCTACAAATCTAAGCAATAAAATGACTCACTGCTTTTTCCAAATCACAGTAAAGTATGACAGCAGCTAAAGCGCACTTCAGAATCCTTACTGAGTCATGTCCAAATCTGTAGACAATGACTCACAGGGGTCGGACACAGCCTGCAGGTTTTTCAATTTTTTTTTTTAACTTATACTTGACATTTTTATCCAGTTGCTGTTCTGCGCTTTTTTCTACTCACATTACACAGCTGATACTTTAAACGTGAGTCGTCATTAAGTGCAACTTAGTGAAGCTCTGGAGCGTCTAACTCTCAAAAGCATCGAGCCGTGTATTCCAGCTGGAGACAAACTGTTACAGCGCTCGGTGTTGAGCGTGACACTGCTACGTGTGCGTTTTACCGTGCAGGTGCATGCGTGTCAGAGAAGCTCCTGACAGCTGCACACACGCCTGGAAGGCAGCTGCAGCTGAGCTCCTGCAGGAAAAGTGCCAGGGCTATTTATAGGGTCAGCGAGTGTCACCGTCGATGTTTTACCGAACCACGGCACTGAAGCTGTGATTCATATGGGGGGGGGGTTGCATTCTTCAAAATCAACCTGATGCTTCACAAGCTTTTGCTCCTCAAACAAAAGCAGCCGTTGGGACCGTTTTGCAGCCTTGATTTTGGTGTACAATTATTACCAACATACAAAACGTTAAATGAACATTCTTCGCATTCTGGTCACCTCACCTGCAAAGATGCTATGGCACTGAGTTTCTGGTCATTTTCAGGAAAAAAAAAAAAAAAGAGCACAAATGTGGTGTCTGAATAATCTGAACAGTGGGTGAATTGGCTTGTTTTTTGGCTGTTTCCATGGTAACACTTGCATGTCAGACATAATGTTCGGTGGGAGCCAGTAGGAAGTTGAACTCTGCAAATAATTTGACACCAAAATAAAGATCAGACAAGCAGCTTTTCTTGAGATGTGACATAACTTCACAGGTGGATGATGGGAGCGACAATGAACTACAGTCAGGTTTTTAAGTATTTGGACAGTGGCAAGTGAAACCATAAAGATGTGCTTGTAGTACAGGCTTTCAGCTTTACAACTCCTGGCAAAAATTATGGAATCACCGGCCTCGGAGGATGTTCATTCAGTTGTTTAATTTTGTAGGAAAAAAGCAGATCACAGACATGACACAAAACTAAAGTCATTTCAAATGGCAACTTTCTGGCTTTAAGAAACACTATAAGAAATGAAGAAAAAAAATTGTGGCAGTCAGTAACGATTACTTTTTTAGACCAAGCAGAGGGAAAAAAATATGGACTCACTCAATTCTGAGGAAAAAATTATGGAATCATGAAAAACAAAAGAATGCCCCAACACATCACTAGTATTTTGTTGCACCACCTCTGGCTTTTATAACAGCTTGCAGTCTCTGAGGCATGGACTTAATGAGTGACAAACAGTACTCTTCATCAGTCTGGCTCCAACTTTCTCTGATTGCTGTTGCCAGATCAGCTTTGCAGGTTGGAGCCTTGTCATGGACTATTTTCTTCAACTTCCACCAAAGATTTTCAATTGGATTAAGATCCGGACTATTTGCAGGCCATGACATTGACCCTATGTGTCTTTTTGCAAGGAATGTTTTCACAGTTTTTGCTCTATGGCAAGATGCATTATCATCTTGAAAAATGATTTCATCATCCCAAAACATCCTTTCAATTGATGGGATAAGAAAAGTGTCCAAAATATCAACGTAAACGTGTGCATTTATTGATGATGTAATGACAGCCATCTCCCCAGTGCCTTTACCTGACATGCAGCCCCATATCATCAATGACTGTGGAAATTTACATGTTCTCTTCAGGCAGTCATCTTTATAAATCTCACTGGAACGGCACCAAACAAAAGTTCCAGCATCATCACCTTGCCCAATGCAGATTTGAGATTGATCACTGAATATGACTTTCATCCAGTCATCCACAGTCCACGATTGCTTTTCCTTAGCCCATTGTAACCTTGTTTTTTCTGTTTAGGTGTTAATGATGGCTTTCGTTTAGCTTTTCTGTATGTAAATCCCATTTCCTTTAGGCGGTTTCTTACAGTTCGGTCACAGACGTTGACTCCAGTTTCCTCCCATTCGTTCCTCATTTGTTTTGTTGTGCATTTTCGATTTTTGAGACATACTGCTTTAAGTTTTCCGTCTTGACGCTTTGATGTCTTCCTTGGTCTACCAGTATGTTTGCCTTTAACAACCTTCCCATGTTGTTTGTATTTGGTCCAGAGTTTAGACACAGCTGACTGTGAACAACCAACATCTTTTGCAACATTGCGTGATGATTTACCCTCTTTGTTGTGTGGGCTGCTGAAGAGGAGGTACTGCTGGCCCACCACCACCAGAGGGCGCCCTGCCCGAAGTGCGGGCTTCGGGCACGAGAGGGCGCTGCCGCCTCACAGCTGTCACCAATTACCTACCTTACATAAGCCGGACGACATCTCCACCCCGTCGCCGAGATATCATCTACCTAATAGGTAAACACTCCGCCGTGGTTGTGCCGACGCACATTCCCTTGCTTCTCTTGTTGTGATTTGTTTGCAGGTGATCAGCTCACTACTTTCAGCTGGAGGCTGGGGTTCGTAGATGGTAGAGGAGTGTCTGGTTTTCACTCCTCGCTCCGAACTGCATTAAGTAGGAAACTGACTCTGCACAAACTGTGAACTGGTTTCGGAGGTGGAGGTGTCATTCCCACCTGGAGAGAGACTGCTGTGTTGCTGACTGTTTACTGGGTGTGTCCTCACACACTCACCCATAACTGTCTTTCTGTATCCTGCCAGCAGTACCAGATCCAGCAGCTGGAGACGGTGGCCACCTGGGGACTCAGGACTTGACGACTCCGGTGTCTTCCAGATCCGGTGGCGGTGGAAATCGTGTGGGGCCCGGCTCCTCTTTGGACGGTGGTCTCTTATCCTCGAGCCTACCCACACGTCACCTTCATACATTTGATTGTAATCCAAATTCTGAATCTGTCTGTATTTCGTTGTGCACCTTTCACAACAGTAAAGAGTTGTATTTTTGACTCATCCAATTGTCCGTTCATTTACGTCCCCTGTTGTGGGTCTGTGTCACTACATTTTCCCAACACTCTTAAGATTTTGATAATCCTCTCCTTTGTTTCAATTGACATCTCTCGTGTTGGAGCTATGATTCATGTCAGTCCACTTGGTGCAACAGCTCTCCAAGATGTGATCACTCCTTTTTAGATGCAGACTAACGAGCAGATCTGATTTGATGCAGGTGTTAGTTTTGGGGATGAAAATTTACAGGGTGATTCCATAATTTATTCCTCAGAATTGAGTGAGTCCATATTTTTTTTCCCTCTGCTTGGTCTAAAAAAGCAACCGTTACTGCCAGCCAGCCAGAAAGTTGCCATTTCAAATGACTTTAGTTTTGTGTCATGTCTGTGATCTGCTTTTTTTCTACAAAATTAAACAACTGAATGAACATCCTCCGAGGCCGGAGATCCCATAATTATTGCCAGGGGTTGTAATTCAAGGGGTTTAACATAAATATTGCATTAACTATTGATGAATTACTGGTATTTTTAGAGACAGTCCCTCCATTCAATCACAAAGCTGTGACCGGTGGTGCAAAAGGCAGAACTTGATGAAAGAAGGGGATTTAGAGGCATTGTGATTTGGTTGAGTCAGTACACGGGTTGTGCAATGATGTAGCATGCAAACAGCAGACTATGTGCACTCAGTGCACAAACAAAACATAGTAATACAAAGAACTGCATAGAGTAGCACAACTGGAGCAGAACACAAATTCAAAAAGGCGTGAAACATCCTTGGTTATCTCAGAGAATGTTCAGAAAACTTTCACTTTTCAATCCAGCCTACCAACTCACCGTCAAGGTTTTGATCACCTTTTGGCAGTAAGTGTCACGACTGTTCAGGGGAACAGTGTGATCACAGCAGAGCAGAGTGAAATCCCCCCCACAGTTCTCCAACTCCACCACAAATGTCAGTTGCACTTTGTACCAACGCTGCACCTCTTACATAATCCTGAGAGCAGAACGAGCACCGCCCGAGGCCAGGAAGGAGCGAGGATCCGAGGTCACACATTAGGAAACTAGCAGTTGGTACTCTTAGGGTGAGAGTCGTAGGATACCGCACCGGCTAAAGTAATGCCTGTAGACAGCTGGGTGGACAGATCCATATCCTAACCCCTTTATCAAGTATAAAATGTTTCATGGATTATGACAAGTTTGCCCAACAATGAGAGATTTTGTCTTCACCCCTGTTTGCTTGTTAGTGAACAACCTGGTGTCCACCATTTTTCATATATTGTCATGATTTTTTTTAAACAGAGGATTCATATCCAGATAGGTAAGAAGTGATTCAGTTTTTAAGTTAGGTCAAAGTCAGTAAAAATCATGGAAAATTGGAAAAAATCCCTATTCTTTAACATTGAACGAATAGTCAAAAAATGTATAACTCTGTCAAAAAAGATTGAATTTCATTCATATTTGAAAGCATTGTGTAGGATGGTATCCTTTATTGACTGACAAAATTTGATCCGGATCTGATCCAGATTACAGATTTTGTAGCCATTTAAATGTAACATTGAAAACCCCATTTAATGTATTTTTTAAATAATACCTTAACAAACATGCTCCATTCACTCTCATATTTGAAAGTGAGGTGCAGACTGGCACTCACTATCGCCTGACAAAGTTTGATCCAGATCTGATCCAGATTGTGGATTTTGTGGATATTTGAACTCAATATTGAAAAACCCATTTGGTGAACATTTTGCATTATATCTCAAACAAAAGTGCCTCAATCACTCTCATGTGTAACAATGAGGTGCAAATTGGCAGTCTCAATGAACAGACCAAGTTTGAGCTGCATCTGATCCGTATTGCGGATTTAGCGGATATTTGATTTTAACATTGAAAAGCCCTTTTGATCTATATTTTGTATTATATTTTAGCTTATGAAAAGTCACTTCTAACAGGATTTCGACCTTGAAAATTCTTTCCAAGGTAAAAATATGTGGAATTAGAAACTAGTGTGGCGGAGGTTTGCACTCTACAAATGCGGTGCTCTAGTTGTATTTGCTTTAATGCAAAATATTTCCCCACATTTACGAAGAACTTACATGGAAAGACAAGAACGTGGTTAAATTTTAAGAAATTTTGGTCTTTACGGCTTGGTCAGCTCATATTGTGTTTGGATAATGATGGAGGGAAAACCGGGGTTGGATCGGAGATCAAAAGGCTAGAAACCAATTAAGGCGGCTGTGCCCACGGTTGTACTGCTGAAATCCATCACATATGCATCAATTTTTGAGCTGAAGCTGAGCAATACGTTTAAATCAGCCTTTATACTATCAACAAATAACTAGGATAAGGTGCCAAGCCTGCGCCTCAGTGTATTAGAACACCGTGGGCGTCACTGCTTCCCAAAAACAGCTACACTATGATCCACATTCCGTGTGAACTGCCAATACCTGTCATCCTCGCCAGTGCAGCTTGTGAAGCATCCAGTGATGATGAAGAGGCATGAGCTTGTTGTGAATGACAGCTCAGGATTTTTGTTTACAGGGTTAGTAGCGCGGCGACAGATGGGACTCCCTCACACCTCCCTGTGTGTGATAACATACCTGAAGCACCGCACAGCAGAAACACTACTGAATTCACACATCTGCCTGTGCAACTTAAACTCCAATATGAGCCGACAGCGTGGGTGCAGCTTACCTGGCAAAGACGGAGAAATATAGGATGGATCCTGTTGATCTGTTTCACAGAAGCTCAGCTCCAGGCATCATCATCATCAATCATTTAAAGTGAGAATATCACGTGTTGCATTCATTACAAGACCAACATTCAAAAATGCATACATATACTCAACAAAAATATAAACGCAACACTTTTGGTTTTGCTCCCATTTTGTATGAGATGAACTCAAAGACCTAAAACTTTCTCCACATACACAATATCACCATTTCCCTCAAATATTGTTCACAAACCAGTCTAAATCTGTGATAGTGAGCACTTCTCCTTTGCTGAGATAATCCATCCCACCTCACAGGTGTGCCATATCAAGATGCTGATTAGACACCATGATTAGTGCACAGGTGTGCCTTAGACTGTCCACAATAAAAGGCCACTCTGAAAGGTGCAGTTTTATCACAGAGCACAATGCCACAGATGTCGCAAGATTTGAGGGAGCGTGCAGTTGGCATGCTGACAGCAGGAATGTCAACCAGAGCTGTTGCTCGTGTATTGAATGTTCATTTCTCTACCATAAGCCGTCTCCAAAGGTGTTTCAGAGAATTTGGCAGTACATCCAACCAGCCTCACAACCGCAGACCACGTGTAACCACACCAGCCCAGGACCTCCACATCCAGCATGTTCACCTCCAAGATCATCTGAGACCAGCCACTCGGACAGCTGCTGAAACAATCGGTTTGCATAACCAAAGAATTTCTGCACAAACTGTCAGAACCCGTCTCAGGGAAGCTCATCTGCATGCTCGTCGTCCTCATCGGGGTCTCGACCTGACTCCAGTTTGTCGTCGCAACTTCGCACAGCCATTGAAGAGGAGTGGACCAACATTCCACAGGCCACAATTGACAACTTGATCAACTCTATGCGAAGGAGATGTGTTGCACTGCATGAGGCAGATGGTGGTCACACCAGATACTGACTGGTATCTCCCCCCCCAATAAAACAAAACTGCACCTTTCAGAGTGGCCTTTTATTGTGGACAGTCTAAGGCACACCTGTGCACTAATCATGGTGTCTAATCAGCATCTTGATATGGCACACCTGTGAGGTGGGATGGATTATCTCAGCAAAGGAGAAGTGCTCACTATCACAGATTTAGACTGGTTTGTGACCAATATTTGAGGGAAATGGTGATATTGTGTATGTGGAAAAAGTTTTAGATCTTTGAGTTCATCTCATACAAAATGGGAGCAAAACCAAAAGTGTTGCGTTTATATTTTTGTTGAGTGTAGATTTAGGCTTTCTTGCCATATCCAGCATAGTACGGCCATCTTTGGAATCGAACCGCGGATACTACAGATGAGAACTTAACCCTCAATCCAACAGCGCACGCCTACGAGTGATCATCTTCACTCAGATGTTCCAAATTCCAGTCCTCAAGGAACCTTAAACTGCGTGGTTTTCATTTCTCCCAGCTTTGCCAAAAGGCTGATGAGCTCATCAGGTGAGCTCAGCCAATTAAAAGCAGTGAATGAGCCAATCAGCTTTTGGCACTGCAGGGAGAGATTAAATATGCAGGTTCAGGGTCCCTGAGAACCAGAATTTAAAACTGCAGTTGTAATTAATTTGAGTGCTGCCTTGTATGGCAACACCCTAACATCGGGGTGGATGTGAGGCATAATTGTAAAGCGCTTTGCACGTCTGATGCAGATGGAAAAGCGCTATAGAAATGCAGTCCATTTACTACAACCCCAATTCCAATGAAGTTGGGACGTTGTGTAAAATGTAAATAAAAAGAGAATACAGCGATTTGCAAATCTTCTTCAACCTATATTCAACTGAATACACCACAAAGACGAGATATTTAATGTTCAAACTGATAAACTTGTTTTTGTGCAAATATTTGTTAATTTTGAAATGGATGCCTGCAACACATTTCAAAAAGTTGGGATGGGGCAACAAAAGACTGGGAAAGTTGATGAATGCTCAAAGAACACATACCTTGGAAACAGGTGAGTGATGATTGGGTATAAAAGGAACATCCCCAAAAGGGTCAGCCATTCACAAGCAAAGATGGGGTGAGGATCACATCTTTGTGAACAACTGCATGAAAAAACAGTCCAACAGTTTAAGAACAATGTTTCTCAGTGTTCAATTGCAAGGAATTTAGGGATTCCATCATCTACAGTCCATAATATAATCAGAAGATTCAGAGAATCTGGAGAACTTTCTACACGTAAGCGGCAAGGCCGAAAACCAACACTGAATGCTCGTGGCCTTCGATCCCTCAGGCGGCACTGCATTAAAAAGCGACATCATTGTGTAAAGGATCTTACTGCATGGGCTCAGGAACACTTCAGAAAACCATTGTCAGTTAACACAGTTCGTCGCTACATCTACAAGTGCAAGTTAAAACTCTACCATGCAAAGCGAAAGCCAGACATAAACAACATCCAAAAACACTGCCACCTTCTCTGGGCTTGAGCTGATTTGAAATGGACAGATGCAATGTGGAAAAGTGTGCTGTGGTCCGATGAGTCCACATTGTTTTTGGAAATCATGGACATCATGTCTTCCGGACAAAAGAGGAAAAAGACCATCCAGACTGTTTCCAGCACAAAGTTCAAAAGCCAGCATCTGTGATGGTTTGGGTACATCCAGGTTTTGGAGCGACACATGCTGCCATCCAAGCAACGTCTTTTTCAGGGACATCCCTGCTTATTTCAGCAAGACAATGCCAAGCCACATTCTGCACGTGTTACAATAGTGTGACTTTGTAGTTAAAGAGTGCGGGTACTAGACTGGCCTGCCTGCAGTCCAGACCTGTCGCCCATTGAAAATGTGTGGCGCATTACGAAGAGCAAAATATGACAACGAAAACCCCGGACTGTTGAACAGCCGAAGTCGTACATCAAGCAAGAATGGGAAAGAATTCCATCTACAAAGCTTCAACAATTAGTGTCCTCAGTTCCCAAACACTTATTGAGTGTTGTTAGAAGGAAAGGTGATGTAACATAGTGGTAAACATACCACTGTCCCAGCTTTTTTGAAACGTGTTGCAGGCATCCATTTCAAAATGAGCAAATATTTGCACTAAAACAATAAAATGTATTAGTTTGAACATTAAATATCTTGTCTTTGTGGTGTATTCAATTAAATATAGGTTTGAAGAGGATTTGCAAATCATTGTATTCGGTTTTTATTTACATTTTACTTCATCTCAACTTCATTGGAATTGGGGTTGTACAACCCCTGGCAAAAATTATGGAATCACCGGCCTCAGAGGACGTTCATTCAGTTGTTTAATTTTGTAGAAAAAAGCAGATCACAGACATGACACAAAACTAAAGTCATTTCAAATGGCAACTTTCTGGCTTTAAGAAGCACTATAAGAAATCAAGAAAAAAAGATTGTGGCAGTCAGTAACGGTTACTTTTTTAGACCAAGCAGATCAATTCTGAGGAAAGAATTATGGAATCACCCTGTAAATTTTCATCCCCCAAATTAACACCTGCATCAAATCAGATCTGCTCATTGACATTGACCCTATGTGTCTTTTTGCAAGGAATGTTTTTGCAGTGTTTGCTCTATGGCAAGATGCATTATCATCTTGAAAAATGATTTCATCATCCCAAAACATCCTTTCAATTGTCCAAAATATCAACATAAACTTGTGCATTTATTGATGATGTAATGACAGCCATCTCCCCAGTGCCTTTACCTGACATGCAGCCCCATATCATCAATGACTGTGGAAATCATCCACAGTCCACAATTGCTTTTCCTTAGCCCATTGTAACCTTGTTTTTTTCTGTTTAGGTGTTAATGATGCCTTTCGTTTAGCTTTTCTGTATGTAAATCCCATTTCCTTTAGGCGGTTTCTTACAGTTCGGTCACAGACGTTGACTCCAGTTTCCTCCCATTTGTTCCTTATTTGTTTTGTTGTACATTTTTCGATTTTTGAGACATATTGCTTTAAGTTTTCTGTCTTGACGCTTTGATGTCTTCCTTGGTCTACCAGTATGTTTGCCTTTAACAACCTTCCCATGTTGTTTGTATTTGGTCCAGAGTTTAGACACAGCTGACTGTGAACAACCAACATCTTTTGCAACATTGCGTGATGATTTACTCTCTTTTAAGAGTTTGATAATCCTCTCCTTTGTTTCAATTGACATCTCTCGTGTTGGAGCCATGATTCATGTTAGTCCACTTGGTGCAACAGCTCTCCAAGGTGTGTTCACTCCTTTTTAGATGCAGACTAACGAGCAGATCTGATATGATGCAGGTGTTAGTTTTGGGGATGAAAATTTACAGGGTGATTCCATAATTTTTTCCTCAGAATTGAGTGATTCCATATTTTTTTCCTCTGCTTGGTCTAAAAAAGTAACCGTTACTGACTGCCACAATGTTTTTTTCTTGATTTCTTATAGTGTTTCTTAAAGCCAGAAAGTTGCCATTTGAAATGACTTTAGTTTTGTGTCATGTCTGTGATCTGCTTTTTTTCTCCAAAATTAAACAACTGAAAGAACATCCTCCGAGGCCGGTGATTCCATAATTTTTTGCCAGGGGTTGTATAAGCAACAGGTTGCAGGTTGGTCGTCGTCATGTCCCAAGGTTCTTGAAATGGAGAAAAATCAAAAGAACAGGACACAGGAGACACTTCTCTCACAGTATGATTGGATTTGACACTCCTGCACTAACGCAGTTAAATAAATGGACTTAAATAAATCTGGAACTACAAACATTATTATGTAGATAGTAAAAGGAAGACAGAGGTTGAAAATGAGAGGAACAGTAGTAGCCAGCAAACCAGTATTGATCAGTATGTCTGGTATTTATATTGTGTATTTATATTTGCAAACTTTTTCTTTTTGATTTTCACTCTTGATACTCTGTGTGCTTCTTACCCTGTGTGCTGCTATACAATACTGCTGGAACCTTAATTTCCCTGAGGGAGTCTTCCCAGGGGAACAATAAAGTTCTATCTTACCTAAAATGTAAAATAGTTACTTATTGTTATTTGGGAGATTTCTTATACTTAATTTAATTTACTAATATACATATATTAACTATTTTTATTGAGGGAATTTCAGATGGATTAGGGTGGTGATACCCACGCTAGTTTATTTTAATCTCATCACAGTCTCGCAATGTTAAAGTTAAAACTAATGCTCTGTGTTCAAAAACCAAACTGCCAATCAAATAATTTTTAACGCCTGTTTAATGCGATCTCCCCGATGTCTGATGCAAAGCTTAACTTTGCTGGTTAACAAACAATGCAGCATAAAATAGCTTTTGTGAGTGCTGCATGCAGCTGCCACAGGTAAAGCATTAAGACGTGTGATGACTCATGTTCCCATAGCAACGCCCCAGTCTGGAAAGTTATCACAGCATCTCTGGCAGCACATGAGCTTGTTGATGATGTAAATATAATTTTTGTGTTGTCATTATATTCATCCAAGTAGCTGAAGCTTTCTTACAGTGTACATTATGCAGATACTGCATTATGATAGATAGAATTTTATTTTATGCCAATTTAATTGAGGGTAAAAAGCCCAAATTAGCCCCAGTGCAAACATTGTGAATTGGTCATGCAGGACAGGCCAAGTTATCACTTCCGCCAATGATGCCATGTCTTCATCTGTGTATGTTGGCTTGTTTGGTTGTCACCAGGATTACGCAACACCCTAGCTGCCAATTTTGACGAAATTTAGTGGCGAGGTCAAGACTAAGATCCAGGCTGTCCATAATTTCTTGGACCTGGGCATCTGAAGTGTATCTGTATGCGGCAAAAGTGTTGAACTTGTAGAAATGTTCACTTTTCTCAGGAGTAACTTACATCCTGAAACTCACCCAGAAATGTAAGAGGAAGAAGAAATTCTGTACTTTTGCCTAATCAAAATGGTACCCCACTTTTCTCACACTGCGTGTCTCCAAAGCAGGTGACAGCAGGGTGTTTTCAGTGGCATGTGTGTGTCTGTGGAACTCAAAAACAGCTGGATGGGTTTGAAGATATCTCGAGGCTTTGGTCAAAGGTCAAGTAAAACATGGTCCCAAAAACACCTTTTTTTGTGTATATCTCAACAACCAAGAAGCAGAGAGGGATCAAATGTGGTGGGAATACTATGTGGATAGGTATGTAGAGATCATTAGATTTTGGAATAGTTTGACCAAAGGTCAACATTAACCCTTTAATATCCTCACATTTTTCAACAGAATGTAGTATATATCAATATGCTATACCAAATGGTTGAGTTGCCCATTAAAAAGTTAAGTAAAACATGCTCCATAAAATACAGTTGTATCTAAAAGTTTGGGCATCCCTTATAATTTTCATGATATAGAAAGTGTGCAATAATTATTTAAACAAAATTTGGCAGGTGCATACATTTGGGCACCCTTGTCATTTTATTGATTTGGATACATCTAGCACTAATTATTGGAACATAAAATTGGTTTGGTAAGCTCAATGACCCTTGACCTCCTTACACAGGTGAATCCAATCATGAGAAAGGGTATTTAAGATGGCCATTTGCAAATGTTTCCCCTCTTTACATCTCTTCTAATGAGTGACAACATGGGAGCCTCTAAACAACTCTCAAATGACCTGAAAACAAAGACTGTTCAACATCATGGTTTAGCGGAAGGATACAAAAAGTTATCTCAGAGATTTCAGCTGTCAGTTCCACAGTGGGAAACACAGTGAGGAAATGGAAGACCACAGGCACAGTACTAGTTAAAGCCCAAAGTGGCAGGACAAGAAAAATCTCAAATAAGCTGAAGCGAAGGATGGTGAGAACAGTCATAGTCAACCCACAGACCTGCTTTCAAAAGACCTACAACATGATCTTGCTGCACATAGTGTCTCTGTGCAACTATACAGCACACTTTGCACAAAGAGATGCTGTATGATGCTGAAATGCAGAGGAAGCCTTTTCTGCATACACACCACAAACGGAGTCGCTTGAGGTATGCTAAAGCACGTATGGACAAGCCAGCTTCATTTTGGAATAAGGTGCTGTGGACTGATGAAACTAAAATTGAGTTATTTGGACATAACAATGGGGCGGTATGCATGACTGAAAAAGAACAGCATTCCAAGAAAAACACTTGCTACCTACAGTAAAATTTGGAGGTGGTTCCATCATGCTGTGTGGCTGTGTGGCCAGTGCAGGTACTGGGAATCTTGTTAAAGATGAGGATCACATGGATTCCAGTCAATATCAGCATATTCTTGAGAACAATGTTCATCAATCAGTGACTAAGTTAAGTTAGCCGGGGCTGGATCTTTCAACAAGACAACGACCCTAAACAATGTTCTGGAATGGCCATCTCATTCCCCAGACCTGAATATTATTGAAAATCTGTGGTGTGATTTTAAGCGGGCTGTCCATGCTCAGAAACCAACAAACCTGACTGAACTAGAGATGTTTTGTAAAGGAGAATGGTCGAAAATACCTTCAACCAGAAACCAGACTCTCATTGGAAGCTATAGGAAGCATTTAGAGGCTATGATTTCTGCAAAAGGAGGATCTACTAAATATTGATGTATTTTTTTTTCTGTTGGGGTGCCCAAATGTATGCACCTGCCTAATTTTGTTTAAAGAATTATTGCACACTTTCTGTAAATCCTATAAACTTCTTTCCACTTGTGAAATATCACTGTGTTTGTCTGCTATATGATATATTTAACTGAAATTGCTGATCCAAACAGCCAATGATTTATAAAGGAAAATCATGGAAATTATCAGGGATGCCCAAGCGTTTATATACAACTGTACCTTTTTAACAACCAAGAAGTCTAAATGGATCAAACATGGTGGGAATGTTGCTTGGATAAATATCAAGAGATCATTAGATATTGGAGTGGTTTGTTCAAAAGTCAAAGAACGAGGTCAAGGAAAGCATGGTCTGAAAAACAACTTTTTTGTATGTCTCAACAACCAAGAAACCAAGTTGGATCAAATGTGGTGGGAATACAATGTTACTTGGATAAATATCTGACATCTCAAATATCTAGAGATGATTAGATATTGGAATGATTTATGCAAAAGTCAAAAGGCCAAGGTCAAGGAAATCATGGTCTTAAAAACACCTACTTTTTTTTTGCATATCCCAACAATCAAGAATCCTAAATGGATCAAACATGGGGGTAATGCAATATTACTTGGATACCTATCTAAAGGTGATTGGATATTGAAGTGGTTTATTCAAAAGACAAAGGGCAAGGTCAAGGAAAGCATGGGCTGAAAAACAGCTTTTTGTTGTATATCTCAACAACCAAGATACCTAGATGGATCAAACATGGTGGGAATACAAGGTTACTTGGATTTGCTCCCATCAAACCTTTTCTTGTCTTTTATCTGGCGAGTGTAAAGCAGTGGACACAGAGATAGCAGGGGAGTGGAAGAAGCATAGGCTTTGACTCAACCAGGACAGACCACCTAAAGCTGCATTTGAAAGGACTCCTTTAGTGTTTTATTAATGACCCTGGAGGCTCGGCATTGATTTCCTCATCAGTCCCTTCACATGTTCAAAGATGTTTTTTCATGACGCTTTGAAATACACTGCGAGGTGGCTTTACAAAAGAAAGAATAGTTGCAACAGTGCAGCAGATCACTATTTTATCAAACATATATTTAGATTACAAGGTCACAAGGTTCACGGACACGGATTTATAAGGTCGGGAGGAAAAATGTCCCCCTTGGATGAGAGGGTGAGCAGACTGTAGACGGCGAGAAGGCAGATTGACAGCACGCCACTAAACGCATTGAGCAGACACACTGCATTCATTACCATTAGGCGACACGAGCGCTTTGAAACCAGCCGGGGTTCCAGTGAGCAGAGAGAGCAGGCCAGCACACACGTGACGCCGCGTTACAGCTTCTGCAGCAAACTATGGAAACAGCCTCATAAAACGTGCAGGCACAATGAGGAGGGTAAAAAAAAGAAAAAAAAAAAAAGAGAGAGAGAGAGATGCCACAAGCTTTTTATAAGCAGGGCGCGACAAGCGGCGTGGATTTTCAGAAATGATGTGCAGACATAACAGCTCTATGTGCCACAACACAGTCAGGACCTAACTGGGTGTTAAAAGCGTTCCAGTATATTTGAGTCAAACAAAAACAGCTGGGCTTCTGTTATTATGTGCGGCCATATTGACAAAAATATTACCTCAGAAGACCTAAAAAAAAACATTTATACTTAGGGAATTTCTGAAACTAAATCTTCATATTGTACACCAGTCTTTATGGAACCACAGATTGAACATCAAGTTGAAGTAATTTATATATTAAAAGCAAAGTGGCCTCTATGTATGTGTATGTGTGTGTATAACTTCATTCACGGACAAACCGGGGAGAGCAGACATTTTCCGTTTGGTATGCTTATAGATGAACGCTGCCAAAACAGAACGTTGATAGGACTAATATTTTTTGATAAACTGCAGACATTACGTAACAACAGTGAACAATGGATGTTGATAATTCCATTCCATTCCAAATCATTATCAAAACTTTGCATAATTAATTACCAGCCTTGAAAAATGTCAGTTACCTATTTTTACCCGAGGCCATCAAATATGGCCATCGGGTACTGCGAAGGTTTTCTGTCCGTCCAACCATCCGTCTGTCTGTGCTCAGCATAAGTCCAGTCCTATTACTGCCAGGGTCTTCAGGTTCACAGGGAACATTCTTGGGACACAGACCTTGGGCAAGTTCAAAGATGGCTAACCTTAACCTATTCTAAGAGGTATTTTAAGATATTAAACAGTTACATTCTGTTCCTGTTTTTTATAGCATGTTCTTGCGGATGTTAGCGTGGTGACATCACTTCCTGGTGTCGCTAGCTGCTAACTTTGCTTTGTTTTATGTAAAAGCTGGTGAGAAATAATCACAACTGAAAACACTGTTTTTGTAACCTGATAACACCTCTAGAAGGATTTACAAAAGATTTAGCGGATGTTAGCGTGGCAATGTCACAGGCTGGTAGTTAGCTGAAAACTCCTTTTCGTTTGTGTGGTAATATAACCTCTTTGTCATATATTATGTAAAATTAGTGAGAAAGAAACACTTCTAAAACTGAAAATACTGTTTTTGGAAATTAATAACACCTCTGGAGTGATTTATCAGACATTTACTGGATGTTAACCTGCACGCTAACGTCCACTAACTCAAAGCTAACTTCCTATGGAGTTAAATATGTCTCATTAATACCTGCAAATACACAGAGGATGATCTACAAATATTCCTTGATTTGCACAACTTCTGCTCGTCTAAAGCTCATGGTAAATGCACACGCAAGGCCTCCTGCAGACGCTGTTAAAACGAAAATATTGTTTTTGATAGACTGATTGATAAAGGGGCTTTATTGAACATGTACAAATTGTATGTAAGACAATACGATCTTAATAAGTAATTAAACAACTGCAAATTATAAAGAACACAATGCTCATACGGCCGATGGTATTTTAGGATTGCCTTCTATTATCAACACTACCCAGTCTAGAGCCTGTGGATCCCCACGGGCAACGCGCTAGCTCTCTTTATAAAGTTGTAATTTCCTAAAGGGAGCCAAAGCCAGCTGCAGGGCTTCCCCATCTGTCAAACACCATTAGCCACTACTACACTCCTTTCCTTCGAGTAGCGCAGGTTAACAAGGTAAGATGAGGTCTGGGAGCATGCATGAGTGCCGTGCGTTGCCGCTTTCTCCACACAACCACCCAGGGAGACAACCTGTCCATGCACACCTCTCAAAAATAACCAGGTACAGTGAGGAAAATAAGTATTTGAACACCCTGTGATTTTGCAAGTTCTCCCACTTAGAAATCATGGAGGGGTCTGAAATTTTCATCTTAGGTGCATGTCCACTGTGAGAGACATAATCTAAAAAAGAAAATCTGGAAATCACAATGTATGAGTTTTTAATAATTTATTTGTATGTTACAGCTGCAAATAAGTATTTGAACACCTGTGAAAATCAATGATAATATTTGGTACAGTAGCCTTTGTTTGCAATTACAGAGGTCAAATGTTTCGTGTAGTTCTTCACCAGGTTTTCACACACTACAGCAGGGATTTTGGTCCACTCCTCCATACAGATTTTCTCCAAATCTTTCAGGTTTGGAGTTTCAGCTCCCTCCAAAGATTTTCTATTGAGTTCAGGTCTGGAGACTGGCCAGGCCACTCCAGGACCTTGAAATGCTTCTTACGGAGCCCCTCCTTAGTTGTCCTGGCTGTGTGTTTGGGGTCATTGTCATGCTGAAAGACCCAGCCATGACCCATCTTAAATGCTATTACTGAGGGAAGGAGGTTGTTTGCCAAAATCTTGCAATACATGACACCATCCATCCTCCCTTCAATACGGTGCAGTCGTCCTGTCCCCTCTGCAGAAGAGCACCCCAGAGTATGATGTTCCCACCCCCATGCTTCACGGTTGGGATTGTTTTCTTGGGGTTGTTCTCATCCTCTAAACATGGTAAGTGGAGTTAATTCCAAAAAGCTCTAGTCTGGTCTCATCTGACCACATGACCTTCTCCCATGCCTCCTCTGGATCATTCAGATGGTCACTGGTGAACTTCAAATGGGCCTGGACATGTGCTGGCTTGAGCAGGGGGACCTTGCTGCCCTGCAAGATTTTAAACCATGACAGCATCATGTGTTACTAATGTAATCCTTGTGACTGTGGTCCCAGCTCTCTTCAGGTCACTGACCAGGTCCTACTGTGTAGTTCTGAGCTTTCTCAGAATCATCCTTACCCCACAAAGTGAGATCTTGCATGGAATCCCAGACCGAGGGAGATTGACAGTCATCTTGAGTTTCTTCCACTTTCTAATAAATAATCATAACAGTTGTTGTCTTCTACCAAGCTGCTTGCCTGTTGTCCTGTAGTCCATCCCAGCCTTGTGCAGGTCTACAGTTTTGTCCCTGGTGTCCTTTGACAGCTCTTTGGTCTCGCTATGGTGGACAGGTTGCAGTGTGATTGACTGAGTGTGTGAACAGGTGTCTTTTATACAGGCAACAAGTTCAAACAGGTGCAATTAATACTGGTAAAGTGTGCAGAATAAGAGGGCTTCTTAAAGAAAAATTAACAGGTCTGTGAGAGCCAGAATTCTTGCTGGTTGGTCGGTGTTCAAATACTTATTTACAGCAGTAACATACAAATAAATTATTTAAAAAATCATACATTGTGATTTCTGGATTTTTTTTTAGATTATGTCTCTCACAGTGGACATGCACCTAAGATGAAAATTTCAGACCCCTCCATGATTTATAAGTGGGAGAACTTGCAAAATCGCAGGGTGTTCAAATACTTATTTTCCTCACTGTATTTGCCTCAATAATGAGGCACCTATGTGCTGGATCATGCAAACCAAACTGCATCGACACACTCTCACAATGCTAAGTTATACTCTTCATCCATCTTCTTAATGGCTACGTTCATTTGACACAAAGTCATTCCAGCAGTACCCAAAGAGACCTGTTACCAAAGACACCCAGTCATCACTTTAGGTGACTGGTTAGTGTCCAAGTCTCACAACCACAAGATAGGTGCATCAGGACCCTAAAAACCTTGTCCTTTGTTCTCCTGCAACAACATCAATATTACCAAACACCTCTGTCCAGCAACATTCTGACTCCATGAGCTCTTCCCAGGCATCTCGAAATCTCAAAGGCCAAGGACCCAGAGACACAAATATCACTGCCAAACTAAGGGAATGTCTCTACAAGTTTGACCCTTAAACCGCATACAGATACACTTTCTATGGCCGTGTCCAGACGTCATTAAAAGCATGGATCTTAGTCTTGAGCCAGGACACTCGCCAACCCAGACACTCCAGATTCCTCACTCAGCTTCTCAAATAAATAGGATAGCAATAGCTGGTGACAGATATTAAATATTCAGAAAGCTACAGATATCTCAGACAGATGAAAATGATACGGGATGTCAACACTTTATTGGAAATTAAATTTTTAACTAAAATTATTCACACATTTTGCATTTTACACAAGACCTGATATTAACTGCCTTTTTTTTAATGTTCAGGCATTTTTCTTTTACAGGGTTAAAAATTACCCACCTCAGAGCCACCTGAAATATGTTTTGGTGGAAGGTCTACAAATGGATTTAAAATAAATTAATTAATTGTAGATCTCTCAGTTAATTATTTACTTTCCAACCCTATAGCATCTGGATGGGCCAACATCTCAACGGCCAAAATTGGACATCTTAAAATATAAATAAATAGCTTTTCAAGTTGAAATCCCAATGACTGACCAGATTTTTTTATGACTGATATCAATCTGTAACAGAAGGTGTTTTGGAAAATTGCACAAATTCAAAAGGCAGTTAAGGGCACCACCTATAGGGGGTTTTGCAAAATGCTGCTTTTTGAAGAAGTGAAATACTTGATGCAATTTTTTTCTGCACTGGTTAATAAGGCTTAACCCCACTATGTAGTTTATATGACAGTTAGGCACATAGGGTTGCCTCATAAAAAAATAATAAAAAAAAGCGCTGAGTGCTGCCTGAATTTTTGAAAATGTTACAAGAAGACTAGCTCACCCCCCACCCTTTTTTGCATTGGGTTAATTGACACCCCATTTGCAGTTTTTCAAAATAAAATTAGAGACTTAACTCAAAGTATGTCAACCTCTTTGTGATGGCATGAAAGCCACTCAGCATATTTTTAACAACCCACCCTTCACGGGTGGTGGGGGCGAGTGGGGGGATAATGCTAAGAGAAGCTGTCACTTAAGCGCGCACACACACACACGTTAAATTTCACCTTTCAAAGTTCTGCACTGACTGCGGAGTGAAATGTACAGCAGAGCTTTGAGCATCATCCAACACTGTGCTCTGGCCAATAATGAGCCCATCACTGTCATCCTTAACAAAATCCCACAGTTTAATGACCCTCTACAATTACACAATGCCATTATTCCACTACAATGTGACACGGATAGATTTCACTCTGTGCATTTAGCTAAATGGATAAATGTTCATTATCATTCATTGCTGCTGTTGGATGAAAACAGCATGTCTGAAAATTTAATTTTCAGGTTCCTGTTGAATTTCAATGCAAGGGGAAAAGGATTTTATCAACTGCAGCATTGTGAAAGTCCCTCAGCACATAAAAGGTTATGCAAATCAATGCCCGCTCACATATAAAAGAACCTAAGTTAAAGATTTCTCCAAGTATTTCCCTACAAAGGCCCGGTTTGAATGGGCCTTTGTCGAAACAGTTTTTTAGTCTCTTTTCATTAAAATAAAGCTGGAAAAAAAAAAAAAAATCACACACTTTGTGAGAATGATGACCTGTTTTTATCCGCTCTGGAGGCAAAAGTTTTATTGGCTCACGTTGTGCAAGTGAACAGTTGTAGAAGCACGAGGCCACTTTCACATTTTATGTCTTCTATAACTTTACCAGCTGTCCGAGCGAACCAGAGCTCTTTGCCACGGTGAAGACATATCACCTAAGCTTCATCACCTCCTCCTGGTTGGATATATTTCACAGCCTCCTCCCTCTTCCCTCCTCCTCCATCTAACCTTTGGTACCATCAGAGGATTCTCCGGGAGAGAGGCTATATCTGCAAACATCTGCTTCAAGGCAGACGACAGGCTCAGGTGGTCTTAAAAGTGTTGCGCGACTCATACAGTGAGTCATTCGAAATAAGGAGCCGTGGAAGAGGACAGTCTTCGTGTGCTTTTCCAGCCACGCCGCAGTTTGAATATTTAGAAGAATTTTAAGACTCACAGCTGTGCAGCAGTAACTGAGATCCAAATAGGATGGGATTGTGGGACATGTAGATCAGAGGTGTGCACTGCAATGAGGTCATGTGCTCCACTCCCCCCAAGTTAAAACTGACTGTTGAGCCCTGTTTTCACCTTCAGGAACATGCATCCCAGAAGGTCAATTCCATATATAACCGCAATAAACTGGCATGCAAAAATCTCCCTGTGATCTCACATCTTGTACAACACTACAGTCTCCACAGAAAGCTAGGGATTATCAAAGCATGTCAAAATTCACAATGGGAAAATTAATTTTTTAACATCTTGAAAATCAAGCTATGATTAAAACCACAATGGAATATCCTGATTCATCAAGGATGGTCTCCCTGAAAGGTTTTTCCAGGGTATGCACAAGGCTTCAAACCACAACCTTCTGAGTTGCATATCGCTGGAACAGGGCTTAAATGTCAGTTAGACTTAAAAATGCAGAAGTATGTCACGGATATGGTTGTGGACCCCCATTTGTTGTGTGGGCCGCTGAAGAGGAGGTACTGCTGGCCCACCACCACCAGTCGGCGCCCTGCTTGGAGTGCGGGCTTCAGGCATGAGAGGGCGCCGGAGCCATTGGAAGTGACAGCTGTCACTTGTCAACCACACCAGCTGTCTCTCATCAACCACCACATAAGAAGCGGATTACAACTCCACCTCCTCGCCGAGAAATCATCTACCACTAGAGGTAATTCTTCTCTGCTGTTGTTATTCAGTGTTTTTCAAATTGTGATCTGTGTGCAGCCGTATACCTGTAAAGCCTGCTTGGAGATTGGATTGGCGGATAGTGAGAAGACGACGGTCTTCGTCTCTCACTCCATCCAGAAGAGGGACAAACAGGAGCTGCACGAGTGATACGTATCTGGAGGTGGAGGTTTTCCCTCCCGGAGGCATCGTGTGTAAAGGTTGCTGGGTGTGAGGACTCACACTCACCGTCATCTGTTTCTTGTCTGCCAGCAGTACCAGGGCCGACAACGGAGGACAGAGACCACCTGGGGACTCAGGACTTGGCGGCTCCGGTGTTCTTCAGGCCGTTGGTGGTGGAAGCGGTGTGGGCCCCGGCTCTTCGATCATCAGAGGTCTCCTATCTTCGAGCCTGCCCACAGTCCTCTTGTGTACAATTGGCATCCAGTATTTTTCTGTCTGTATTCCGTTGTGTGCCTTCACAACATTAAATTGTTACTCCTTTTCTTATCCATTGTCCGTTCATTTGCGCCCCCTGTTGTGGGTCCGTGTTACGACACCTTCCCAACACCATTGCTAAATTTACAAGCTTGGATTCAAAAACTCAGCTCGTAGTTCAAAACTGAAGACACGATTTCCAAGGGACAATAAACAACTAAATGTTCATGATAAACTCAGGACATTGTTAACCCGGTTACCTGGCAGCAGTCTTTTAAGAACATAACAGGTGGATGAATAATGTTCAAACTCAAGGACAGTCCAAACATAGCAACAGTCTTTCAAAGAACTAAAGAAGATGGATTGTGAGTATTCAGCAAAGGTCAGTCGCAAAGGTGGTACAGCAATAATATCAGCAATGGTATCTGTAGACAGGCAAATTCTCAAAGCTCACAACACAGCAAAGGTCACAGCAGGGACATAATGGGAAAGCCATTAAATCAGACCCTGGCAGACACCGGTTGTGCCACCTGGAGATAAAACCTCACTAGGAAAAATGCTGACAATAATTCTCACTTAGAAAATACTGGGAAATACTCACTGGGGAACATGAGCAACACGGAGAGACGTGGGACAGACACATGACGATCTAGCAGGGGACACAGGAAAAGAGACATCTTATGAAGAGGCTCAAAAAATTCAATGGTGGGAGCACAGAGACACGAGAGTGAAGGAACAAATCCAAAGAATTAATATTAACGTAAGATCACTGAGGGGATGCGAGGAGAAACACCAAAAAAGCACACAGGGAAAAGGGCACAAACACGAAGATAATTGTGGATTGCAGGTAAAGAGAAACCAGCACACCGCTCTAAGCACCCGAGTGCTCTGTGGACAAGACAACACGTAGTGATCGTGGTGGAGGAGGGGAGAGAGAGAAAACAGGAGAGGGAAAAGAATAAACAATCACAGAGAATGTCACAGGAGTGACAAGAAAACAGGGAAACCACAATGCTGTTCAAAAGGAAAAAGCATAACCAGGCAGCAGTTCACCGCAAATGTGGGAAAGACAACCACCGAAGAAAGAAACACCACATATGAGCATGTGTGTGATCCATAACAAAGTAGACTAACATGGGCCTTATGGTTTGTGCCATAAAAAGTCATATCAGCATAAACACATAACACATGTAAGGTTTTATGACACAGTAACAGCTTTCAATCATCATGTCTCGGACTTGACATTCCCAGTGGTGTGGTAGACCAAAGGCAAGTAAACAGTTTTTCTTTTGTTTCCACGGCCAAACACGTGTAATCCTGGTAGAATCTGGCTGCTTTGAAGCCACTTTAAAATTAACAGAAACAGAAGGAGAAATTAAAACATTATTTTATATACAATTATGTATAAACTTTCTGTATTTGCCCACTTGGCCAGTACTACTACTTAGAAAATGTCCTCAGATTCAGGTGTAATTTAGAGTGTACAAATGGACACATTTTTGCTCAGGAAGGAATAAATACATGTCATTCCTGCCTCAAATATATAAACAGAAATTATAACGTTCACAAATTCCACACTATTGCTATTTTTTTATTTTCTTTTTTAAAGAAACTCATTATTTTATGATGTGGTTCATGACTTAAACTCTCTCAAAAGAAAAAAGAAAGTGCAGAAGATACCAAAAATGTGTCAAACAGTGGCAACAACAGAAAACCGCTTGCAAATGAACAAGAAGTGATATTGTTACAACAGTCCTGCGATATCCTGAATCAATGACTGAAAAGATATTGAGAAAAACTGTTTTTTGTTTGTTGTTTTGACGTGTAATTCAGTGCTGATGGGGGTCACTGTGACATTAGCACTCTGCAGTCACACACACACACACACACACACACACACACACACACACACACACACACACACACACACACACACACACACGTTCACCCATCTGTGAAGTCGACCCCCATGACCTTTTCATCATTAATTCAGACATTCACCACAAATCAGTCTGATCTAACAGTTATGAACAGCCAATATATCAATGCACTGACTGAGCACCGGCTCCACATTCTGCAGCCTGTCACAACCAGATTGATTCTGTCACACATGCAGATGTCATTTTTCTGAGTGTGTGTGTGTGTTCCATGCAGTATTAACAAGTGCTGCACAACCCCAATCAGAGAAGCAGGGCTTAGAGGAAGCGGCGCGCTGCCGAGCGATTTTGCGTTAATCTTTAATTAAGCATAAGGTGCAGCGTTGATTCTTCCTTCCTGGTTGGGTGCTATTTTCAGCCGGTGTCGCCCACTCTGAGCATCTCCAGGGAGGCAGAGGGAGGCTTTAAAAGCAAAAGTGGCTCCCAAATATCAGCACTATAATGTGATTTTTTTTTTTTTTTTTTTTTTGCAAACTGCGTGTATGTTTAGGTTTTAGTTTGTATTATGTTAAAGGTGGACCATCCGATACATCAGCTGAACTGAATTAATGTTGAACATTTAGTGACATTTATGAATGCATGAAATCCAATTACGTTTTTCAGGGGCGGCTCCCTATTTTTAGAGGTAATGGCGTGACGTAACATAATAAGCGAGGAGCACAGTGCTGTAGTATCGAGGCAGCAGACGCAAGGTACCTTTGAGCTCTGTTTTGTCTTTGTAATATTCTACAGACATGTTTGCGTCCTGCTGGATGGTCAGCAGATGTTGGGTGGATGACGGATTAGAAGCAGGTGTGGCTGTCCCTGAAAGAGAAATTTATGACTTCAGAGCAGGAGAACATAAATTTATGAAGGTTTCACAGCAGCTACATTCTAAAACGCAAATAACTGTCACACGTCCACACAACCCTACAGGACAGACTCTATCAAAGTACCCGCGAAAGAACAAAGGCACGAGGGAGTCTATGAAAGAGATTGAAAAACTTTCCACATGATTGCTTTATGATATTAACTCTCTAAAATTCAAAGAACACAGTCACAAGTCCACAAAACCCAACAGAAAGGATTTTTCTAAGGATTTCGTGAAGCAGACACTTTTTCTTTCTCGCTCTCTCTCTTGCTTAACGTGTGGTTTTGAAGTTTTATGTGCCTGTAATGAGCTTGTTTGTTAGCTTCTTTCATTTCCAAAGCCTCGGTCTGGTAGTCACCAAAGCTACGGCTGATTGTGTTTGCATGGAGAGGCTGAAAGCACCCACTCTCAAATTACGTATGAAAATAACTGCACATCTGTGGCTGTTTTTATCATGTATAGTGGCTGACGGGTTGACCTTAATGAAAGGTAAACAGGGGTGCGTTTATATACGCGTACATGAGGCAAAAGTACAGTTTGTGTTTCGACTGGGGATGTGACCAAGATCCCACTGAAGATTTCTGGGTAATGTAGTGTCACTGACTGTCATGTGTGTTGTGGTGGTCCAACAGGCTCAGCTGCTTTTGCACCATATGGGTCACCTCGCCACGTTGCCCATGGCAACGACACCCCTCCCTTCAGTCTGCCTCTATGGTAACCCCCTGATTTTCACATCAGTGCTACTGAGGGAAAGACGACAGTTCTGTGGGATTTTCAATTTTTTTCCTCACTATACTGAGCGCCTGAAGGAGAGTCGTGTAGAGAACTTGAAGCGTTGAGCAATGTCACATTCCTAAATAATGAACAGCTCAAGGAGAAATGATTCTGCTGCTTTTCTGTCCCGCCACTACAGGCACTGTATGAAGGAACTTATGTTGTAGTGCTTATGTGCCTGAATGTTTGCAGATGTGTCGTTTTGTACATAAGAACCCAAAATCAGAACTTGTTGGACACTCGACAATAGCATGATTAGGATTTGGGGAATTAAGCACAAACATTTGCATAACTTTGCATAATAATGAGGGGAGCTTAAGTTTACGTTTTGGCTATATCTCACTAGCACTTAGAAGTGGAAAGTTCATAAATGTATTATGAGTACCTCATGTGGAGTACATGTTGCAACAAGAGTGTTGCTATAATTTTTTGCATGTATTTGCATATTAAGGAGGTGGGCATTATTCATCCCAAGTGCCTGTTCAACAAATACTGAATGACTTTCAATGGGAACATAAATGCACCATGCCAACACAACTCTACTCCAATGCCCAATGACAAACTACCGAACATGTATAAACAATGGTGGATCACAACCCCCACTGGGCCTATATACCTTTTGTTTTTTAGAACTGAAGAAGCCAGAGAAGAAGAAACCAAGAAACTTAAGAACATCGATATATAGCGGGCCGCCATGCATTTTGCTCTCTACCGGTCCTCAATTGCAATTTATTTTCATTTATATAGCATCAAATCACAACAAAGTTGACTCATGACGCTTTACGTAAGTAAGGTCTAACCTTACCGACCCCCAGAGCAAGCACAGGTGACAGTGATGAGGAAAAACTCCCTTTGAGGAAGAAACCTCAAGCAGACCAGACTCAAAGGGGTGACCCTCTGCTTGGGCCATGATACAGACACAAATTATAAAACAGTTCACAATACAATATCCAGGAAATGTTGCCGGTGCACAGGACATCAGGTATTTAGACATTTGGTCCTCGAAATACTGATTTCCAGAAACACCTTCATTGTCTGCCGGTCCGCTATAGTTAGGGTTTGGGAGGTACCCACAAAACTGGCGTAATAACCAATGAACGCCAAGGACTAGCCAAAGCCCAATCCTCATGCACAGGCACACTTCCAGGTGTAATGCTCGTTTTGCATTGGTTAGACAAGTCTCTTCCCAACATAGAGGAGGTTGTCCGACCGCGTGCATCAGAACAAAGAAAGCGATTGAATCATGGCGGCGACTGCACATACTCTTGTCAGTGAAGACAGCATACTTGACAACGTTGAACCGGAGTGAATTATTCAGGTACATCTTTATGACAGATGATGATTTCCTGGGTTTCAAGTCAGATGACGACAAACTGGAGCCTGCGGAACTCGAAGATGTACACTGGATAAATGGCATTTTGGAGCCAAAAAGTGCACAGTTCACAGGGGATCCTACAAGAGGCTCATGGAGAAGAGAGGTGCTGGCAGCTAGGACAGTGGTTATCCAGCTTTCATTTAGGATCATCTGATTCCAAACCCCAACTGCCTTTTGCAGGGCCACCCAGACCCACGACAGAACTGCAAAAGTCCTTTGCAAATAATATACTTGGTTGAATAATGACATCACTCATATTTCAAGATACTATTTTCGAAGGGTAAGTCATAATATTTATATATGCATGACAGTTCTCCATTTTCAATGTATCAGGATAATCATTATACATTATAAAATGCATTATACATTCTCTGGCACACAGACAGGCTGGGGATGCTGAACATGCCCTAAATGGCAAAGGGGCCCAACTGATAAACAGAGCAGCAGAACGAGGATTAAAGAAGTGCAGTCATCCTTTTTCCAGCTCCAAAGATGACTATGACCTGGATGAGTGAGAACCTGCACAGACATACCGATCATGTTCACTTGCAGTTCATGAATTGTGAAGAACTTTTTTCTATCAAATGGGAGAAACGGTCAACACTTCTGGAATCAATCAATTCAATCAATTTTATTTATATAGCGCCAAATCACAACAAACAGTTGCCCCAAGGCGCTTTATATTGTAAGGCAAGGCCATACAATAATTACGTAAAAAACCCCAATGGTCAAAACGACCCCCTGTGAGCAAGCACTTGGCGACAGTGGGAAGGAAAAACTCCCTTTAACAGGAAGAAACTTCCAGCAGAACAAGGCTCAGGGAGGGGCAGTCTTCTGCTGGGACTGGTGTTGTGAAAGTGTCGTGACACGGACCCACAACAGGGGCATTAATGAACGGACAATGATAAGCCAAAAGTAACAATTTAATGTTGTGAATCACACAACGACGTACAGACAATAACAATATGGTGGACTGTCAATCATACACCAGGTGACGTGTGGGCAGGCTCGACGATAGAAGACGCCTGGCGAGAGAAGAGCCGGATCCCCACACAGCTTCCACCACCAACGGAGCTGAAGAACACCGGAGCCGCCAAGCCCTGCGCCCCAGGTGGCCGCTGTCTTCAGCAGTCAGACCCGGTACTGCTGGCAGAAAACAGAGACAGTCCTGATGAGTGTGTGTTCGCACACTCAGTAATCCCACTGTCAGTGTTTAGTTAGGAGGGAGCACCTCCACCTCTAATCACACACTCATGCAGCTCCTGTTTCACCACTTATCTGGTTTGGGGTGTGAGGCGAAGCCGTCGCAGATCACACCAAACGCCAATCCCACAGATAAGGACACACCAGGAAAACGGCTGCAAAGAAGTTCAGATTAATACTCAATGTTTTGAGTCAGCAGAGAAAGTTACCTGAATGGTAGCCGATTTCTCGGCGAGGAGGTGGAGTTGCAGTCCGGCCGTTATGGTGATGGTGATGAGATGAATGAGTGACAGCTGTCACTCCCAGTGGCTCCGGCGCCCTCTCCTGCTTGAAGCCCGTACTCCAAGCAGGGCGGCATCTGGTGGTGGTGGGCCAGCAGTACCTCCTCTTCAGCGGCCCACACAACAGGACTCCCCCCTCAACGGGCGCCTCCTGGCGCCCGACCAGGCTTGTCCGGGTGCCGGGCGTAGAATTCAGCCAGGAGGGCCGGGTCCAGGATGAAGCTCCTCTTCACCCAGGAGCGTTCTTCGGGTCCATATCCTTCTCAGTCCACCAAATACTGGAACCCCCGGCCCTTTCGACGAACGTCCAGGAGTCGGCGCAAAGTCCAAGCCGGCTCCCCGTCGACGATCCGGGCAGGCGGCGGCGCTGGTCCGGGGGCACAGAGGGGAGAGGTGTGGCAGGGTTTGAGTCTGGAGACATGGAATACTGGATGTATCCGCAGTGAAGCTGGCAGCTTCAGCTTCACTGCGGCTGGACTGAGGACCTTCACGATGGTGAAGGGTCCTATAAATCTGTCCTTCAGCTTCTGGGATTCCGTTTGCAGAGGTATGTCCTTTGTGGATAACCAAACCGCCTGCCCGGGCTGGTATGCAGGGGCCAGGGAACGCCGGCGGTCTGCATGGGCCTTAGCCCTCGTCCAGGCTTTGAGCAGGGCAGAGCGGGCGGTACGCCACACCCGACGGCACTTCCTCAGGTGGGCCTGGACCGAGGGCACCCCGACCTCTCCCTCCACTAGCGGAAACAATGGGGGCTGGTACCCCAAACACAACTCAAACGGGGAGAGGCCGGTGGCAGATGAAACTTGGCTATTATGAGCGTACTCGATCCAGGCCAGATGGTCACTCCAGGCCGTCGGGTGCGCGGAGGTCACACAGCGGAGGGCCTGCTCCAGTTCCTAGTTCGTCCGCTCTGTCTGCCCGTTCGTCTGGGGGTGGTACCCAGACGAGAGACTGACGGTGGCCCCCAGTTCCCTGCAGAAACTCCTCCAGACCTGGGAGGAGAACTGAGGACCACGATCTGAGACAATGTCTGCTGGAATCCCATGCAGACGCACGACGTGGTGGACCAGGAGGTCTGCAGTCTCCTGGGCCGTCGGGAGCTTCAGGAGGGCCACGAAGTGGGCCGCTTTGGAGAACCGGTCCACTATCGTTAAGATGGTGGTGTTGCCCTGGGACGGCGGGAGGCCCATGACAAAGTCCAGGCCGATATGAGACCAGGGGCGACGAGGCACAGGCAGAGGCTGGAGGAGGCCTTGGGCCTTGTGATGATTGGCTTTGCCCCTGGCACAGGTGGTGCAGGCCTGGACATACTCCCGGACGTCGGCTTCCATAGACGCCCACCAGAAGCGCTGCCGGACCACTGCCATGGTCCTTCGCACCCCTGAGTGACAGGAGAACTTGGAACCGTGACAGAAGTCAAGGACCGCAGCCCTGGCCTCTGGTGGGACGTACAATTTGTCCTTCGGACCTGTCCCCGGGTCCGGGCTCCGTGTCAGGGCCTCCCGGACGGTCTTCTCCACGTCCCAGGTAAGGGTGGCCACGACAGTGGACTCGGGGATGATGGTTTCAGGGGGGTCTGACAGCTCGGTCTTGACCTCCTCTTCATGCACCCGGGACAGGGTGTCACATCGTTGGTTCTTTGTCCCGGAGCGGTAGGTGATCCGGAAGTCAAAACGCCCGAAGAACAGCGACCAGCGGGCTTGCCTGGGGTTCAGACGCTTCGCGGTCCGGATGTACTCCAGGTTCCGATGGTCCGTGAAAACCGTAAATGGTACCGATGCTCCCTCCAACAGGTGTCTCCACTCCTCAAGAGCCTCCTTCACCGCAACAAGTTCCCGATTGCCGACGTCATAGTTCCGTTCAGCTGGGGTCAACCTGCGGGAAAAGTAGGCACATGGATGGAGAACCTTATCGGACTCCCCGCTCTGGGATAGCACGGATCCTATCCCTGAGTCAGAGGCATCCACTTCAACAACAAACTGGCGCTTGGGATCGGGCTGCACCAGAACCGGTGCAGTTGAGAACCGGCGTTTCAACTCCCTAAACGCGGCTTCGCACCGATCCGACCAGGTTAAGGGCTCTTTTGTGGAGGTCAGGGCTGTCAGGGGGCTAACTACCTGACTGTAGCCCTTGATGAACCTCCGGTAGAAATTTGCAAAACTGAGGAACTGTTGTAGTTTCCTACGGTTCGTTGGTTGGGGCCAATCTCTCACCGCCGCAACCTTGGCCGGATCAGGGGCGACGGAGTTGGAGGAGATTATGAACCCCAAGAAGGACAAAGAAGTGCAGTGGAACTCACACTTCTCGCCCTTCACAAACAGCCGGTTCTCCAACAACCGCTGTAGGACCTAACGTACATGCTTGACATGGGTCTCAGGATCCGGAGAAAAGATGAGTATATCGTCTAGATATACGAAGACAAACCGATGCAGGAAGTCCCGCAAGATGTCATTAACCAATGCTTGGAACGTCGCGGGCGCATTGGTGAGGCCGAACGGCATGACCAGGTACTCAAAGTGACCTAACGGGGTGTTAAATGCCGTCTTCCACTCGTCTCCCTCCGGGATCCGAACCAGGTGATAAGCATTCCTAAGATCCAATTTCGTGAAAACTTGGGCTCCATGCAGGGGCGTGAACACTGAATCCAACAGAGGTAACGGGTATCGGTTGCGAACCGTGATCTCGTTCAGCCCTCTGTAATCAATGCATGGACGGAGTCCGCCGTCCTTCTTGCCCACAAAAAAGAAACCAGCACCCATCGGGGAGGTGGAGTTCCGGATCAACCCGGCAGCTAACGAGTCCCGGATGTAGGTCTCCATTGATTCGCGTCCCGGACGTGAGAGGTTGTACAGCCTGCTGGACGGGTACTCAGCGCCCGGTATCAAATCAATGGCACAATCGTACGGACGGTGTGGGGGCAGCGTGAGTGCCAGATCCTTGCTGAAGACGTCAGCAAGGTCGTGGTACTCAGCCGGCACCGCCGCCAGATTGGGGGGGACTAAAACCTCCTCCTTAGCTGTCACACCGGGTGGAACCGAGGATCCTAAACACTCCCGGTGGCAGGTTTCGCTCCACTGAACCACAACCCCAGATGGCCAATCAATCCGGGGATTGTGTTTTAACACCCATGGAAAACCCAAAATCACTCGGGAGGTAGAAGGTGTTACATAAAACACAATCTCCTCCCTGTGATTCCCAGACACCACCAACGTCACTGGCTGTGTCTGGTGTGTGATTAGTGGAAGAAGGGTGCCATTTAGCGCCCGCACCGACAATGGTGACGGTAAGGCCACTAGAGGGAGCCCAACCTCCTTTGCCCATCTGCTATCCAGCAGATTCCCCTCCGACCCCGTGTCCACCAGTGCTGGGGCATGAAGGGGTTAGATCCCCACTCAGGATCGTGACTGGGATTCGTGCAGATCGTCGGGGTTTCCCCACGTGGGTGTTGTGACCCACCCTTAGCCCAGTCTCTAAGGACGAGTGCTGCTGTTTTGACCGTTTGGGGCATTCTCTCTGTGTGTGCTCGGTAGAGCTGCAGAGAAAACACTCTCCACGGATCAGCCTCCTTTGTCTCTGATCTGATCGTTTTTTGGCCCTGCTCGTTTCCATAGCAACGTCAGCAGGGGGAGCTGTTGTCACGTGGAGAGCCCTGGCAGTGGAGCATGGGGAAGTCGGCTTCCTTTCAGACCCGGGAGGAAGAGGGACGGCTTGTACCTGACCACGCCCCTCGTCTCGCTGCCGTCGGTGTTCCGTTAATCGGTTGTCTAACCGTATAACCAGGTCGATAAGCCCATCTAAATCCCGCGGCTCGTCCTTCGCCACCAGGTGCTCCTTAAGGACCAGAGACAGTCCGTTTACAAAGGTGGCGCGGAGCACAACAGCATTCCAGCCGGCTCGCGCTGCCGCGATGCGGAAGTCGACTGCATACTTCGCTGCGCTCCGACGCCCCTGCAGTATTGACAGCAGCACACTTGAATCGGTCTCGCCTCTATGAGGGTGGTTGAACACCTGTCGGAACTCCCTCACAAACTCAGTATAAACCGTTAGGAGCCGTGAATTCTGCTCCCAAAGCGCCATAGCCCAGGCGCGTGCCTCTCCTCGAAGCAAATTGATCACATAAGCCACCCGGCTAGCGTCTGACGCGTACATGACGGGACGCTGTGAAAAGACGAGCGAGCACTGCATCAAGAAGTCCGCGCACGTCTCCACACAGCCTCCATACGGCTCCAGAGGACTTATGTATGCTTCAGGGGACGGTGGGGGGGTTCGTTGAACGACCAGCGGAATATCTGTTTCTGGCACACGGTCAGCAGGAGGAGGTACTGCAGCAGCGCCCTGAGCATGCGCTTCCACCTGGGCGGTGAGAGCCTCCATCCTACGATTGAGAACACTGCTCTGCTCGGTAACTAAGTCCAACCGAGCGGTAAAGGCGGTTAAGATGTGCTGCAGCTCACCTAACACGCCTCCTGCTGGCGCCTGTGCACCTCGCTCTTCCATTGGCTGTTCAAGCGATGGTTGACGCCCCTCGGGATCCATGACATTGGCCGAGAAATCCTGTTGTGAAAGTGTCGTGACACGGACCCACAACAGGGGGCGTTAATGAACGGACAACGGATAAGCCAAAAGTAACAATTTAATGTTGTGAATAGCACAACGATGTACAGACAATAACAATATGGTGGACTGTCAATCATACACCAGGTGACGTGTGGGCAGGCTTGACGATAGAAGACGCCTGGCGAGAGAAAAGCCGGATCCCCACACAGCTTCCACCACCAACGGAGCTGAAGAACACCGGAGCCGCCAAGCCCTGCGCCCCAGGTGGCCGCTGTCTTCAGCAGTCAGACCCGGTACTGCTGGCACAAAACAGAGACAGTCCTGATGAGTGTGAGTTCGCACACTCAGTAATCCTACAGTCAGTGTTTAGTTAGGAGGGAGCACCACCACCTCCAATCACACACTCGTGCAGCTCCTGTTTCACCACTTATCTGGTTTGGGGTGTGAGGCGAAGCCGTCGCAGATCACACCAAACGCCAATCCCACAGATAAGGACACACCAGGAAAACGGCTGCAAAGAAGTTCAGATTAATACTCAATGTTTTGAGTCAGCAGAGAAAGTTACCTGAATGGTAGCTGATTTCTCGGCGAGGAGGTGGAGTTGCAGTCCGGCCTTTATGGTGATGGTGATGAGATGAATGAGTGACAGCTGGTGCTGAGGATGAGTGACAGCTGTCACTCCCAGTGGCTCCGACGCCCTCTCGTGCTTGAAGCCCGCACTCCAAGTAGGGCGCCATCTGGTGGTGTGGGGCCAGCAGTACCTCCACTTCAGCGGCCCACACAACTGGTTGGGGCTGAGGGAGAGAACCAGGAAAAAGACATGCTGTGGAGGGGAGCAGAGATCAATCACTAATGATTAAATACAGAGTGGTGCATACAGAGCAAAAAGAGAAAGAAACATTCAGTGCATTATGGGAACCCCCCAGCAGTCTACGTCTATAGCAGCATAACTAAGGGATGGTTCAGGGTCACCTGATCCAGCCCTAACTATAAGCTTTAGCAAAAAGGAACGTTTTAAGCCTAATCTTAAAGTAGAGAGGGTGTCTGTTCTCCCTGATCCGAACTGGGAGCTGGTTCCACAGGAAAGGAGCCTGAAAGCTGAAGGCTCTGCCTCCCATTCTACTCTTAAAAACCCTAGGAACTACAAGTAAGCCTGCAGTCTGAGAGCGAAGCGCTCTATTGGGGTGATATGGTACTATGAGGTCCCTAAGATAAGAAGGGACCTGATTATTCAAAACCTTATAAGTAAGAAGAAGAATTTTAAATTCTATTCTAGAATTAACAGGAAGCCAATGAAGAGAGGCCAATATGGGTGAGATATGCTCTCTCCTTCTAGTCCCCGTCAGTACTCTAGCTGCAGCATTTTGAATTAACTGAAGGCTTTTCAGGGAACTTTTAGGACAACCTGATAATAATGAATTACAATAGTCCAGCCTAGAGGAAATAAATGCATGAATTAGTTTTTCAGCATCACTCTGAGACAAGAGCTTTCTAATTTTAGAGATATTGCGTAAATGCAAAAAAGCAGTCCTACATATATGTTTAATGTGCGCTTTGAATGACATATCCTGATCAAAAATGACTCCAAGATTTCTCACAGTATTACTAGAGGTCAGGGTAATGCCATCCAGAGTAAGGATCTGGTTTTGACACCATGTTTCTAAGATTTGTGGGGCCAAGTACAATAACTTCAGTTTTATCTGAGTTTAAAAGCAGGAAATTAGAGGTCATCCATGTCTTTATGTCTGTAAGACAATCCTGCAATTTAGCTAATTGGTGTGTGTCCTCTGGCTTCATGGATAGATAAAGCTGGGTATCATCTGCGTAACAATGAAAATTTAAGCAATGCCGTCTAATAATACTGCCTAAGAGATGAAGAGAACTATGCAAAAAGACACAGCCAATAAGCCTATTTTCATGAAGATAGTGAATTTTAAATGGTGTAGCCTAAATAATTCTTCGTTAAGACAGTGTTCCACTTCCTGAGAATTGTTTTTAATACAAATAAAACGAAGGTTTATTTAAATCCCTCGTTCCGCATGTGGGATTAGTCACCCTGCAAGTCTGCACTCATCTGCAGACTCTTTCCCAAAAAAATGGTGGAAAAACAAACCTGTGAAAATGAAATAATAATGTCACTGAGTGGAAGCAGCAGGTGAGTGAAGTCGAACTGGCAAAACATTTCTGCTGAACACACAGCCCTGGAGTAAGTTTACCTACAGTTACAAAAGTCATAAGGGTTGCAGAGCATATCCATGTGAGCCTGTTCAAGATTTTGGTCTAGAGAGCACGTGTATCCAATACGAAAAGAAAATGCAGATTTGGATTTAACGCAGCGGAAGGAAGAACAGGACCAGGAGAGTGGGAACACGGCATTAGATTAATATCTAATTAAACATTAATTCACCTCCTTGGGTGAGTTCAACAAGTTAAAAATATATTATGCTGCAGATGAATAGCGGTCATTTTTGCTTAAAAGTTCGGGTTAAATAAATAAGATAAACCAATGAATAAATGGTAGATGGGGAAGATGAATGTGTTCTAATTTTAATCACAACTCTGTTTCCAGCACTCAGCGTCATTGACGCCTGGCGGCTCTCCACTGGTTACAGCGCGGCGCTAAACTTTTTGGAATTTCAAATCAAGTGTTAAATAACAACACGTCAAATTTACAATTCGCCACCCATCCTTCCATCTCGTCTTAATGTGGGTGGTGGAAAGAAGACGAAAAGTCAGTCCCAATACCCGTATCTGTGTGTGGCACCACACACACACACACACGCACACGCACACAAAGACAATGCCAGGATCCCGGGAACACTTTATCTCCTGTGATCATCTGAGCTTGTCAGCTTTGAGATAATGATCGAGCAACAGGATGAGACTCATCAAAGAGCGTGTCAGCACTGGACATCACAGAACCATCTTGAGTCCTGAATGGCAACCACCAAGGCAGACAACCAGACCATCCCCACCTCTCGAACGTAACCATCTGTCTGCCACAGCCAGGCCAAAGGCCTTCTCCAATACTGAGGCACCTACATACTGGATGACGACCACGGAAAACACATCCAGAGTCTTCACCTTACATCACTGGTTAGTATACAAGTCTTTCCAGGACCTTAAAGACTTAGACCTTCGTTCTCCTGCAAAGGTACTGGCATTGCCAAACACCTCTGTCCAGCAATGTCAAGACTCCAGAGAAGCAGAGATAGGAGACTGGATTAGATTAGACAGAATTTTATTAATCCCTTGGGTAGACTTCCTCAGGGAAATTGAGGTTCTAGCAGCATTGTGTAGCAGCACACAGGGTAAGAAGCACACAGAGTATCAAAAGTGAAAGTAAATAAATAAATAAATAAAAACTGCAAATATAAATACCAGAAATACTGCTCGCTACTGGTTTACTGGCTACTACTGTTCCTCTTCTTCCCGCCCCCGTCTTCCTGTTACCCTCGAGTGAGGAGTTGTACAGTGTGAAGGTCTGAGGGACAAAGACGTTTTTCAGTCTGTTGGTCCTGCACTTGGAAAGGAGCAGTCTGTGGCTGAAGAGAACCTTTCTGGTTGCTAACAACAGTGTGCAGAGGGTGACTGGCATCGTCCATAATGTCCAGCAGTTTGTCCAGTGTTCTCTTCTCTGCCCCCGTCACCAGAGTCCAGCTTCATGCCAACCACAGAGCCAGCCCGCCTGATTAGTTTGTCACAGGTTCAACTTCAACTACAACTTCACAGCTTTGACTGCACAGATACACATCTGTGCAGGAAGTCAAATCTCAAACCCAGACACTTAGACTCCTCGCTCAGCTTCTCAAGTGCTGCAATCAGGGAATTCATTGATTCTGCAAAGGTCACAGCACTGTTGGCAAAGTCAAGGTCAGTAAACCTTTCCTCATCGATAAAGGCATCTAAGTCGGTGGTTTACATAACCCAACCCAACACCCAGTCCGTGCAAGTATTGAACAGTGTCTGTGCCAGAAAACATCACCTCATATTGTACAAAGTCAAAGAGTTTGGGGGCCATTGCTGTCATCCCACATAGTTTAACATTGATATAATGTCAAACATGATATCATAAATGAGCTCATCGTTATTGCGAATGTTTAAATTTCAGCATAAGGTTCATGCACACCAAGTGCCTTTGAGTGAGGTGGGGGGTCCCCCACAAAGCTTTAAAATTTGATTTTGGAACATAAGCATGGCACAATCTGAGAAAAATAAATAAATAATTGGAATGTCATAATGTTACAGTTCTACATTTAAAGGATAAAGCAATGAAATATAAATAAGCCCTTCTCTCTCTTTCTTTCTCTCTCTCTCAAAAAGTTTTATGAGCAGCAGGAGTCAACAAACAAAAGAGCTCAGCTGTCAGCGACTAAGTCCTACATCGGCCGCTTTGCTGAGAGAGATTTCTGTATGTCCAAAATAATGTCTCAGAGTCGCTGCGTTACATCAAGCTCTGTGGTGCCACGATGAATAAATCATGAGGGAAACATGGAGAAAGTTGTCGGCTCAGTGAAGAGATGCAGCTTCTTCTCCCTGACCTAGATTTCAGGCACAAGGAGTCGGGTCGTCTGTCTGCTTCTAATAGGTCTCTGTCTGTTTTCTTTCAGTCCTACTGATGCTTTTCTTTGGAATTCTTCACAGATAACAGATGGACTTACTTCACACAATACAGTGAGGAGAATGAATTGTGTCGTTTAAAAACACATTATTTTGTACATTAAGGAAATCTTTACTTATTATTTCACTATTATTTACTACTTTTTACATCATTTATTTGATACTTGGTCTTGTCTCAGAGTGATGCTGAAAAACTAATTCATGCATTTATTTCCTCTAGGCTGGACTATTGTAATTCATTATTATCAGGTTGTCCTAAAAGTTCACTGAAAAGCCTTCAGTTAATTCAAAATGCTGCAGCTAGAGTACTGTCGGGGAGTAGAAGGAGAGAGCATATCTCACCCATATTGGCCTCTCTTCATTGGCTTCCTGTTAATTCTAGAATAGAATTTAAAATTCTTCTTCTTACTTAGAAGGTTTTGAATAATCAGGTCCCATCTTATCTTAGGGACCTCATAGTACCATATCACCCCAATAGAGCGCTTCGCTCTCAGACTGCAGGCTTACTTGTAGTTCCTAGGGTTTGTAAGAGTAGAATGGGAGGCAGAGCCTTCAGCTTTCAGGCTCCTCTCCTGTGGAACCAGCTCCCAATTCAGATCAGGGAGACAGACACCCTCTCTACTTTTAAGATTAGGCTTAAAACTTTCCTTTTTGCTAAAGCTGTTGTGTGGGCCGCCAGAAGAGGAGGTACTGCTGGCCCACCACCACAAGATGGTGCCCTGCCTGGAGTGCGGGCTTCAGGCGCGAGAGGGCGCTGCCGCCACGGACACAGCCGGGGGTGACAGCTGTTACTCATCATCTCATGACAGCTGTCACCCATCTACACTTCATCATTCTCCTCCATAAAAACCGGACTTCATCTCCACCTCGTTGCCGAGATATCATCTACCAGTAGAGGTAACTTTCTCAGCCGTTGTTTTTGTCTTTTCAAACAGTGTTTGCTTCTGTATTGTTTGCAGTCAGTTCTGTGAGTGCTCGCAGCTGGAGGCTGAGTTTGTGATACGTGGAGAGCTGACGTCTTCGCTCCCCACGCCAAACTGTTGATAAGTACTCATTACTACTGCACGTGCCAGTTTTCTGGATTAGAAGTGGAGGTGGAATTCCCACCATTTGTTATTACTGGGTGTGCACACACCCACCTTTGATTGTTTCTGCTCCTCGCCAGTAGTACCAGATCCGACGCTCGGGGACGGTGGGCACCTGGGGACTCGGGACTTGGCGGCTCCAGTATTCTCCAGGTTCAGTGGCGGAGGAAATCGTGTGGTTCCGGTTCTTCTCAGGACAGATGTCTTCTATCCTCGAGCCTGCCCACACGTCACCTTTGTGATTGACTATTGTCTTACATTCTGTAATCTGTTGTATTGTGGTTGTGCTCATTCACAACAGTAAAAGTGTTCATTTTTGACTATCATTGTCCGTTCATTTACGCCCCCTGTTGTGGGTCCGTGTCACGACACTTTCCCAACAAAAGCTTATAGTTAGGGCTGGATCAGGTGACCCTGAACATCCCTTAGTTATGCTGCTATAGACTTAGACTGCTGGGGGTTCCCATGATGCACTGAGTGTTTCTTTCTCTTTGCTCTGTATGCACCACTCTGCATTTAATCATTAGTGATTGATCTCTGCTCTCTTCCACAGCATGTCTTTTTCCTGATTCTCTCCCCTCAGCCCCAACCAGTCCCAGCAGAGGACTGCCCCTCCCTGAGCCTGGTTCTGCTGGAGATTTCTTCGTTAAAAGGGAGTTTTTCCTTCCCACTGTTGCCAAGTGCTTGCTCACAGGGAGTCGCCTTGGGGCAACTGTTTGTTGTGATTTGGCGCTATATGAATAAAATTGATTTGATACTTTGTGGGCCTGCGATGAAAAATTGGAGCACACCTTTGTAAAGCCTACTGGCTAAGGTTAACCATAACCACAAATTTATCCGTAATCTAAGTCTAACCTAACCTCATCCGAACCGTAATCTAAGCCTGGCCTTCACCCAAGGCTGAGTTTAACCTAATCCTAACCTTTAGCCAAGACTAACCCTAATTTAAACAACAGCAACAACAATAACAAACGGTGCACTATGCCCCAATCTCTGGTGCTGAAAAATCAAGCTAACACGGAAGAGCCAGATCTTGCAGTGAGACTTTAAAATATGTAAATATAAAGCACATTCAATTTTCAATATTTACTGATTCTTACTATACTCAACAAAAATATAAACACAACACTTTTGGTTTTGCTCCCATTTTGTATGAGATGAACTCAAAGATCTAAAACTTTTTCCACATACACAATATCACCATTTCCCTCAAATATTGTTCACAAACCAGTCTAAATCTGTGATAGTGAGCACTTCTCCTTTGCTGAGATAATCCATCCCACCTCACAGGTGTGCCATATCAAGATGCTGATTAGACACCATGATTAGTGCACAGGTGTGCCTTAGACTGCCCACAATAAAAGGCCACTTTTAGATCTTTGAGTTCATCTCATACAAAATGGGAGCAAAAACAAAAGTGTTGCATTTATATTTTTGTTGAGTGTATATACCCAGGCTTTTGAAAAGTCTAGTGAATGTCATTTTCAATTTATTTTCATTTATAGAGAGCCAAATCAAAACAAAGTTGCCTCAAGGTGCTTCACACAAGTAATGTCTAACCTTACCAACCCCAAGAGCAAGCACACAGGCAACGGTGGTAAGAAAAAACTCCCTCTGAAGAAAAAACCTCAAGCAGACCAGACTCAAAGGGGTGACCCTCTGCTTGGTCCATGCTACCGACACAAATTACAAAACAGTTCACAAAATGAATATTCAGGAAATGTTGCCGGTGCACAGGATGGGAGGGTTTCAGGAACAGATACCACACCCATCTCTGGATGGAGACGCACCTCAAACAGAGAGGAAAGAAAAGAAAAAAATAACAAAAAAAAAAAAAAACAGAATCAGGCATCAGAAAGACAACAAATACAGTATAATTTGTCAGCAGTAAACAACAAGAAAAACAAAAGAAATACTAAGGTGATCGCCGGCCACTAGTCCTAAGCTTCACTAAAAGACCCAGAATTTAGATAAAGTTGAGGCCGTAATGAGCAAACAGATAAATGGGTTCATTTATAAATGCTATCATATTGTGCATTACAAAATCAAAAGGCCACACAAGGAGGACAAACTGATTAAAATATGGTGACTTTTAATGCACGAGATCAACTAAAAAAATGTTTTGCTTAAATAGTAAGCAGACAAGGCTGCCACCTGCTGCCTGAATTATGAAAAGGAGCAGATGCTTCTGCATAAACTTATTTTCAGTATTTTTTTTTCCTACAGTGCTTATGTTCTATAGCTCACACAGCCCAGCCATGCCTCCACACAACCCTGCAGAAAGGATCTGTATGAATGTAGCTTCAGCAGACACTTAGCACTATCTCTCACACTAAAAGGATTTAATTTTCTTGTAACCCCAAGCTTGGATAAGAAAATGCAAACTGCATCTACTGCACATCATGTGGAGGCAAAGCAGCCTTCTTATCGCTGTTTGGAATGATCACGCATTCTTCTCATAGTGGAGCTGTGATCTGTTTACATGAGGGCAGCAGAAGCAGGGAGACTTACACGGCAGGGAAAGCAGGGTCAAGGAGGTAAGCGCTGCTCCTCTGGATCTTCTCCATGGTCTCCAGGGCAACACCAGGAGGAGGCTGAGGTCATGCACAAGGGAAAGAGTGTGTGTATACACACACACACACACACACACACACACACACACGCACGGGCAGCAGAAAGGCAAACATCACTCGCCAGTGGGTTGACTGGATTGCATAATCCGTGCAAAACTTCTGGAAATGTGGGAACACGAACAAAAAGACAAAACCTCTTTACTCTGGCCATGAAAAGCTGCAGAACTCACATCACACTCACTTTCAAGTTCTAAATCATCACTTGTCAAATTATTGTGCAAGACGTACGGTGGTGTCGAAAACTGTCAGGGCTTCCTTTGCTGCTGTCGTCGCCTATGCAGGTGGATCCATGTGGTCAGAACAGGAAATACACTCACATTCATCAATACTCACTGACACGCCCAGTCTGCTACAACACAATCAAGGAGGGTGCTATAAATATATATAGGGTGTGTGTGTACGTTTGCATTTTCATTTATTTCTAATCACACTGTAGATTTCATCTCACTTTAAGATGAAACATAGCATTTTTTTTCCAACTTGAGCTGTTTTTTTTTTTTTTACTTTGATTTAACGCTATCTTCTTCTTTGTCTTTCGGCTGTTCCCGTTAGGGGTCGCCACAGCAGATCAATCGTTTCCATCTCACCCTGTCCTCTGTATCTTCCTCTGTCACACCAACCACCTGCATGTCCTCTCTCAGCACATCCATGAACCTCCTCTTTGGTCTCCCTCTTTTCCTCCTGCCTGGTGGATCCATCCTTAGCATCCTTCTCCCTATATACCCTGGGTCCCTCCTCTGCACATGTCCAAACCATCTCAATCTCGCCTCTCTGACTTTGTCTCCAAACCGTCCCACCTGAGCTGTCCCTCTGATATGTTCATTCCTAATCTTGTCCATTCTTGTCACTCCCAAAGAGAATCTCAACATCTTCAGCTCTGCCACCTCCAGCTCTGCCTCCTGTCTTTGTTAGTGCCACTGTCTCTAAACCATACAACATAGCTGGTCTCACTACTGTTTTGTAAACTTTCCCCTTCACTCTTGCTGATATTCTTCGGTCACCTTTCTCCACCCACTCCACCCTGCCTGCACTCTCTTCTTCACCTCTCTACCACACTCTCCATTACTTTGAACAGTTGACCCCAAATATTTAAACTCATCTACTTTCACCACTTCTACTCCTTGTAACTGCACTATTCCACTGGGCTCCCTCTCATTCACACACATGTACTCAGTCTTGCTTCTACTGACTTTCATTCCCCTTCTCTCCAAAGCATATCTCCACTTCTCCAGACTAGACTCAACTTGCTCTCTACTCTCACTACAGATCACGTCATCTGCAAACATCATAGTCCATGGGGACTCCTGTCTGATCTCATCTGTCAACCTGTCCATCACCACTGCAAACAAGAAAGGACTCAGAGCTGATCCTTGGTGTAATCCCACCTCCACCTTGAATGAGTCTGTCATTCCGACTGCGTATCTCACCGCTGTCACACTATTCTTGTACATGTCCTGTACTACCCTAACATACTTCTCTGCCACTCCAGACGTCCTCATACAATGCCACAACTCTTCTCTTGGCATCCTATCATAAGCTTTTTCTAAGTCCACAAACACACAATGTAACTCTTTCTTTCTCTGTACTTTTCCAACAGTATTCTCAGAGCAAACATTGCATCTGTAGTCCTCTTTCTCGGCATGAAACCATATTGCTGCTCACAGATCTTCACCTGTTTTCTAAGCCTAGCTTCTACTACTCTTTCCCATAACTTCATGCTGTGGCTGATCAGCTTTATGCCTCTGTAGTTACTGCAGCTCTGCACATCACCCTTGTTCTTGAAAATAGGAACCAGCACACTTCGTCTCCACTCCTCAGGCATCCTCTCACTTTCCAAGATTTTATTAAACAATCTGGTTAGAAACTCTACTGCCATCTCTCCTAGACATTTCCATGCCTCCATTGGAATGTCATCTGGACCAACTGCCTTTCCACTCTTCATCCTCTTCATAGCAGCCCTCACTTCTTCCTTACTAATCTCTTTTACTTCCTGATTTACTCTCACCACATCATCCAGCCTTTTCTCTCGCTCATTTTCTTTATTCATCAACTCTTCGAAATATTCCCTCCACCTTCTCAGCACACACTCCTCACTTGTCAGCACATTACCATGTGCATCTTTTACCACCCTAACCTGCTGCACATCCTTTCCAGCTCTGTCCTTTTGTCTGGCCAATCGGTACAAGTCCTTTTCTCCTTCCTTACTATTCAACTTCTTGTACAGCTCACAATATACCTTTTCCTTTGCTTTTGCCACTTCTCTTCTCGCCTTACGCCGCATCTCCTTGTACTCCTGTCTACTTTCTTCATCTCTCCGACTATCCCAAAACTTTTTCGCCAACCTCTTTCTCCTTATGCTTTCCTGGACCTCTTCATTCCACCACCAAGTCTCCTTGTCTTCCTTCCACTGTCCAGATGTCATACCCAGTACTGCCCTAGCTGTCTCCCTCACCACATCTGCAGTACTCTTCCAATTGTCCAAAATTGCTTCCCCTCCAACTAGTGCTTCTCACCTGCTCACTAAATTTCACACAACAGTCTTCCTCCTTCAGCTTCCACCATCTGATCCTTTGTTGAGCTCTCACTCTCTTCTTCTTTACCTCTAAAGTCATCCTACAAACAACCATCCTATGCTGTCTAGTGACACTCTCTCCTGCTACCACCTTATAGTCTGTGATTTCTTTTAGCTTGCATCTCCTATAAAGAATGTAGTCCACCTGTGTGCACCTTCCTCCACTCTTATATGTTACCCTGTGCTCCTCCCTTTTCTTAAAGTAGGTATTCACCACAGCCATTTCCATCCTTTTTGTAAAATCAACTACCATCTGTCCTTCCCCATTCCTATCCTTGATACCATATCTACCCATTACTTCCTCATCACCTCTGTTCCCTTCACCAACATGCCCATTGAAGTCTGCTCCTATCACCACTCTTTCATGCTTGGGCACACTCTCCACCACCTCATCTAACACACTCGAGAAATCTTCTTTCTCCTTCATCTCACAACCTACCTGTAGGGCATATGCACTGATGATATTCATCATCACCCCTTCAATTTCCAACTTCACACTCATCACCCTGTCAGACACTCGCTTAACCTCCAACACACTTTTAACATACTCTTCCTTTAAAATGACCCCAACACCATTTCTCTTTCTGTCCTCACCATGGTACAACAACTTGTACCCACCGCCGATGCTCCTGCTCTTACTTCCCTTCCACTTGGTCTCTTGCACACACAATATGTCTACCTTTCTCCTCTCCATCATATCAGCCAGCTCACTCCCTTTACCAGTCATACTACCAACATTCAGTGTCCCCACTCTCATTTCCACCCTTCTAGTTTTCTTCTTCTCCCGCTGTTCGTGGCAACGTTTTCCTCCTCTTCTTCGTCGTCGTCTTCGCCCAGCAGTAGCCCAATTTCCACCGGCACCCTGTTGGGCAATAGCACCGGTGGCAGACGTTGTTAACCCGGGCCGCGACTGATCCGGTATGGGAATTCGATTCTGAGTCTGCATAGTTGGGTTGGCTTGTTTTACACCGGATGCCCTTCCTGACGCGACCCTCCTCATTTATCCGGGCTTGGGACCGGCACTCAGAATGTACTGGCTGCACAACGCTATAAACACTAAAAGTATGTTAACATCACAACAGTGTGATTGTATTTAATCACTGCAGAAACAGGATATTGAGGTGATACACACAATACCACAAAGAGATCATAATATTTTATATTGAGCACAGATTGTCACTTGCCACACACACAGTGAGGAAAATAAATATTTGATCCACTGTGTTCTTGCAAGTGATTTCC